>NW_017189517.1:30880593-31236273 GCF_001704415.2 Capra hircus
AGGGTCCATCACTTCACGGGAAAATGATGGGGAAACAGTGGAAACGGTGTTAGATTTTATTTGGGGGGGCTCCAAAATCACTGCAGATAGTGATTGCAGCCATGAAATTAAAAGACACTTACTCCTTGGAAGGAAAGTTATGACCAACTTAGCATATTGAAAAGCAGAGACATTACTTTGCCAACAAAGGTCCGTCTAGTCAAGGCTACGGTTTTTCCAGTGGTCATGTATGGATGTGAGAGTTGGACTGTGAAAAAAGCTGAACGCCGAAGAATTGATGCTTTTGAACTCTGTGTTGGAGAAGACTCTTGAGAGTCCCTTGGACTGCAAGGAGATCCAACCAGTCCATCCTAAAGGAGATCAGCCCTGGGTGTTCTTTGGAAGGAATGATGCTATAGCTGAAACTCCAGTACTTTGGCACCTCATGCGAAGAGTTGACTCACTGGAAAAGACCCTGATGCTGGGAGGGATTGGGGCAGGAGGAGAAGGGGACAGAGGATGAGGTGGCTGGATGGTATCACTGACTCGATGGACGTGAGTTTGAGTGAACTCCGGGAGTTGATGATGGATAGGGAGGTCTGGCGTGCTGCGATTTGGGGTCACAAGGAGTCAGACACGACTGAGAGACTGAACTGAACTGAGGAGGGGAGGGAAGAGGGAGCTAGTCTCACCAAAAGAAGTTCATTTATTCCCGGGAAAAAAATGAAATGTGAGTTCAGGAGGTAGAGGAGAAATCTTTTGAACTTTGCAGGACCAGAGTAGAAGTTGAATGACAGAGAGAGATGAGATGGTAAAACGTGGCACAAAAATAAGTCAGAAATTTCCTGTAGCCTTGGAAGACAAGGTGATGGGGTCAAAACTGCTTCAAACTCTGTTTTTGGATATTGAGGAAAACTCTACCAGTCAGCAAGTTTTTTTGTAAGAGTCAGCTAGTAAACATTTGAGGCTCTGCTACCTACAGAGCTCTAGTCTTGATTGTAATTCTTCTTTGTTTCTTTTAACAACTCTGTAAAACTTTTTTAAAGAATTGTTAGTAGCAGTTTGTCTGCCCTTGCTCTGCAAGGTGTGTGTGTGTGTGTGTGTGTGTGTGTGTGTGTGTGTGTGTGTGTGTGTGGTGTGTGTGTGTAAATTTCAAGTCCATTGCAACTTGAGAAACACTTAATGATGAAGAGAATTCTTAAGGAGGAAAGACTAAACTCCAGGCTAAATAACCAGTGATTCTCAGCCTGAAAACAGGACAACACCCCCAGCACCAAGAATTAGCTGGAGGAGAGAGCCAGATTTCAGTGAATCTAACAGTCTGTACAAAAGTTACGCAAAGTGGAAAAAATTTGTGAGTGTGATTTGAGCAGGACACTGAGCATCTGGCCAAATTAAAGCTGGGGACTCCTCCATACACATCCTGGCAATGAGGATGAACGTTAATATTGTCATTTTCCCCTTAAAATTTGAGGACTGGATTAGAGAACATGAAGTTTCAGCCCCTCTTTTCTGCCTGAGACATAAGCCCTAACAGATCCCAGGATGCCATAGTTTAACTCGGGTTGGCCAAAAAGTTCATTCAGGCTTTTCTGTAAGATGTTTTGAAAAACTCAAATGAACTTTTTGGCCAACCCAATTTATAATAGCTCTTACTCAAAGTGGAAGGAGAGTACATAGTCCATTTAACCTCTGAGGAAACTAAAGATCCACAGTATGAAAAATGGAGACAGACTCCCCCTACATAAGTTTATAAACAGCTCCCATGCTTCTGATTGCATAAGTGCTTTGAACTCTCAGACATAAAGGTTATGTAGGGTAGCAACTTTCCAGTCTTCATCATGAAAACCATGTAAATTCTTCTGTCCACAAGTAGTTTGCCCACTTCAGTATTCAGCAATTATTTATAGTGACAGATACATGAAATTGGAAGAATGTGGGTACACCAGAGGCACTGATGGGCTGAGCAACAACCTTCAACTTGAATAGGTTTGAAGGCTCTGGTGAACATCTGGGTTGTTGGGTATGTGTGAGCAAGTGTTTGGAATGGTTTTGTAGTGGTAAAAATCCGTCATAGTGAGGATCTCTTGTAGTGATAGATAAATAAACAGTAATGATAACTGGAGTTATGTGTGGGAGGGAATGTGCTTTAGCATCAGGAATGCCAGTTAAAAGTTAATTGCTCCTGATGATTTGTCCCAGTTTCACCATAAATTTTATGCAATTTAGTGCAAAGATTAAGTGGATATCCCATAAGTAAAATCACTAACAGGGTCAACCATTCTCATTGGGAGGTAGATATGAGACTGTTTGTAATTCAACACTGAGAAGAGCCCAGTATTTTAGTAATTCTTTTGTGACCTCGGGAACAAAATAGGCTCATGCAGATGAAGTAACTTGAGCAAGGTTACACAGCTAGTAAGCAGTAGGAAAGGTCTCCAAACTCTGTTGGGATCCAAATCCTGTGCTCTTAGCCATCTGTCTTCCCTGGATTGAGAAATAACAACTGTAGGACAGGCATCCACTGGATGTGGGAGTATATTAGGTTAACTGGGCAGGGGCAGGGAGGTGAACGTTTTTTGTGTGTGTTTGGTGTATACTGACAGATATTCTTCCTGGTTGTGGCAATGGTGGAAATAATCAATTTGCATACACTGTTTCCATTAATGGCTCATAGTCGAGTATTAGGTAGCAAAATGGAAAAGTCACATTAAACCATGTGCCAAAGTTCTCTTTCTGGAACTTTCTATAAGTAATAGATTGGGAATCTGAACATCACTACAAATCAGTGCATTTTATTTAATAGTAGTGGAAAGAACCTGAAAATGGCACTTAGCTTCTTCTACCCTGGCACTGCTTCTAACTCATTCTATAATATTTGGCAGAATACTTCTCCTCTCTGGACCTCAGTTTCCCCCTCTGTCCACTGACAGAGTTGGACTACATAATTTATTTAAGGCCTTTCCAGTCCTTACATTTTGTGATTCAGTACATCAAAATTGTATGATAGTGTTACTTATAATCCCTTCCAACTCTTGGAATTATTGCTGCTAAAAAACATCATTCAGTTATTAACAACTCTCATCAACAATAATTATTTGGTGTCTCTAATATAGTAAGTACCTGTATATCCTCAGGTAGTTTTTTCTGACTATATGAATTATCAAAGAGAGTTGCAGATAACAAGATGAGGGGTGGATTTGATGACGGTTTGCTCTTTCCTTCTGGGCAAGTGGAACGAACTTTCTGTGACTCTTTCGGTGTGCAGGGCCATATACAGGATGCCAGAAAAAGCTTAGTTTAAAATCATGAGGTGACAATTACGTTGTCAAAGACGCATTTGAAATGCTTAGACTTGAGAAACAAGTGTATAAGGATGCATTACTTTGATTTTCACAAAGCAACCTTTGAGATCATCTGATCTGTCCTCCATAGGATCACACCTCTATGGGTCAGGTATTGAGAGGAGGCCAGGTGTGGAAGGGACTGGAGAGGTCTTGGGAGAGACCTTGTAGTCCAACCCTGCCTGCTCCTCATTTTGCACCTGTTCTGGGGGCCCAGGAGCCTCCACATCTCCCTTTCTTGTGCCTTCAAGTGGGAGCTTAACCTGAGTACACCCTCCGTGTTTTCCAGGCCAACACAGGACATCTCATTGCCTTTGTCAGCCCGGAACTCTCAGCCTCACAGCCCTACTTCTTCCCTCACATCTGGGGGTTCCTTGCCCTTGCTGCAGTCTCCACCATCTACTAGATTGTCTCCTGCCCAACACCCCTTGGTCCCCAGCCAAGGAGACCACTCGGCTCACCTGCCTAGGCCACAGCAGCATTTCCTTCCTAACCAGGCTCACCAGGGGGATCATTACCGTCTCCCCCAGCCTGGCCTGAGTCAACAGCAGCCACAGTCACACCATCACCACCATCACCAGCAGCAGCAGCAGCCAGGAGAAGGCTATTCCGCTATGCCACGAGCTCAGCAGTCGTCTGCTTCATATCAGCCAATGCCAGCCGACCCTTTTGCCATTGTTTCCAGAGCCCAGCAGATGGTTGAGATTCTCTCAGATGAGAACCGGAACTTGCGGCAGGAGTTGGAAGGATGCTATGAGAAGGTGGCGAGACTGCAGAAGGTGAGACCTCCGTATGGGGCTATTTGAGTCTTTCTGAAATCTTATTTGTTTAATATTGATATAAAAGTGTCCACTTGTGGGTCCCTGTATGACATATGGGCGGGTCTTCAGGATTCTTATATCTGAAGGTTAGATGGAGAAAACTTTAGAAAAACCTTCTGCCTCTCTAGAAGTAACATTTCACAGAAACCATAGCCCCCAAGAAAGCTTAACTGAGTGTTTGAGAATTACAAAAGGCAGGGAAACTGCTTCAGAAGGTCAAGAACACTGGAGAGGGCTCTTCTGGAGAAGTACCTGCTAGCATAAAGACTTTTCCTTTTGATTACATTTTCCCAAATACAAAATACTGAATTTGAATCTTAACTACAAATCCATAGTTCCCAGAAAAATCTCATCATTGAAGTTAGATCCTGACCTGCCTTGTTGTGGAAAGGGCCTAGAGTACTTTTCCAAGTGGTGGTTTTCATTGTAACTTTTTCAATGCCCTTTACTTTCCCCCCTTCTTGTGTTGGTCCTTCCCTCAGCTCAAATGAAACATCTGCTCTCCTCTGGTGTGTGTGGGGGGCAGGAGGGGTTTAGCACACCACAGATGGGTGACATGTGACAGCCCGAGGCTAAGGAAGTAGCAAAAGGAGCGTATGTCCCAAGTTCACATTCTTCCCTGGGCCCCTCCTGAGTCTTTTGCAGCTGGGACTTTAGGTCTTGAGTGCCCTAAGCTAGGAACCTTAGCTCTTAGCTTCCTGTGGCTGGTGGTGAATAGGGTTCTGCCTTTGGCAGCCTCTTTGCAACTTCTGTCATTGTGGAGCTCCTTTGGTTTGATCTCCCAGACAATGCAGACTGCTCAGGGATGTGAGGATGAAGGTGGAGGAGGGAAGGGAGGTTGCCTGGTATTGTTCAGTAACTCTGTCCTCAGGAGACACCCAACAGTGAAAATTTCAGGGGCCTGAATGAAGCTAACACTGTGTAAACACCAGATCTGAGTCCTAAAGGAGAGGAGGGCTTATTATCAGCTAAGTATTTTTACGGAACAAAAAAATGCCTTTACCGCACCTAATGTTCCCAAGTCTGGATGGATGGGGGTTGTTGAGTGAGAAATGTTTCTTACTGGCTTTGCCGCCAATTTAAAATTTTCCCTCTTCTCTCATACCTGCCCCTGTCCCATCACATTGGTACTCACACACTATAAGCAGACTGGTCCAGTTCAGCTGATTAGGTTTAACAGTTGACAATGCTCCCTAAACTCTTATTTGTGGTGGCCCTGGCCCCATCTTTGATGTAGTAAATAAAGGGTGAACCCAGATCTTCTACAGACTCTGTTTTCTAGAGGATAGTGAATTTTTTTTTTTTTTAATGAGGGGGAAGATGAGTGGCAGGGAGGTGGAGCAGAACAGAGTCTGGGTTGTTTTGTTCTCCAATATGGGGAAAGATGCCTCAACCAAGTGCAATTGGGACAGCTTGAGTGCTGGGAGAAGTGAAAGCTGACCCAACGCTGCAGTGGGTTAGAGGCAGAGGTGGGTTAGAAGAGGACAAATGAGGGGAATAAGGTAGATATCAGCTGGTGCTGGGAAAAATAAGAAGCCTGAAGCTCATGAGGGGAATAAGTAGATAGAATCAACCTGGAAACCCACCACCATCCTCTCTCTCCCCTCACCTCCCACCACAGACCAAACCGATGGATATGCCCTTCTGTGTCTCCTTTTCCTGTTGACAGATGGACAACTTGCCCTTTTAGTGGGGGCAGTATCTACAAATGGTATTGGGAAAGGATTGGTACAATGTCTTGAAATAGTACTCTGAACAACTTGAGTAAAGGGGCTGCCTTCCATGAGGATGCGGAATAAAAGGAACCCTTATACACTGCCAGTAGGAAGGGAAGGTAAATTGATGTAGCCACTATGGAAAACAGTATGGAGGTTTCCCAAAAAACTAAAAATAGAACTATCATATGACTCAGCAGTTCCATTCCTGGATGTGTATCTGAAAAAACAAAACAAAACACTAATTCAAGAAGATGCATGCACCCTAGTGTTCATAACAGCATTGTGTACGATAGCCAAGATATGGAAGCAACCTAAGTGTCCATCAACAGATGAATGAATAAAAAAGATGGAATACTGCTTAGGCATAAAGAGAATGAAATTCTGCCATTTGCAACAACATGGATGGGCCTGGAGGGTATTATGATAAGTGAAATAAGTCAAAAAAAATACTGAATGATATCACTTATATGAGGAATCAAAAAAATACATCAAACTAGTGAATATAACAAAAAAGAAGCAGACTCAGAGATACAGAGAACAAACTAGTGATAACCAGTGGGGAGAGGGAAAGAGGGAGGAGCAACATAGGGGGAGGGGAGTAAGAGGCACAAATTATTAGGTATAAAATAAGCTATAAGGATATATTACACATCGCCAGCTTCCCTGGTAGCTCAGCTTGTAAATAATCCACCTGCAATGCAGGAGACCCCATTCAATTCCTGGGTTGGGAAGATCACTGGAGAAGGGTTAGGCTACCCACTCTAGTATTCTTGGGCTTCCCTGATGGCTCAGAGGGTTAATAATCCACCTGCAGTGTGGGAGATCTGGGTTCGATCCCTGGGTTGGGAAGATTCCCTGGAGGAGGGAACGGCTACCCACTCCAGTATTCTGGCCTGGAGAATTCCATGGACTGTATAGTCCAGGGGGTCACAAAGAATCAGACTGGACTGAGCAACTTTCACTTCATGAGGAATATAGCCCATATTTTATATAAGTGGAGTATAACCTTTAAAAATAGGGAATCACTATATTGTACACCTATAACTTCTACAGTATTGTACACCAAATATACTTCCATAAAAACATAAACAAAGGGGACTGCCTTCCAGGTGTGGCACTCCGTGGGGCACTAGAAAACCTTGTACTCTGAAGACAGCCCAGAGCGGACCAGCACCAAGCCTGCTCTTTCAAATAGAAATGTTTATTTTCTCTACCAAGCACTTGAATTTCATGCAAAAGCTTTATTGGGCTCAGGCCTTGCAGATCTTGTCTCTAAATGCCATTCACCAGTTTTCACCTTCTGTGCTGCTATCTTGGTACCATCTGCAAGGAAAAAAACACTCTCAAGTCTGCTCTTTTCTGTGATGTAAGCTTCATTTGTTTGCAGGCAGTCCCGCCTCAGGCATCATGCTGGAGCTGGGGCAGGTGCAATCGGAGTTGTTTGGTAACCGCACCTTTCCCTGAGTCTCCCACTGGGCGGGGGGAGGGGTGCTAATATTTCTCCCCCTAAAGTAGCCTGAGCTTTGTTAAGGAGGATAGTGAAAAGCTGAGAAGGAATGCAGAATGGTTGCAGGAGTCAGATTTAACTTGAAAATTACTTAATAGGCAGTGGGGTTTACTGTCTTATACAAATCATATGCAAATATCTCTGTGGTTGTGACATGTACAGTGAAGCTCTACTGGTTCCAGAGAGACTCTAGAGTCAGATTTCTTATTTTCTTCCCAATTCGGGCTGATTCAGGGCGGGATCCTTTCTCTTTGAGGTTGTGTGTGTATGTATACATTGTGTGTGTATGTGTGTGTTTACCTTTTACAAGATTTGCTGGAGTGTCATAAAACACAACTCTAATCATGAATTTCTGTTAAAAAATCTGTTACGGTGTCCCATTGACTATGGGATAAAGTCCAAATGCCTGGCATTAAAGCCCTTTTATGATCTGACTCCAATCTATCTTTGCAGCCAGATCTTACCAGCTTCTCCCTGTGTACCCCACAGTGTCCAGCCAAATTAGACTACTGGTCATTCTGGGAATACATTCACTCACTTAGAATAGAACACCCTTCCCCTCACCTCTGCTCATTGAAATTTAACCCAGCTTTCAGGATCTGACTGTAAATATCACCTCCTCCCTGAAATTCTCCTCTCCCTTCACCCCCAAACAGGAACAACCTCTTTCTCCCCTACAATTTGTAACACTACTCCAACTTTTCTTAATAACATATCTCTCCTGGTATTCTTTTACTTGAGTAGATTGAAAGCTTCTTGAGGGCAGCTGTAATGTCCTTATTCATATTTACACACCCCACAGTGCTTTAGAGTTCCAGTAATTTTTGGCCCCTGGTAAATGTTTGTTAAATTGAACTGAACTAACTAATGAGGCTAAGTCTTAGGGTTTTTAGTTTTCATCTCTGCCTCTGCCTTCTAGTAAAAGGCCATCTCAGTCTTCTCTTTCCTAAAATGGGGGAGAGGTATCTTGTGTAGGCCAATATCAGCCCAGATCGAAATAAACATATAAAAACCCTTTGAATGCTTTGCAGTAACTATATACATTATTATTATTTTCTAAATTAAGAAAGGAAAGGAAAATCATTTGTAACTATACTTATGAAATTTATCCTCTTCTACAACCTTCTCTGAAGACAGATAAACATATTTGTTTTTAACCTAAGGAAATCTTGGGGACTGGTGAGTTAATTACTGAGCTTGAGGTTGAACTTAGAAATTTTTTCAGGAAACTTTTCTTATCTGACTGTGTTATGATTACCTCCTGGCCATCCATAAATCCCTGGGAGAAGTTGTCATTAAGGATTTGCATATATGTTTTCAGATCTTCTTCCCCCATCCACTTCCTACCATCATCACTGTCTTTCATTTTTGTTGTTCAGGTGGAGACAGAAATCCAGCGAGTCTCAGAGGCATATGAGAACCTTGTCAAGTCATCCTCCAAAAGAGAGGCCCTGGAGAAAGCTATGAGAAACAAGCTTGAGGGCGAGATTCGGAGAATGCATGACTTCAACAGGGATCTGAGAGGTGAGAGAATCACTGAAAGGCATCAGTCAAGAGGTTGAAGGGAACAACAAGGTCCTACTGTAAACAACAAGGTCCTACTGTATGGCACAGAGAATTATATTCAATATCCTATTATAGAAAGGGATGTCAGAGCCTACCAGTACCTCTAGCAGTCAACAAAAAAAAATCCCTTTGATAAACTTCAGTGAAAAGAATATAAAAAAGAATGCATATATAGATATAGATATATCTCAGAATCACTTTGCTGTATAGCAGAAATTAACACAACATTGTAAACTATACTTCAATTTTAAAAAAGGATGGTGAAGGGAAGGGCTAAGCTAAGGAACACATGGTGAGGCTTCTAGGTCTTGTCCAGCCCACTGGGATGGTCAGCAAGTTGCAGAGCATAGACAGGCTAGGTTTTTGCGACTACAGTCGTGTCTGGTCCTAAGCTTTCTTAATTAAAGGGGGATGAACTGATATGTAAATCAGACGGTATTCCTCTCAGGTCTCCTGGACCCAGTTGGCCTGCCCCCATAGTCTATGCTACTTGTCTTCCTTTCCGGCTTTAAAGATTTTATAAAGATTTAAATTTAAACATTTTATAATAACTCTGGTGTTCTTTTTTTCCCAGTGAATGAAAAATATCATATATTCAGGGACAGATTTCTTGGATGGAATCTAGAAATTTGGACTTAGGTTTTGTCAGTGAGGAGTGAAAGTGTTAAAGTACTTGCCTCCCGCTTTCCCGTCATGGTCTAGTGTTGTTTTGGGATCCACGTTTGCAAACCTTTGTCTGTGTCACCCCTTCTTGTGTAATAAGAAGAGACAGGCTTGTTTTGCTCAAGATCAGTATTTAGAGGGCAAATAGCTTGTGCTTGGAAGTTTGTCCTCAGGGCCCTGTTGATTGTCTCCAAATTCCACAGAGCGTCTGGAGACGGCCAACAAGCAGCTTGCAGAGAAGGAATATGAGGGGTCAGAAGATACCAGAAAAACCATCTCTCAGCTCTTTGCAAAAAGTAAGTCTGAAAGCTTCAGCAGCAGGTATTCATGTACGAGTGGGAGTGAGGTGTATGAAAAGGTTATGCAGTTCTATATAGCCTCCTAAAACAGCCAGGGAAGAGTGAATGTCATATAAGGATTCTTTTTCCTGTTTAAGCATCAAGTTGAGAGATTGTTTTTTTCCTTCTGGCCACGAAGGCTGCTTGCCACAACATCGAGTCACATCAACATAACTCCTTCTGTATTAAGACAGAGAAGCCCCTTGGAATTCTGGCTTTTTGTCATAGCTAGCTGAAAAGGACCTTGGTAAACTTGAGATCCCTTCATATTGAAGGGACTTATCATTGAAGGCTGCATCTGCTGGTTCTGGAAGAGATGAGATTACCACGTAGGACTGAGACAAGTGCTTAGAATACCTAACCTGTACCTGGGGCTCCCGTCAACATCCTTTTTATATCATATGATTCCATATTGGAGGATTGCAAGGGGAACTAGAGGGAGACCATGGCTAAGGCCTCAACTAGTGACTCTAGTGTGGAGTTGGAGGTTGTGCGGGAGGGCAGAGCTATGTCTTCATCCTAATAGTGTTTCCTTTGTCTGGAAATACTCCTAGGACCAGGACAATGGATTAATCTTTTTCATTATCGGGTCCCTAATGGACTCCACCCAGCTAGACAATGCTTCATTCTTTCCAACTGCCACAGTAAAAACAGCAGTAAAAAACTACACAGTGGATTGAATCCATAGGGCAAGACAAGTCCGGAGGAAATAGATGATCTCCTCTGACTTCTGCAGATGCCCAAGGCTTGGTGGCCGCTACCCTCGGCCTCCACCAGTGCCGTTCTCAGCTGGAGAAGTGCTTCGTGGGGATCCACTGGGCCGCATCATTGTTGGGCCTCCACATGACCCTTTCAAGTCACTCCATGCGGCTTTCAGTCAGCTTTTACCAGTTTGTTTGATCTTCACTTACAGTATCCCCCTCCCTTCCTGGGTTGCTCTCTTGTGCTTTGGCTTTAGAACTGGAGCTTTTTTTTCCTTCCTCATTTCCCTGAGCTTCCTGTTCTTTTGTCAGTTTGCCTTAGAGGAAGGAATGTTGCTTTTCTGGTGTCATCAGTGCTTAGTGTAAGTTGCTGTGAAGTTGCTTTTGTGGTGTCCCTTGGAGGCTACTTTGCTGGTGGAGATGGTGGTGGCCTCCCAGTTTAAAACACAGAGAATGTATGGGTTCTTGGCCCTGGATCTGTGACTTCACAAACTCCCTGTGTGGAGATGGTATTTCAGGTGTCCTGAGAGTTCTGCTGCTGGTTTCTCAAATGTGGTCATTTAGTAGATCAAACTGTGTTAGCAGCAGTGTCCAAGACTGTCAAATGGTTCTGGAAGGAGCCTAGTAGG
Organism: Capra hircus; assembly: GCF_001704415.2. Taxonomy (NCBI): domain Eukaryota; kingdom Metazoa; phylum Chordata; class Mammalia; order Artiodactyla; family Bovidae; genus Capra; species Capra hircus. The sequence continues at coordinate 30,891,860 of NW_017189517.1, forward strand.
TAGGGAAGAGGGCATGACTTGTGTGGCTCTGTCATTTCTTTTGCCTTTGGGCATCCGCAGAGTGCTACATGGTTGGAAGTGTGGCAGGAGCCAAGAAAACACTCTTGAAAAGGCCCCCTAGACAGGCCAGACCAACCTAATCCTAGAAGAAGGCTGTCTGGTACGGTACAAAGAGCTCAGAACAACCTGGCCTTAAGGGTGTGGGACATGGTACAAGGTACTCAAGCTCTCAGAGACTCTGTTTTCTCATGTGCACAATGGAGAAGAGAATAATACAACACCTGCCGTGCATGGTTGTTCTGAGGATTAAGTTAGTACAATACTTGGTGTGCAATAAGTATTCAACAAATATTTATTTCTTCCCAAGGTACATCTGAATAGGTATGTAAAGTCAAGATGGGAAGGAAAGTAGGTTGCCCTATTAAAGTCTCTCCTACAGGGACTTTCCTGGCAGTCCAGTGGTTAAGACTCTGAGCTTCCAAGGCAGGGGATGCAGGTTTGATCCCTAGTCAGGGAACTAAGAGCCCGCATGTCATGCCTTGTGGTGTAGCCAGATAAAGTCTCTCCTAAAGACTTAAGTATGCATGTCTTGAGAGGAAGGGCACTCTTCCTGCCACTGAGCATCAAAACTGCTCATTTGAGTTTTTGTGTGAGGTCTGTCAGAGTTAAGAGCGGAGGGACCTAGAAGGGCATGGGGCATAACCACATGTGTCATGGTCATCTGTACCTACAGTGTCATCTCAGATTGACCTCAGTTTGAAAACTATGTTAGTGAATAAAGAGTGACATTGCCAGTTTTATGCATTTTTATGAAATACCATTTTTTTCTGATCAATTTAATATCGATTTTTTTATTGATTTAATAGACTGTCTATTGAGGAAATGATGGGGAAACTTTGTGTAGGCTCAATGGCTCATTGGCCAATACAAGACTGTTTGAAGAAATAAAATGGAGGAGACAAGCCTACCTGTTCTTCTGATATATGTGTGTCTGTATGTGTTTTTGTGTTCACCTTTGTATAATATTTTTCACAATACTTTTGACATCTGTTTCCTCATTGCTTCTGCACAAACCACCATTGTTAAGTGACTTTTAAATTGACGCAGCAATTTAGTGGTAGAACCAGTGGTAAGAGTCCAGATCTCGGCGTCCTGCTTCTTGTTACTGGGTGTTACAACACTAAAATGTCCAGGAATGGGTATGACTATCAGTTTTGCTCAGGTAAGGTTTTGAGCCAGCTCTGGGATGGCAGTATTGATATTTCATGTCCTGATAGATAAGGAGAGCCAGCGTGAGAAGGAGAAACTGGAAGCGGAGCTGGCCACTGCTCGTTCTACCAATGAGGACCAAAGGCGACACATCGAAATCCGAGACCAGGCCCTGAGCAATGCCCAGGCCAAGGTGGTAAAGCTGGAAGAAGAGGTATGTGTAGTTTCCTCAGGTGGCGTGTGAGCCTGAGGGTAGAAGAGCTAGAAACTGATGGCCCTGGATTGGGGGGTCTCCCATTTTGGCAAACTGGCAGCTGCATCATCCCCTGACAGGAAGGTGCTATCTGCTACTTCTAGTTATAACTGTACTGATGTGACTGGACTTGGATTTTTTTGTCTCTTCTCTTCGAGTTCCTTCCTTTTGCTCCAGAATTGAAAGTTACCAAGGTCAAGGAGTGATTTTCATTTGCTCATTTATATAATAAGCTAACTACCGTCCCTCTCCAAATTCTGACTATGTATTGATAGCTAACCTTGCCTTAAATTAAGCTAATGACAGATTTTGTATATATATTTGTATCTATAGGTATAGATAGATAGATATACATATATATCTATATATGTGTATATATATATGTTTACATATTTGTATTTTGTGTATATATACATACACATATACATGTATGTATATACAAATAAATGTGTGTGTGTATATATATATATATATATATATATATATCTCACTGATTGTCTATTCTGAAATTGGAATTAGGAAAAAAAATAGCCTCCGTTATAAGAAGTTGGAATCTTTATTTTTTTTTTAATTTTTTTTATTTTTTAAATTTTAAAATCTTTAAAAACTTGAGATTAAAAAAGAAAGTGTTCAGTTACAAAGCCTTACCCATTCTGGCTATTCTAGGTGAGGTGCCTCTCCTACTTTCATTCATTGCCTGCTTCCTCTCCCTCAGTAAGAATGTTCTAGTTCTTAAAGATCTTCTGACTTATAAATACCCTTTGAATTCTTTTGTGGGTGTTAACATGCTTGTTGGAGCTGCAATGTGGGCTCATAACTTTTCTAATAGATGGTGCCGTCTAACCTATGATGTCCTTTAACCTGAATTGTTTAATCATTAAACTTCAGGTTGCATCAAGTCAGGCTAATATTCTGCTTCATCAGTTGTCTAGATCAGAAATACTGCCAAGTTTCTTTATTGAAAATGAAGGATACTTGTACGTGCCTGGTGTCCAGGTCTTAGGAGCTTAGCACTCCCTAGCTAGCCCTTCACCACATTCATATATTCCCTTCCATTCCCTTTTTGCAAGGAGATCACAGAGTAAATTACAGGACAGGGTTAAGACTGTGTTCTTTTAGAGAAGGGAAAACTGAGAGACCCACTGAGAAGTAGCTTGCTGGTAGTCACATGGCAATTCTTAACAGAGCCAGGAATAAAACTGGGATCTCATGACTCTTTATTCCCTAGACCCTGCTGCCTGTCTCCCCATCTGAATCATCCCTTGGTTCCACTCCCAAAAAGAGAATGTGGGCGCTTGTTCAGATTTAGTAAACCTCTGCATCTTTTAATTAAAAAAAAATAATTGTTTTGCTCATTGGGCCACTCTTTTTCAACAGACTATGGGAAGCTTGTCCAGACTGCTTTGAGATTAGGGTATATATACAGCCCACTGCCTCTCCAGGAAGGATGCCCATCTAGTTGGAGACAAACTGGAGATAAAGACTCTGCAGCCATCTTGGTTTTCAGTGTCTGAGGGCTCAGTGGTAACTAGCTGTTAATCATGGAAATAACATACATGTATGGAGACGATGTTAATCTGTAGTTCCCACTGAGCAGCCCTCAGTGAAACAGTTGCCTGAAATATATTTCTGGCTTCAGACTTCTGAGGCTTTTCTGGGCATTTGTTCCAGAGATTTTTTGTCATTTTCCAGGGCCCCGCTCCAAAACATGTAGATTTACAATTTAAAGAAGAAGCTCTGAATATTGGGCTAGAATTGAATGATGGCATCTAGTAGTCAGAGATATCTCACATGAGCTCATCAATTATAGTTAATTTTTTAGTCCTCATCCAACTGGTTGTCTCACACAGTCTAGTTACTGGGAAATTCTGAGTTGCTGTGGCTAAAGGAGGCAGGACATGTGACAGCGAGCGTAACCTGGGAGCCTTGTACCTGGCGGAATTGCAGAGGTAGAGGCCATGAAATGGCTTCCAGTATCTCAGGCTAGATCACCTCTAGCACATGTCAGGGCTTAAAACCACATCTCATGGAAAAAATCCATGGATTCCTGTTTACCTTTTCATTTAAGCAGCCCATAAGGGCTAAGTTTGCTCCTGGGTGATGTTTGACGTATCTCCACCGCTGTATTCAAAGGAAAACATTCCTTTTCCTTATCTTCAAAGACAGGAATCGATAACTGAAGTTTTGCTTGTTTTTGCTGTGACTCAGCCCCCACGAGGTCTCATTTTTCCTGGGGTAAAAATTTTAAGTAGAACATTAGGGAGATATTTAAGATGTAAGTAGCCTTGGAACTAATCTAGTAAGGGTTCTTCGTTGTGATTTCTTTACAAAAATGGTGGACATTTCTAAATGAAGAAGAGTATTCCCAAACAGAAAATATTTATCTATCTGTTGGAGGTGGCTGAAGTCAGGTCATGTTGGAAGGCAGAGGGATATGGCAGATGTCTGTCTATGGCTCATAGAAACAGATAATTTAGTCATGGCTTACAAATGGCACCATGAATTTTCCTTAGAAGCTCTTCCAGAGAAAACCTCTCTAGTCTACTTTGTAAATGAGAATTAGGGAAAATTTCCCAAATTAAGCTTTTTTTTTTTCCTCCCCTAGGGAATATTTTCTTAGCCTACTAAGTGCAAGGTCACTCAAGTTTACCTATTCAGCATTGCATCAAGATGGTCAGATTGACACATATTATATATTGAATCATAATGTTGTATACCTGAAATGCATGTAATGTTACAAATCAATTATATCTCAATGACATCACCTGCTTTACAGATATGAAAATTGCAGTGTAGATAAGTGAAGTGACAGGAGGCCCTGTGAGCCCACTGACAGGTGGCTCAGCGGTAAAGAACCCACCTGCCAGTGCAGGAGACATGGGTTTGATCCGTGTTACAGGAAGACCCCCTGGAGAAGGGAATTGCAACCCACTCCAGTATTCTTGCCTGGAGAACCCCAAGGAGAGGAGCCTGGCAGGGTCGCAAAGAATCGGACATGACTTATCGCCTCAACAACAACAAATAAAAATAAAGATGGCTAGGGAACAATGATGACTACTTTGATGGTCTGAAGACCCTTGCATCTATTTACATCTTTCTCTTTTACAACATCCTCATTTAGGTATTTTCCCTGAAATCCATTCCATCTTTCTAATCCTATTAAGTCTCTTGCCCATGACACTCAGCATTCACTGTGCTCTAAGCTCTATACAGAAAGGGTTCCTTGGCCTTACAGAGAACTTTCTTCTGCAGTCACAATCTCCTTCCTCTTCCAAGTTCAGCTCAGATTTTCTCGCGAACCCTGCTCTGCTGACATCGAGGGATATGGTATCTTGCTAGGAAGGGGATATCATTCTAAAGAGCAGACCTGTTTTTTGGTGATTGACTATAATCCTGCTTACTTACACAGCATGCAGCTGGCTGAGGTAAATGGGGTCTTTCCATCCCTGCCCTTATCTTTCAGGACACATAGGTCCTATTGAAGTGGAGCCTCATTAAGCTCCAAGTCAAAAGAACTCTGTGTCCTACAGCAATCATGGTATTCTCACATTCAAAGAAACTTCCCTCTGCCCACCACTAATTTGACCTCACTGGAGAGTTTCGACAGATGCTTGGCATATCCACTCACAAGTCTCAAGGCAGCCCAGGCTTCTAGCCGGCTGCTGTCTTATGATGATCCGGAGCGGAGCTACTGCTTGGGTAATTGTTTCAGGGATAGTGGGAAAAAGGCCCTGGCAAGATCAAAGAGGGAAGATGCTGCGGGTGGGCTGCTTACTGAGCAGAATGCACAGGAAGGGATAGAGTGGAATGTGGGAGGGCTGGCAGAAAGAGCCAGTGAGCCTTGTTCTTTGGCTTTAGGCTAGATTGACAGCCACAGAGATTCAGGGGCGAAAAGGGCCCAAGTGTTAACCTTTTCTCAGCTGCAGTGTCTGGTACAGATATTTAGACACTGCAGTGAAAACCCTTAGCAGTGGTGCGTTTTCCAGAGTCCTTTTGCCACTCCTCTCATTCTCCAAAACTAAATCCATATTGTTTCGTTTCATTTCCGCCACCATTCTTCATGGCTCATATTTTCTCATTTCTCGATCCCCTGCCACTTATTTGACTTGTCTTTGACTTTAGAGAGACATAATTTTCGCTATCACACATATCCACAGGGCATCTAATAGTCTCCTTCTTGCCAAATATTAGAGGAAGATGTCCTAGGGATAGACATTTATATGTCTCATCCAGAATAATCGTCAAACAATAGGATTTTGCTCTGATAGGTAAAATTGATACAGTGGTTATAATGGATTATAAATCTGAGGGTACGATTTATGTGTGCATTGAGAGTAGAGATAGGAATTCAGATAAAATATGTATATAGCAAGAAATCTTCTTGAGTGCTCTGCTGATGAATTGTTGACTCATTTGAAGGGTGTTTCATTTAAAGAGGACTTTTTTCCATATTTACAGGCAACATGTTTTCTTTAAAGTAGGTATAGCTCCATTCAGTATAAGAAATTATGTCCCTGCTCCCAACATAGGTAAAGTTACTTCTCAGAGTTTGATATTCTGTTTTTCTCCTGATTTTGGCATTTGAAATCCCCAAACTAAAAGCCTTGTGTATTTTTTTTTAGTCTGCTTAACAGAATGAACTCCATTCCCTTGGTAGCAAGTTTCTAGACGTGGTTTTATTTTTTACTCCGCAGTTCTTTTAATATCTACCAGTGGACCACAGCTTCTTGGCAATGGACACAGGCAACTTGCTAATACCAGGGTAATGTTACCAAATTGCTTCAGAGGGAACTCTTACTTGGAGCCATGTGCTCCTGGGTAAGACTAAATCAGATCAAATGGAAATCACTGGAGGCTCATGGAGCAACATGCAACATATAACTTAGTTGTATGAAGGAGAGGAACCAAGAAAGTACATTTCAGTTGTGACATTTGTGGTGACTGTGAGTGTTCAGAGTTCTGGGAGATAGAAGGGAAGATGAAAATCAAGACATAATGAAGGATGACCTCTGTGACACGGGACTTAGTGCCGTATTAGTCTGAATGTTCTTTCGTCATTGGGTGTGTGTATATGTTGGTGTTCATCTAGCTCATAATAGTCCACTCCCTCTACTTATCCATATTATATATTTTTTATTATTTATTAAGACTTTACTTTTTTTAGGGCAGTTTTATGTTCACAGCAAAATTGAAGGACAGGTACAGAGATTTCATCATATACTCACTGGTCACACATGCACAGCCTGTGCCCCCCCCCATTATCAACATTCCCCACCAGAGTGGTACATTTGTCACAACTGATGAACCTACATTGACACATCATAATCACCCAAAGTCCATAGTTTACATTAGGGTTCACTCTTGGTAGTGTATATTCTGTGGGTTTGGTAAACATATGTAATTACACATATCCATCATTATGGTATCATATAGAATATTTTCACTGCCCTAAAAATCCTGTGTTCTGCCTGTTCACTCCCACCCCCATGTATTTTTTTAACCTTTTGAAAGTATTTCCAAATACTTAATATATCCCCACTGTGAACCTTGAAAGTTTCAATAGATTAGGAAATTAAAATACAGACAGATTATATAGTTGGTAATACAATACATCTAGAAGAAAACTCAGATCTCTTAACTCCAAAATATCCCATATTATGCCTTGTCTACCAGTGAATAAATGGAGAAGGTTGATGATGAAATCACTTTCTTACAAATGACTGAGACAAATGGGTAGCTTTCAGGGCCCTAGATGTAATTTTGTAATTAGCCATCCTTGAAAAAATAAATTTGAAAGACATCTGCAGTTGTTGGAAGGAGGGAAGAGATGCCATCACGTGGTATTCATTTGCAGGGATCAGATTTTCCTGAGTCAGAAGGAGGTTAACAGATCTGCCAAATACTTGGGAATGGGTTCAAATTATTGTAGAAGTGTGATGAAAAAACATGATTGATTGAGCTCAAGAGTATTTGCCCTATTCTCCAATAGGTTGCCTTCCTGCAATTCTTTCCCCCAATTTTATGATTCCCTTCTAAAAACTTAACTCTTAATAGAAATGATTTGAAGCCCTTATCTTGACTTTCCAAGCAAAGTAAATACATTTATGAATGTGTTTATTGTTTTTATATCTTAGCATTATAGCTAAGCTATGCTATGCTCGTTTTTGTTCCTGTATTTGACAGTTATTTAATATTAACTGGTCACCAGCAGTATAGTGAAAAATGAACTATAATTAGAACCTAAGAGAGATATGAAGGAAATCTCCAGTAGTGCTGAAGTGGAGAGCAAGGTTTCTCAACTTCAGCATTATTGACATTTGGGGCCAGATCATTTTTTGGTGATTGTGATGGGGGAGGCTGTCCTGTGCACTGTGGGGTGTTGAGCAGTATCCCTGGATTCCACTAACAAGTTGCCAATAGCAACCTACCTCCAGATCTAACAATCAAAAATGTCTCCACACTTAATGTTCCCTGGGGACAAAATCACCCCCAGTTAACAATCATTAGTATAGAGGTAAAAGAGTAAACTACCATAGATTGGACCGTTGAGGTACAGCAGGAGGTGACAAATTGGAAGAGAAGGTGAGTCTAAAAGATCAAGGCAGAAAGTAAGAATGATTTAAGGAACCACAAGAGGAGATCATAGGATTAGGGAAAGAAAGGGAAGACCCAGCACAGCCAAAAATAAATAAAAGAGGAGCCACTTGCTACAACTCACCAATTGCAGTTGGCTTCTGAAGCACTCTTTAGAATGCTAGGACTCTGGAACAGTTTGAAAATCACTCTGGGGGCAGGCACCTTATCTGTAAAGGACCAGAGAGTACATATTTTCAGTTTTGCGGACCATATAGTTTCTTTTGCAACTGCAGCTGCTCAACTGTGCCATTGCAGCAGGAAGACAGCCCTAGCCAATATGTAAATGAGTGAGCATGTCTGAATTTGGCCTACTGCTGACCATTTTGGTTTGCTGGCTCCCAAAACCTCTGTAGAAATATCAATAACCTCAGGTATACAGATGACACCACCCTTATGGCAGAAAGTGAAGAAGAACTAAAGAGCCTGTCGATGAAAGTGAAAGAAGAGAGTGAAAAAGTTGGCTTAAAGCTCAACATTCAGAAAACTAAGATCATGGCATCAGGTCCCATCACTTCATGACAAATAGATGGGGAAACAGTGGAAACAGTGGCTGACTTTTTTGTCGGGGGGAGGGTCTCCAAAATCACTGCAGACGGTGACTGCAGCCATGAAATGAAAAGACACATACTCCTTGGAAGGAAAGTTATGACCAAGCTAGTCAGCATATTAAAAAGCAGAGACATTACTTTGCCAACAATAGTCCGTCTAGTCAAGGCTATGGTTTTTTCAGTGGTCATGTATGGATGTGAGAGTTAGACTATAAAGAAAGCAGAGCGCCAAAGAATTGATGCTTTTGAAGTGTGGTGTTGGAGAAGACTCTTGAGAGTCCCTTGGACTGCAAGGAGATCCAACCAGTCCATCCTAAAGGAGACCAGTCCTGGGTGTTTACTGGAAGGACTGATGCTGAAGCTGAAACTTCAATACTTTGGCCACCTGATGCGAAGAGCTGACTCATTGGAAAAGACCCTGATGCTGGGAAAGATTGAAGGCAGGAGGAAAAGGGAGCAAGAGGATGAGATGGTTGGATGGCAACACCGACTCAATGGACGTGGGTTTGGGTAGACTCCAGGAGTTGGTGATGGACAGGGAGGCCTGACGTGCTGCAGTTCATGGGGTCGCAAAGAGTCAGATACGACTGAGTGATTGAACTGAACTGAACTGAAAACCTCTTTCATTTTTTACAAATGGGAGAACAGAGAAGGAAATTACCATTAAGAGTGGAGGTGGGACTAGAACCCAAGTCTCCTGATTGCCACCTTGCTCCTTTACCTTTCAATTTACTGTCAAATGGAAATTTCTGATGTGTGTGTACAAATGTGTGCGGTGGGGCAGGGAATGACATCTGCCTAAGTGTCTTTATTTAAACAGTACCTTTGACTATAGGTAAAGTATTTCTCAGACTTTCCTGGTGGCACAGTGTTAAAGAATCCACCTGCCAATGCAGGAAACTCAGGTTCAATCCCTGGGTCGGGAAGATCCCCTGGAGAAGGAAATGGCAACCCACTCCAGCATTCTTGTCTGGAGAATCCCATGGACAGAGGAGCCTGGTGGGCTATAGTCCATAGAGTCACAAAGAGTCAGACATGACTTAGCGACTAAGCAACAACAAAAATATTTCTCATAAAGCAGAAGTGCCCTCCAAATTGTATCATTTTGAGAGAATATGGTATCCTTACAGCTTCTAATTGTATCTCTAGTGAAAGGCCTTGCCCTCTAAAGATACATGAAGCTCTGTTGCACAAGGGGTTTGAGGCCTCCTTGCTATATGCCTTCCTGGGGCAAAATGGCTATGTTTTTAATGCCTTAATTGATGTGATAATTAGACTTATTGAGATAATGAGAACCATGTCAAGGCTATCTGGAGTGAATGTTCCAAGCTGAAAGAACTAGAACATGTGCGACTTGGCATTGACTTTTTCTTTAAAACAGAAAAACAACTCTGAGTACTTTTTGTACCAGACACTCTACTGAGCACTTCATTTTTATCTCATTTGTTCCTTCTAGAGGTATATCAAATTATCATCATCTCTGATACTGATGAATGAGTAAATGGAAGTTCAGGGGCATTAAGTAGCTTTCTTCAGGTTTCATACAATTAGTAAGTGGGAGAGCCAAGATTTGGACTTGGGTAGCCTGAGGCCAGAGCCCATGACCTTAACCACTTTCCTCTATGGCCTCTCTCTTTGCCTGGAAGGAACCACTGACATTTCTGATGGCATTGAAACGTAAAGTTGGGGACTCAGGATGTCCTAATTACCGGGCTAACATTTGAGGAGCTTAGCATATGAGATAGGTTTACAGAAGAGAGGCAGAAAATAAAAGGGGTTTACCATGATGAAGGTAAAAATGAAGCATATAAAGTCTAGGATAATAGAGGAGTTAATAAGCCTAATAGACATGTGTTATTTTCTGTGTATAGATGAGACCTAGAAAACATAGAATATGTAACCTTGAAGATTGCTGACTTCATTGAGTGCATCTTTATAGGGTCTTAGCACTTGTAGTATCCACTGGTAGTATGTAACAGCTGTCTTTTTGTATCCTAAATTATTTAGGGATTAAGGATTTACTAGGTGATCTTGGTGTTTATAGGGCTTCCCTGATGGCTCAGATGGTAAAGAATCTGCCTGAAGTGTGGGAGACATGGGTTCAATCCCCAGGTCAGGAAGATCCTCTAGAGAAGGGAATGACAACCCACTCCAGTATTCTTGCCTGGAGAAGTCTATGGACAGAGGAGCCTGATGGGCTATAGTCCATAGGGTTGCAAAGAGTTGGACACGACTGAGCAACTAACACTTTCACTTTCTTGGTGTTTATGTTTGAGCTGCACTGTTTCTTCTTTAAAGAAAGTAGAAGAGTTATGACAACAACAGAGGTCCTGGTACCTGTGGAAAACCATCCCAGTGGCGAAGCATAATGGGATTTTTCTTAGCCTGCTTGTGGAAGTTGTCTGACTTGTGTAACTGTCTTCAGCCAACTCAGAAAACTCTAGGCCTTTATTGCTTTTCCCTTACAGATGGTTGGCTCAGTGACTTCTACTGCTGGGGATTCCTTATCTAAGACATTGAGGGTACCTTTCTGAAGAAAGACAGGGCATGGAGAAGACACCTAGCCCTGGACTGCTTATTTTTCAGTTCTCTAAGCTTACATTGCAGTACTTTTACCATCAAGGCAAGAACTGCATGCTATCTAACTTTAATTGCCTTTAAGTATAACTGGTGTAAGCCTCAGTAATTATAGTTAACATTCTCTGCATTAACATTGCATGGCTCCCCTAGGGTTTTCAGAGTGATTCACAAATAAATGCATTCAGCTTTAAATAGCTCATCAGGACTATGGAACCCAAAAGGTAAAGGATAGAGGATATTTTCTGCTGTCCAGTTATTCAAAGCTTAGCAAATAAGAAGGCAGGGGCATCCATGGCTTAAAGGTCTTGATTTTCCTAGTCTATGTTATTACAAATAGTCACATATCCCAGGAAAGAAAGGTTTAAGCTTATTAAGAGAAAGAGAATGGCAATTTTTGTTTCTTTTATTTCCTAGGCGAAGGTCTAATGGATAAAAGCATTTAGACTTAAAACTTGCCTCAACTGGTTTACAAGGCTAGATTGAACTAGGCCTTGGAATGAAAGGAAATGTCAAGACATGTAGTGCAAATTTTTTAGGTTTTCCCAGTCACCTAGGCAAAGCATAACACAAGTCTGGTAGGAAAATGGAAGTTTTCTTCTACCTAGAGAAAGTTCAGCGATTCTAATTTGGAGAGAGAGCAGGTAAAAGACAAGGAGAGGTTCCCAATTGGCATGTATCATCATTGTCTAACTGGACATTCTAGAGAGCAGTGATTTGGACACATTGCCTTGAATCTGTTGCCTAGTTTCTGCAATGAGGGAGTCAGGTTGGTTCTGCTGGCTTGGCTCCAGCTAAATGGATGGGGGCAATGCTGGTAAAGTGGGTGACCTCTTACATTGCAACTGTCTATCTAGGTATCTCAAGGGCTTGGGAATTTGTTGGAAAGTTAGAGTTGAGCTGAATTCTTGAATTTCCTTTGGACCAGGTTATCAATAATATCTTTACATTTAAATCTTTGTAGTGAGATTTCAGAAAAATAATAATAACAGATGTGACCAGCTGGGAAGAATTTCTACTATAGAAAGAGTCCATGAGTTGATTTTATTAGCAAAAGAGGCACTCCCGCAAGCGTTTTAAATATTAAGGAGCATTATCTGCTCATTCCTAACAATTTGGGAAGGTTGTACTTTCCCCTATCTTCTTAGATGTTGAGAGTCTATATGTTGTTGTTGGTAGTGTGGTCGCTAAGTTGTGTCTCACTCTTCTGCAACCCCATGGACTGTAGCCCACCAGGCTCCTCTGTCCATGGGATTTCCCAGGCAAGAATACTGGAGTAGGTAGCCATTCCCTTCTCCAGGGGATCTCCCTGACCCAGGGATCAAACCCGCATCTCCTGCATTGGCAGGCAGATTCTTTACCACTGAGCCCCCAGGGTCTATATGCCTTCTTTGAAAAGCTCTGGAATTCTCGTCATTCCTTCCTTTCAATGGAATCAGGGATTTGCCATGATGGAATTTGCCTTGGAAGTTACAAGGGTACAAAGAACTCAAACTCTTAGTCCCAGCCTGCTTCAGCTTTTGTTGTTCATTATGGTTCATAGACTTGCACATATAATTCTTTCTCTTTGCAAGAGTGAAAGTTAAGAGATTACAGTCCAATGTTATCAGCTCAGGCTCATGAGTAAGGCAGAAATCGCAAATGACCTGTGTTCTTTTAATATAGAACTGGTGGGATAGTGCTGGTCAATGAAGAGACTAAAGACTTTTGAACCATTGCATGGCACCTTCACTTTTGAGGGGTAGAAATGTTCCAGAAGTACAGTAGTGATGACACTGAGTAATTACTAGGACTGTAGAGTTCAGAAAGACAATTCTGGCCTCCTTGTTGACCACCCTTTTTCTCTCACTTAAAGGGGAGACTGCTATATAAAGGGGCTTCCTTTCCATTCCAAATTAAACTCTTCTCCCTGGGGAGCCCCCTTTCATTCTTTAGCATTCCCCCCAACATAAGGACCAAAATAAGATATTCCTCCCCCAGAATATTACAGTTTAAAGAAGGGAAGAGGTGAGGACATCTATAGATGGGAATCTTAGGAGCTTGCTAGCAAAGACTCTCTTGATAGAAATAGACTTGGGGGAAACATAGATAGAGGGAGAGATGAAAAAGGAGCTCCTAATTCCTATCTGCTGAGACATTCTATGTATAGTCAACACAAGGCAGCCTGCTACTCATGAAGGATCTTCTTGCTATTCATTCTTTCCTGGAGCTGGACAGGAAGAGATGTTAACACAGGGCTGGATTTGGGGAGCTCTGTATAACTGACCCTGTTGTTTTCTTTCCTTCCATCTTGCAATTCTCCCAACCTGGATTTTCAGCTAAAGAAGAAGCAAGTGTATGTAGATAAGGTGGAAAAGATGCAGCAGGCTCTTGTACAGCTCCAGGCTGCATGTGAAAAGCGAGAGCAGCTGGAGCACCGTCTCCGGACACGACTGGAAAGAGAACTGGAATCCCTCCGAATCCAGCAGGTATGGACAGTTTCCAGAAAGTGAGATGGCTCCTGATCGTCCATTTGTCAGATAGTGTCTGACATGAGAAACAAAAATACAGTCTTGTCCCACCTGGTCTTACTCCAGAGCAGCTCTCAATTGTAAAGACATAGTCGGCTTCCTTAGCTTCCTAGTGCAACACAATCCTTAATGCCTTATAAGAGGTAAAGATGCTATGCAAACAGACTTCGGGATATTTTAGGATTGGAAATGGTCTTTCCAATGGTCTTTCTTTTCTTTTTTTTTTTTTTTTCCCCAATGGTCTTTCCAAGAGTCATTTAGCCATACATCTCACATGTTTTTGGCCCCATGGTTGGCATCTTAGAACTTAGTTCCCTGACCAGGGATTGAACCCATACCTCCTGTAGTGGAAAGTGTGGAGTCTTAATCACTGGACTGGCAGAGAAGGCCCCCAACTCCTCAATTTCAGATGAGAGAAAATAAAGACCCAGGAAAGGTGGCATGATTCACTGAAGATCACACAAATTTAAGGAAAAGGTAGAGATGAAATCCCAGATTTTAAATTTCTGTTTCTGTGATCCACTTTCTGAGCAGCATTACAATTTGATATGGCAGGCTCCTTTTGTGGTCCAGAGTCACATACTCAAGCCTAAGGTAGAAAGTCCTAGGAATTTCCCTAGCTTCTGAATTGGAGTCCAAACTGCAGTGGCTTGGGCAGTAATTCTCTCCAAAAATAAGGACTCTTCAAATGGGACTTGGCCCACCATGGTCCTAACACACTAATGTCAGAGGTCTCGGCATCTCCCCCAACAGCGCCAGGGCAACTCTCAGCCGACCAATGTTTCAGAATACAATGCCGCTGCACTGATGGAAATCCTTCGTGAGAAGGAAGAGAGGATCCTGGCCCTGGAAGCTGACATGACTAAGTGGGAGCAGAAGTACTTGGAGGAGAATGTGATGAGACATTTTGCTCTGGATGCTGCGGCCACTGTAGCTGCTCAGAGGTAAGTAGTTGGCTGGTAAAATCTCAACATGAAGGGCAGGGGTGGTGGGGAGAACAGAAAAGTGTGACTGAGTGATAGTTTTTCCAGTGTCCCCCCACCCCCCATCATGTTGTGTTTCTTTTTTCTCAGTTTCTGCTTAAGTGTGTGGTTTTCAGTTTTTTTTTAATCTGGTTATGCAGAGACTGGACCTTCCCTAGTAGCTCAGCTGGTAAAGAATCCCCCTACAATGCAGGAGACCCTGGTTTGATTCCTGGGTTGGGAAGATCCCCTGGAGAAGGGATGGACTACCCACTCCAGTATTCTGGGGCTTCCCTGGTGGCTCAGGTGGTAAAGAATCCACCTGCAATGCCGGAGACCTGGGTTCGATCCCTGGGTTGGAAAGATCCCCTGGAGGAGGGCATGGCAACTCACTCCAGTATTCTTGCCTGGAGAATCCCCATGGACAAAGGAGTCTGGTGGACTACAGTTCATGTGGTCACAAAGAGTCAGACACGACTGGGCAACTAGCACTGCACAGCACATGCAGAGACTGAATGACTGTAGGGGCTGAGGGTACAGGATTTGAAAATTCAAGTTACTGATGAACTTTCTAGACTCATAGTTCAGCTTTCCTCAGGAGCCCAAACAATTGCAGACCAGATCAAATTGTGTACATCTCTTTCCCCAGGGCCTCAGGTTTTTTGAGCCATGTGTGTAGGTTTCTTTGTTTAGCCCCAGGACTGGAATGAAAGCTTCTCCAGAGAAATGCCACTCCAAAACTAAATGTCACTCAGGAGTGGCTACTGCCATTTGATAGCTGTGGCTCCTCCAAGGTATGCCGAAGGTTGTATGAACCCGAATCTGTCTCTGCCCTTTGAGAAGGTCTATTTGAAGCCCGCATTCTCAGTGTCCCTGAGTTCATTGCATGTAAGCAGTCACATTCCATTTGGTAAAGCAGAGAAAATGGCAGGAGGCTTTTTCTTTTTTTTTTTTTTTTGCCTTTTATGTGTTTCCCCTCTTCTCGTTATAAACATTTATTATTGGTCTTTGGGGGACACTGTGCTCTTACCCATTTTGTCTGTCTTGCTGCTGTTTGTAATCATCCGTTGGGAAAGAAACAAAAACTAAATTTGAATCAGGAGATGGTGCATGTTGGAGATATAGACGGAGCATGGTCTGGAATTGGGTAGCTAAGGCAGGCTATAGCATGTTGCACCCAGATAGGTCTCTACACAGAAAGTTATTAAAAATCCTAGTATTGTTTTAGCATTCTCCTAAATGTGGTAAGTCATCAGAGTCTGGCAGTGGTTGCCAGACTTGGGCTGGAATATGTGTAGAGGGGGCGGTGGATACATTTATTTTTGAGTCCTTCTCTTGCCAAATCAGAGGGAGGTCAGTGCTTAAAAGCTGGACTGGTGGTTTGTAAATCTAATCCCAGTGCTTCAGGAAGATGGCTTACATTTCTCTAATGTGATCTGTCTGTTTTCACATACCCCCTATAAACCTTAAACAAATTGCCTATGTCTTGATTTTGAGGTCTTCATGGGCTTAAGCTTACCTGTCTTTTTTCCTTCTTCTTCTGAGAACAGTATGCTCAGTATATGCCAGTGTAGTAATAGAGTGCATAGAAGCCCCAGCTATGCTGGAAGATGGTCGAGAAGTTTGTAGGCAGCTTAGAAGCAGAATGAAGTATAATTTTAGCTGCTGGTTCCCAAGAAAACACCTGTGCCCACTCTTTGTTCAGAGGTTGTTCAGGAAACCCTAATGATGAAAGGGAGATGAGGGCATTTTTGTCATCTTTGGGCAGAAACTTAGAAAGCTAGAGCTCATGAAGGTGTGCTGTGTGAGAAAATGTTGGTGCTGGGAAGTTTGCTATTGAAACTGACTTCAGAATAGACTCCAGGTCAAAATTCAGGAAAGGTAGGAGGTTGTCATTTGGGGGCCTTATATAAAGAAACTACCCCTTTCCTGCCTCCCTGGGAAGTTTAGAATATGGGGAGAATCCCCTTTCAGATGGATTTCTTTCCAGAGTCTGTTGGCTCCTGTAAAAGAGATTTAATTTAAATTGAATTCCTTTAAATCACCAGGTAGAAAGTTTCCATGTAATCACTATTTTCAGTAAAATGGGCATGCTTATCATTTAATGATAAAAAGCAGCCAATTCCCACCTAGTAGGAACACTTTGTAATAGTTCCCTGGACTAACATTCCATATCTGGACTGTGTACCTTTTGCATGCCTATTAATACAACCCACATGAGAGATTGAGAGATTGTATTTGAATTCCTGTAGAATGAGAGAATTGGGCTAGGTGATTCCTCCAGACCCTTCTATTGCTAAGATTATACTATTTTCCAAATATTTGCATCTTATGCTCTGCCATGAAGATTGGTCTCCTTTTCCTCCTTTCTTTCTTTATGAGCTTTCAGATTTGGAAACTGGCATTCAGAAAACTTTATTTCAGAACCTGTGTGCTTTTCTGCCTTCCCTTCCAACTTCTCTTGCCATTTATTTTCTCTCCAATGATTTCACTTTCCCTCCTCCCAATCCTTAACGTATTAACCAAGGTTCTGCTCTTTGCCCCTTTCTGTAGTAAAGCCTTTATATCTTATTTTCTTTTGGAATAATTTTTAAGTACCTAGGCTATTGGCTGCAGAAGGAAAGTGCTCAACATACATTTGAGTAATAAAGGAAGGAAAGAAAGGACAAAAAATGAAAGAAGGAGAAAAGAAATGAAAGAAGGACAGAGGTGATTTCTTAGTCTACAATTTAAATCCTTAAATCTAGTGTCACATTGTAATGGCCTGCTTGGTTTCTTCTGTGTATTCTGCTAGTATCCCAAACTTAATATATTCCCAAAATAATAGCTCATAGGTAAATAACAGGTTTCATGATTAGGAAATGTTGGTGTCAATGGTAGTTGCAGAATTTTCTTCAATTGAAGTACTAACTACATATTTAAAAACTACTCATTTGAAGTGTCTGGTTTGGTGAATGTTGGTAATGATATACAATAATGTTATTGTACATGTAAAATAACATTATTGTATATCATTACAAAAATATTATTGTATATGTATCCACCATCAAAATAGAGGACACATTCTAAAGTGTCCTTATGCCCCTTTAACTCGACCCTTTCTCCCATGCCTGACCCCAGACAACATCTGTTCTTTGTCATTGTAAGTTTTCCTTTTCCGTTGGCAAACTTGCAACATTGCCCAACATTGGGTTGACCAAAAAGTTTGTTTGTTTTTGCAAAAAATCCTGAATGTCGTATTTTTTTAAAAGGCCATATAGTACTCTCTTTTTAAGTTTCCTTCACTCAGCATGATTACTCTGAGCTCCCTCTAAGTTCAGTTCAGTTCAGTCACTCAGTCGTGTGTGACTCTTTGTGACCCCATGAATCGCAGCACACCAGGCTTCCCTGTTCATCACCAACTCCCAGAGTTCACTCAGACTCAATCCATCAAGTCAGTGATGCCATCCAGCCATCTTATCCTCTGTTGTCCCCTTCTCCTCCTGCCCCCAATCCCTCCCAGCATCAGAGTCTTTTCCAGTGAGTCAACTCTTTGCATGAGGTGGCCAAAGTACTAGAGTTTCAGCTTTAGCATCATTCCTTCCAAAGAAATCCCAGGGCTGATCTCCTTCAGAATGGACTGGTTGGATCTCCTTGCAGTCCAAGGGACTCTCAAGAGTCTTCTCCAACACCACACTTCAAAAGCATCAATTTTTCGGTGCTCAGCTTTCTTCACAGTCCAACTCTCACATCCATACATGACCACTGGAAAAACCATAGCCTTGACTAGACAGACCTTTGTTGGCAAAGTAATGTCTCTGCTTTTCAACATGCTATCTAGGTTGGTCATAACTTTCCTTCCAAGGAGTAAGCATCTTTTAATTTAATGGCTGCAATCACCATCTGCAGTGACTTTGGAGCCCCCCAAAATAAAGTCTGACACTGTTTCCACTGTTTCCCCATCTATTTCCCATGAAGTGATGGGACCAGATGCCATGATCTTAGTTTTCTGAATATTGAGCTTTAAGCCAACTTTTTCACTCTCTTCTTTCACTTTCATCAAGAGGCTTTTCAGTTCCTCTTCACTTTCTGCCATAAAGGTGGTGTCATTTGCATATCTGAGGTTATTGATATTTCTCCCAGCAATCTTGATTCCAGCTTGTGCTTCTTCCAGCCCAGCATTTCATGTATATTAATAGTCTGTTCCTTTTTTATTGCTGAGTAGTGTTCCATCACATGGATGTACCACACTTTATGCATTCATTTGATGATGGATTTTGAGATTGTTTCCAGTGTTTGACCACTGTGAATAATAAAATACAGATTTTTAATACAAAAATAGACATCTGTCTTTTCTCAGGTGAGAAGACATTAGGTTTTCTGTTTATACCCATTCTGGCACTTTGATTTTTGAAACATCTCTTGTCAAAGGGAAAGCTGTCAATGCAAGAAATCACATGTAGTGTTTACTATAAGATACTGTTCTAAGTGCTTTACAATTATTGCTTATCTTAATGATAATTCTTTGAGCAAAGTACTAGTTTTCATTGTATAGACAAGGAACCTGAAGCACAGACAGATGAAATACTTCCCCCAAGATCATACAGCTATTAAAAAACAGAAGAACCAGGACTTAAATCTGCATTTTTGACATCTTAACTGCTATAATCTCCTGTGCCCCATATAGGATGATTTCAAAGGTGATGAAATAGGGATTATCCCCTTTTGAGAGTTGCTATTTGAGGTTTATTTAGTTTCTTAGACTATTATAAATAAGCTCAGTAACATAGCCTATATTATAACTTCATATTATTGTATTCCTAAAGATTCCTCTCTAGATGCCTAATGTAGATGAGGGAAATTACTAGCAAGTAGGAGTTCATCTAAGAAGAACCGATTTGGCAATGCAGATTTTTAGTTTCAGCTCACAAATGGTGATCTATTTCTAACTAGCAGCAAAAAAATAAAAACGTAACACACCTGACCAACCATGTAACTTACTACTTTGCACTTACTAAATCAGGTTGTTAGTGTTCTCCAGATGTGCAGTGTTTCACTTTTATATGGGACCAAGTACATCTGGGAAAGAGGGAAGTAAAGAAATGGATACCAGAGGGTAGAAGCTGGTCACACTTGTTATGCATGTCTATTTAATCTTGCATTCTGGAGACCTTTCTCCAGTTCCTTTCTTGATTTTTCCTCTCATTCTACCTTCTGTCTTAGTTATCTTGCTCTCTACTCTAGCTTCACAACTGGGTATTGTTTTTGCTTTGGCTCCATCCCTTCATTCTTTCTGGAGTTATTTCTCCACTGATCTCCAGTAGCATATTGGGCACCTACCGACCTGGAGAGTTCCTCTTTAAGTATCCTATCATTTTGCCTTTTCATACTGTTCATGGCGTTCTCAAGGCAAGAATACTGAAGTGGTTTGCCATTCCCTTCTCCAGTGGATCACATTCTGTCAGACCTCTCCACCATGACCCGCCCGTCTTGGATGGCCCCACATGGCTTAGTTTCATTGAGTTAGACAAGGCTGTGGTCTGTGTGATTAGATTGACTAGTTTTCTGTGATTATCGTTTGTGTGTCTCCATTTGATGCCTCTCGCAACACCTACCGTCTTACTTGGGTTTCTCTTACCTTGGGCGTGGGATATCTCTTCACAGCTGCTCCAGCAAAGAGCAGCCACTGCTCCTTACCTTGGATGAGGGGTATCTCCTCACAGCCGCCCCTCCTGACCTTGAACGTGGAGTAGTGCTTCTCAGCCCTCCTGCACCTGTGCAGCCACTGCTCCTTGGACATGGGGTTGTTCCTCTTGGCTGCCACCCTTGACCTCTGGTATGGGGTAGCTCCTCCTGGCTGCTGCCCCTGACCTGGTGATAGAAGCAAGGTCTGATGCTGTAAAGAGCAATATTGCATAGGAACCTGGAATGTTACATCCATGAATCAACGCAAATTGGAAGTAGTCAAACGAGATGGCAAGAGTGAACGTCGACATTCTAGGAATCAGCGAACTAAAATGGACTGGAATGGGTGAATTTAACTCAGATGACCATTATATCTACTACTGTGGGCAGGAATGCCTTAGTAGAAATGGAATAGCCATCATGGTCAACAAAAGAGTCCGAAATGCAATACTTGGATGCGATCTCAAAAACAACAGAATGATCTCTGTTCGTTTCCAGGGCAAACCATTCAATATCACAGTAATCCAAGTCTAGGCCCTAACTAGTAACACTGAAGAAGGTGAAGCTGAACTGTTCTATGAAGACCTCCAAGACCTTTTAGAACTAACACCCAGAAAAGATGTCCTTTTCATTATAGCGGATTGGAATGCAAAAGTAGGAAGTCAGGAAACACCTGGGGTAACAGGCAAATTTTGCCTTGGAATACGGAATGAAGCAGGGCAAAGGCTAATAGAGTTTTGCCAAGAGAACGCACTGGTCATAGCAAACACCCTCTTCCAACAACACAAGAGAAGACTCTACACATGGACATCACCAGATGGTCAACACCGAAATCAGATTGATTATATTCTCTGCAGCCAAAGATGGAGAAGCTCTATACAGTTTGCCAAACCAAGACCAGGAGCTGACTGTGGCTCAGATCATGAACTCCTTATTGCCAAATTCAGACTTAAATTGAAGAAAGTAGGGAAAACCACTAGACCATTCAGGTATGACCTAAATCAAATTCCTTATGATTATATAGTGGAAGTGAGAAATAGATTTAAGGGACTAGATCTTATAGACAGAGTGCCTGATGCACTATGGACGGAGGTTCATGATGTTCTACAGGAGATAGGGATCAAGATCATCCCCATGGAAAAGAAATGTAAAAAAGCAAAATGGCTGTCTGGGGAGGCCTTACAAATAGCTGTGAAAAGAAGAGAAGTGAAAAGCAAAGGAGAAAAGGAAAGACATAAGCATCTGAATGCAGAGTTCCAAAGAATAGCAAGGAGAGATAAGAAAGCCTTCCTCAGCGATCAATGCAAAGAAATAGAGGAAAACAGTAGAATGGGAAAGACTAGAGATCTCTTCAAGAAAATTAGAGATACCAAGGGAACATTTCATGCAAAGATAGGCTTGATAAAGGACAGAAATGGTATGGACCTAACAGAAGCAGAAGATATCAAGAAGAGGTGGCAAGAATACACAGAAGAACTGTACAAAAAAGATCTTCACGAACAAGATAATCACGATGGTGTGATCACTCATCTAGAGCCAGACATCCTGGAATGTGAAGTCAAGTGGGCCTTAGAAAGCATCACTACAAACAAAGCTAGTGGAGGTGATGGAATTCCAGTTGAGCTATTTCAAATCCTGAAAGATGATGCTGTGAAAGTGCTGCACTTAATATGCCAGCTAATTTGGAAAACTCAGCAGTGGCCACAGGACTGGAAAAGGTCAGTTTTCATTCCAATCCCAAAGAAAGGCCATTCCAAAGAATGCTCAAACTACTGCACAGTTGCACTCATCTCACATGCTAGTAAAGTAATGCTCAAAATTCTCCAAGCCAGGATTCAGCAATTTGTGAACCGTGAACTTCTAGATGTTCAAGCTGGTTTTATAAAAGGCAGAGGAACCAGAGATCATATTGCCAACATCCGCTGGATCATGGAAAAAGCAAGAGAGTTCCAGAAAAACATCTATTTCTGTTTTATTGACTAGGCCAAAGCCTTGACTGTGTGGATCACAATAAACTGGAAAATTCTGAAAGAGATGGGAATACCAGACCACCTGATCTGCCTCTTGAGAAACCTATATGCAGGTCAGGAAGCAACAGTTAGAACTGGACATGGAAAAACAGACTAGTTACAAATAGGAAAAGGAGTAGATCAAGGCTGTATATTGTCACCCTGCTTATTTAACTTCTATGCAGAGTACATCATGAGAAATGCTGGGCTGGAAGAAGCACAGGCTGGAATCAAGATTGCTGGGAGAAATATCAATAACCTCAGATATGCAGATAACACCACCCTTATGGCAGAAAGTGAAGAGGAACTGAAAAGCCTCTTGATGAAAGTGAAAGAGGAGAGTGAAAAAGTTGGCTTAAAGCTCAATATTCAGAAAACTAAGATCATGGCTTCTGTCCCATCACTTCATGGGAAATAGATGGGGAAATAGTGGAAACAGTGTTAGACTTTATTTTGGGGGGCTCCAAAATCATTGCAAATGGTGATTGCAGCCACGAAGCTAAAAGGCGCTTACTCCTTGGAAGGAAAGTTATGACCAACCTAGATAGCATATTCAAAAGCAGAGACATTACTTTGCCAACAAAGGTCTGTCTTGTCAAGGCTATGGTTTTCCAGTGGTCATGTATGGATGTGAAAGTTGGACTGTGAAGAAAGCTGAGCACTGAAGAATTGATGCC
The DNA here is from genome assembly GCF_001704415.2 of Capra hircus. Lineage (NCBI taxonomy): Eukaryota > Metazoa > Chordata > Mammalia > Artiodactyla > Bovidae > Capra > Capra hircus. The sequence goes on from NW_017189517.1 coordinate 30,914,905, forward strand.
TTTGAACTGTGGTGTTGGAGAAGACTCTCAAGAGTCCCTTGGACTGCAAGGAGATCCAACCAGTCCATTCTAAAGGAGATCAGTCCTGGGTGTGCTTTGGAAGGAATGATGCTGAAGCTGAAACTCCAGTACTTTGCCCACCTCATGCAAAGAGTTGACTCATTGGAAAAGACTCTGATGCTGGGGATTGGGGGCAGGAGGAGAACGGGATGACAGAGGATGAGATGGCTGGATGGCATCACCGACTCGATGGACTTGAGTTTGTGTGAACTCAGGGAGTTGGTGATGGACAGGGAGGCCTGGTGTGCTGCAGTTCATGGGGTCGCAAAGAGTCAGGCACGACTGAGTAACTGAACTGAATTGACTACTCTAGCTTCGAATAGTAACTCTGACATCTCTAAGATTAAAGTTAGAATTTTCAACAACTTGTTGTATATTGTCATGGCTATTCAATAAGATACTTTAACTCCACTGTAACTAAAATCAAAACTCATAGTGTTTTCCAAAAAAGAAAGATAGAGAAAAGTTCTTGGTTTCCTGTCACAGAATTAGAGCAGTATGCCATCTTTTCTAGTCATTAGAATTAAAACAGAGTCCTCATTCATTCTTCCATCTCCCTAACATCCAAATTTAAATAGTCTCCAGGTTCTAGCAATTCTCCCTCCTGTAGCCATTTCCTGTGCCACTTCACTGGGTCCCATTTTCAAAATCTGTTGCTGGGATTATAACCTTTCTGACTGGCCTGCCTGATTCTAGTGTTATGGTTCCTTTCATCTCTCCATCACATTTCAGCAGAGATAAAGCTATCTTCCTAAAACACAGCCTGGATTATTTCATTCCCTTTGAAAAGCTCTAATAATCTTCGGTGCCTATTGGAATTAAGTCCAAACTCATTTCTGTAGTAGTTAATTCTTTTCTTTTTTCCCCCTCTCCTTGCAAGTTCCCTGCACTCAGGGACTAGTCTTATCCATGTCCATTCACTCTCCAGCCTCCCAGGAACTTCAAACACAGTGCTCCACTCATGGTTGAGTTCCCATGTTAAATAAACAAAAGGCTGCTACTGATAGGAAAAGATGGCCTTGAAGTTTAAAAGGCCACTAGATGTTTTAATTAGGAGGTCATGGGTGACATTCTAGAAAGCAATGTAAGTAATGTGACAGGGCTAACTTTGTCAGACAGAGGAAGGAGAGAGAAGATGATTGGAAGGATAGTTGCCAGAAACAGTTTACTTAAGAATTTGAGATGCAGAATAGTAAATTCAGGTATCTGGGTTTGGGGTCTGTAGGTTGTCATTTCAAGTCCAGTATCTCTCTACTGGGTGCGGTCAGAGTATTGGAAGTTAGCAGGTCAAGTTGCTCCCTCCAGCGCTGTGCCTGCTTGCTTTGGCTTAAGCCATTGGCCTGGTAGCCCTGGTCTACAAGGAAGATTGATGTTGAAGGCCATCCTGGCAGCTCTGTAGGAATTCACTAAGTGCCCCACATTTTCAGGCTCCATTCCTGAGGAGTTCACAGTGTCCATATCAATTAGCTGGCAGGGCTATGTGTCCCCAAAATGGTCTTTTATGCAGTGAAAGTGGCAGGAAGCCAGCACTGGCTCCCCCAGTGACAGACTGCAAACTCAAGTCCCCAGTGTCAGAGCCAGGCCATCACATGGGAACTCTGCACTGTGGGGAACTCCTCCAGGGTCATACCTAGAGCTGGAATTCATTCAACTCATACTCTCTTGTAGGCAATTTTCTTTCTACCTATACTTTTCTCTCTTAATAATGGATAGTTTTGTTGAGGGATTTTCCTGTGCCTGGCACTGCATGTCTTACATGCATACTTTCATTTTATCCCTCCCCTCCCCCATCCCATGAGATATGGGTGTAATTATTATCTCTATTTTGCATACAAGGAGACTGAGGCTTACGGTAGTTAACCAGTTCCTGAGCTCTTAGAGTTTGTTAGTGGCAGAGGACTTGGGAAAGTGGAACTTGACCCTGACCAGGTCTACAGTCAGGGTCTGTGCTCTCAACACTACACAACGCTGCTTTCTTTTGCATACTTTGGGACACAGGGGCCATTCCCAGTAGGATTACAAACAAGTGAACTGAACTAGGGCAAATGTAGAATTCTGCTGCTGCTACTGCTGCTAAGTCGCTTCAGTCGTGTCTAACTCTGTGCGACCCCATAGACGGCAGCCCAACAGGCTCCTCTGTCCCTGGGATTCTCCAGGCGAGAACACTGGAGTGGGTTGCCATTTCCTCCTCCAATGCATGAAAGTAAAAAGTGAAACTGAAGTCGCTCAGTCATGTCTGACTCTTAGCGACCCCATGGACTGTAGCCTACCAGGCTCCTCTGGTAGGGATTCTCCAGGCAAGAGTACTGGAGTGGGTTGCCATTGCCTTCTCCAAATTCTGAGATGCTAAAATACTTTGAATTTAGCAAATGATGAAAGCCACTGTGGTCCTTTCCCTTCTTGCTCTCCAATTACTTCACAATTCAGGTACATTGTTCCCCACCTCATGTATAAGAGGCAAGCATTTGGGGGAACTGTTAATTTTGCAGAAGCTCTCCAAAGTATCCCAACTTTAATACCAACTTTCTGCCTCTTCATCCCCTGCTCCTTCACTGCCATCTGCACTGGTCACAGTCTCTAAGCTCACAGGACGTAACTAGCTGCCAGCACAAAAGATGCCTGGAGTTCTCCTGCAGATCCTCATTCTCAGAGGAAGTATCACACAGCAGTGCCGGTCATTGTTTTCTCAGCCCATTGTCTGGTTTTCTTTAAAACCAATGTTATTGCATCAACATTCTTCCTAATCCCTTTTTCTTTCCCTCCAAGTTACTCAAGTAAGATCCAGTTTTCTTCCTTCTCTTCTCTACCACTAGTTCTAAATGAACTAAAGAAAGATGCATGATATCACTTATCAGGAGAATATAGGATTCCCATGTGTCTTTGACTTACGCTGTTTAAACATCAGCCTTCTCTATGGGTTACATCCTTTCCCTTCCTCTCCGTGTCTCTCCCCCACCCCTTACCTCTTTCACATACACATACACACACATATTTTCTCCTTGTTAGTTACTCTTTGAGTTAATGGCCTGAGATACTTTCAGATGGAACATGATGGTCCCTCAGGCAGTTGGGACTCTGGCAGGAGACTGGTCAGTTGAGGGGGACTGACTGATTTGGCACTAGAATGTTTCAGATGCAGCTTCGATAGGAATCAAGTGGCACTGACTCAAAGACTCTGCTTCTCACTCAGTTCCCATGCCCTACCTGAGCTGGTCTGTTGACATGTTTAGAGTTCGTTTTTAGCAAACACTCAGGGAGAGTTACGCTGTTGAATGTAGCAACAGCAATTTGGTACATTCTCTGACTTCCTTCAAAGTCTAGTTTTTTTCCTCTCCATGACTGTCATGAAAATAAAGTGGGCATTTCTCATATGTAATATAAATACTATTAAGTTAAAAAATAAATGTCTTCCTATTGCCTGGCCATGATCTAAAAACTTGAAGGGACTTTCTGCCAGAGGTTTTGGGAGGGTGTCTATGTAGTTCTGAAGGCAAGCCTGTGCATCTCTCATAGAACCCATCACTGATTCTTACCAGTAAGTCACCCAGAAAACCACCATTCCTGATAAGTTTGATTTTAGTTTAGGACTTTCTGACAATACGTTTGACTTAGGAGGGAGATAGGATTCATCAATTTTGTTGCCCTCCCATCATCATCACTGCCATTTTCCTTCCCAGGGACACTACAGTCATCAGCCACTCTCCTAATACCAGCTATGACACGGCTCTAGAAGCTCGCATCCAGAAGGAGGAAGAAGAAATCTTGATGGCTAACAAGCGTTGCCTTGACATGGAGGGCAGGTAAAATGCTGATCTGGACTCTGGTGGACCTGAGAGTTGGTGCAGAGACACCAGATAGTTCAGTGGGGAAGAGCAAGCATCTTCATTCACCGCAGGGACACCTGATAAGGCAACCTCCTCCACCCCTTCCCCACTCCCAGCCTGTTATTTAGGATTTGAGATGGAATGACTTTTACCTTGATTATTCTAACTCTGGAATTCCAAATAATATTGCTTTCCTCATTGTCCTTGGTGATTGCTTTTCATACGCCCTCTGCTAGAACTGAATTGTTACTATTTGCACTCCGGGGTATTCTTTCTAGGATTGTACCTCAACTCTGTGGTATAGTAAAGTGCTTGGCAAAAGAGTATCCACTCAAACTGGGACATAGGGTATCTGATGTCTCTCGTAAGCTCATGGTCACTTACTTATTAGCCCAAGTTGTAGCCCAGTCTTAGAAGTTCTCATTGACTGACTCATTTCCATTGACTCAGATTCTTATCTGTGGTACCCACTGTATCACTTTACTCTCTCACGTACAACCTTTCTTTTCACAGATACTTTTTCTTTGGCTTCCTAAGGTTTAAGAAATAACTCCTGGATGTTCTGCTGTGCCCATCTGGGTGGGCGTTAAAAATTGTTGCAAGACACTGTCTCTTGTCTTACAACTCAGAAATAAGTAGACCACCCCTTAGTTGAAAAGATAATGGGGAACCTCCCTGGCGGTCCAGTGGTTAGAACTGCACTTCTGCTGCAGGGGCCATAGATTCAGTCCCTGGTTAGGGAACTAAGATCCCCATACCATGGCAGAATGGACAGCCAAAAAGATTTTTTAGAAAAAGAAAACAGAAGCTCAAGTCCATGCATGTAGTGAGATCAGAACCTAGAGGTGGCAACAATATTTTATACATTTTTTTTGTCTTTGGCTCTTAGGATTAAGACCCTCCATGCCCAGATCATTGAGAAGGATGCCATGATCAAAGTACTGCAGCAGCGTTCCCGGAAGGAGCCGAGTAAGACAGAGCAGCTGTCATCCATGCGGCCAGCAAAGTCTCTGATGTCCATTTCCAATGCGGGATCAGGCTTGCTCTCCCATTCTTCAACCCTGACTGGCACCCCCATCATGGAAGAGAAGCGGGATGACAAGAGCTGGAAGGGGAGCCTAGGTAATGACAGTAAACACAGCAGATTAAAGTGACATGTTTAGAGAGAACCCTGACTTGGATACATGCCCACATGGCAATGAGGAGTGATGGTCCTGATTTTAGAGAGGAAGGTACACCAGGTTCAGTTTAATCATCCTGAGAGGCTGACTGCATATTTAGCAGACAGTGTGAAGTCTCACTGAGAGAACACTGGTTGAAGCCACAGGCTGATAAGAATCCCACGTTCTCTTTGGGAAGGAAGATAACGTCAATTTCCTATTAAAAATTCTCAGCTTTGGCTTTTGCCACGTGGAACCTTTTGGCTGTGTCCAAAGCCCATGTGGCTTTCGTGTCATTCAACACTTCAAAATTCCAACTTTTTCTGTGTTCTTTCCTCCCATATAATAGGAGGACTCAGAGTTCTAGTTAACCTAAGTGGAGCTGGGTGGCAGGTTTTTGTTACCAGAATGTTCTGAGAACAGAATGTACTTTTTCATTCCATTCCTGTCCATTCCTTCCCCTCTAATCAAAACCCCAGAACTTTTGTGGATACCACGAGGCACATTTTTTTTTAGAGCCTGAGGAAACAAGCTCTTTATATTTTTTTTATTTTAGCTCTTTTTGTTGCTTCTAATACCTCTCTTGGTCCTCTGACACTTGCACTGTCCTTTGGTTAGAGTAGGTATTTGGGGGACCATGGTTAGGATGAGAGCCTTAGATCACACAATTACTATCACACCCATCTGCGACTACAGAATCCTCGCCTCAGTCCTTTTCAGCTGTCTGCTAATAGCTAGTGTCCGTTACAAGTGGAACCAAGCAGAAGCATTCTGACAGCTTGTTGGAAATCAATCGCTATTGGAAAAATAAATCAAAACAGATACCCAGGACACTTAAAGGTTTAAATATGTTGTGCTGGGGGTTAGAGAATGAGAACCAGAAGGGATCTGCCCAGTCTGAAAGAAACTTTGAGCCAGCGCTGGTGGGAGGTGCCTGACAAACTAATTCCTGGGTTCCCTAGAGGCACAAGGAAAGAATTTGGAACTGTTCCTATTTCCCCCTGAACCTCCTGCAAGGAAGAAGAGGTCATCAGGTGTCTATTGGAATAGCCTGCAGTTTTCTAAGTTCTCTCCTCCTTTCCTTGGTAGGTATCCTCCTGGGTGGAGACTACCGTGCTGAGTCAGTTCCTTCCACCCCTTCGCCTGTGCCGCCCTCGACTCCCCTGCTGTCAGCTCACTCCAAGACAGGCAGCCGGGACTGCAGCACCCAAACGGAACGGGGAGTAGAATCCAACAAAACCAACGCTGTAGCTCCCATCTCTGTTCCTGCTCCGGTTGCTGCTGCCGCCGCCGCTGCCACCATCACTGCCGCCGCTGCCACCACCACCACCACCACCATGGGAGCTGCTGCTCCAGTGGCTGTCGCTGCTGCCGCTGCGCCAGCCGCTGCTGCCGCCACCGCCCCGTCTCCAGCAACTGCGGCTGCTACTCTGGCTGCTGCCGTTCCTCCAGCTGCCACCGCAGCTCCAGTTCCAGCTACTGCCTCTGCTGTCACTGCTACAGTTGTTGCTCCTGTTGCCGCCGCCGCCGCCGCCACCATTCAGGTTGCTCCAACTGTTCCGGCTCCAGTTCCAGCTCCAGCTCCGGCTCCAGTTCCAGCTCCGGCAGCGGCTCAGGCTTCTGCTCCAGCTCAGACTCAGGCACCAACTCCAGCTCCAGCTGCGGCTGCTCCTCCAGCTCCAACTCCAGCTCCAGCTCCGGCTCAGTCTGAGGCTCCTGCAAGTCCAGCCACTGGTTCTGGACCACGTCGTTTGTCTACACCAAGCCTGAGCTGCAATCCGGATAAGCCAGGTAAGGATTCTCTGGGTCAGGTAGCTCGGAGTTTTGCCCTCAATTATGGATTGGTGGGTTGGCCTGATGTGTAGGTACAGTTGGTCATGTGGACCGGAATTTTTAAGTGCTAAAGCAGATTCATCAGAAGAGATGAGGGCAGAGAGTCTGTCGAGGACTTCTCCAGGACAGGAATGGGGATGAGGCAAGGTCATTTTCCGAGTAACAGTAAATGCTCAGGTGAGCAAGATGCAGAGGGTAGTGGGCCAATCTTACTTTGCCATAGGCTTAAATATGGGCTCTAAAGCCATTTCTCAAATTTTGAGTGTTTCTGAGCTGCCAACACGGGGTGTGAGTTTGATCCCTGGTAGAGGAACTAAGATCCCACATGCTACACAGTGTGGCCAAAACCTTTTTTTTTTTTTTTTAAAGAAATCAGGATGTATACCTATGGCTGATGCATGTTGATGGATGGCCGAAACCAACACAATATTTTGAAGCAATTACCCAATTAAAAATAAATAAAATAATTTTTTAAATGAGGATAAAATGTGAGTTTTCACCTTGTCCCTAAGTGTTTTCTAAACCTTTATTTCCATTTAGATGGCTCTGTTTTCCACTCCAACACTCTGGAAAGAAAAACTCCCATTCAGATCCTGGGACAAGAGCCTGATACAGAGATGGTGGAATATCTCATCTAAATGGTCAAATCAAGAGCTGCAGCGAATCAGCAAGAATGCTTTTAATCATTCTTCCCTTTTGTTTGTTCTTATTTTGAGGGTGAGGACAAGGGTTGGGGGAGGGGATTTTTTTAAAGGAACTTTTTATTGAATCAACATAGTACTTAGGTAATACTGTACGAACTCCAGTCTGTTCTGGTACCCTTAGGGAGTACCTCTAAAGCCAGATCCATTCAAATGTGCTCTAAAGTTTATTGTTTGGATTTATACAACTACTAGGACTGTTAATAGCTGGATATACATCAATGTTCTGAACGTGCTGAAATTTGTTTTGCATTTCCATATTCCAGATCATTCTTTTATAGAAGAGCACAGTATGTTTGGAAGACTGTGTGTAACATGTAGTTCAGAAGTGGGAAGCCAGAGAGGATTGAGGTGTGTGCTGTTTTGTATGGTTACCACCTAGGCAGCATCCAGAGAGACCTCTTGCTTTGGGCTCATGAAAGGAAATAGTTTTAGAAGCTGTGTAAACTGGAGAAAAGGTAGGCAGTATTGGGGTGTGGAAGGGTGCTGGAGTTGATTTCCCCCTCCCAATTTCCCAGCTACCCTGGGCCAGGAGATTGTGTTTATCTTTATTTCAGTGGTGCTTTGGAAGTGGGTTCTTTTGGTTCCCCTCGTGGAGGTTCATACATTCATATATATACTCTGGAGTAATTTATGCATTTGGATAATTAATATATTGCTGTCGGATGCTAGGAAAGTAAATTAGCTGAGTGATGCACAACTTCTCTCTTAGGGAATTAGACCACCTGAGGCCTTGACGGACAGTTGCATGAGGTGCTGTATGCAGACTTGTGTAGTCTGTGTGGAGCCAGGAACACAGCTTGCTTGCCTTTCCTGAGACCAAGCTGCTTAGTGTTTATTTCTTCTCCAGCAAAATTCACTGGCTGTGTCACCAGTCTCAAACTGCTAATCATTGGCAAAATGAAGAAGCATTTTTGTTGAAAGGTTGAAGGCTTTGAATTTTGGGTGACTGCATTGAAATAACTCGTGTTGTTTTCCCAAATTCTTCACATACGTCTTAAAAGACAAATTTGGCTATCACCTCCGATGGAATAGCATCAGAAGCCCAAAGTACTATGCTGCAGTCGGGGGAGAGGGTGCTGCAGCACTATTCTCAGCTACCTCTTCTCACTGCCAGGGACTTCATCTTGGAACACCTTTGGAGAGCAGCAACATGTGGGCAGGGACCAACGAGGCCATAGCCCCAAGCTTTGCCTTTGGGCTGCCTCTAGGGACACAGAATGGCTGTCTGTTACCACAGGTCTCTGCTCTGTGTCACCTCTCTGCCCTTCATTAAGGTGACAGATCCACAGACAGTGTCATTAAGATCATTTTTCAGGGGTATCGGGTGGGGGGGTGAGGGAAGGAAGGGAGGTGTTAGATAAGGTTGGGGGGATAGGGGTTTGGGGATGTGTTAGCTAGAAACCAGATTAATAGAAGAGTAGGCCTGATATATTACATTGTGAGGCATAGTGGCTGGAAGAACTTAAGCTATAGCTGTATCCCCTCATTTTAGTAATGAGGAATCTGAAACCTGGAGAGGTTAAATGACTTTTTCAAGACCACACACTACAGCTTTCCATTCTGCCAGTTACCATACTTATTCTGGGAAACATTTTTTCTATACAAATTGCTCCTGTTTAAGAAGAGACACCAACATAGTCCAGAGCACATGCGTTTTGGACAGTGTCCCTGGTTTCAGTAATTTGTCCAACGTTTTGAATTCCTTGCTTCTCCTGCAGTGCCTTTTGCAAGGTTTTTGCTTTCCTGATCCTTATTTCAACAGAGTCACGTGAAACATCCCCCTAAGAAATCAACCTCACTTCTCTTGCTATGGGTTTGGGTATCAGATCATTTTACAGGGTTCCTCTGCAAATGTAGGAATGGCATATTTAACAATATTTTTGTATTGTTCCTGAAAGGAATTATTTTGTCTGTGGTGAGGGAGAGACAGGAGGGAAGGTGATGTAACTTTTCAGCCAGTCTTGACTGAAATCTTAAAAAATGAAATGATCATCCTACACAAGTCCTCAGTCATCAACTGAATCCCAAATAGAAATGAAAAGTGCAGTTGTGTTAATACTCACTCATACTACCCTTTAGTCATGGAGGGAAACCCTCACATAATAGAAGCAACAAGTAGCAAACCTCAGGACTGCTACTTTCTATTCAGATAAATAGAAAAGAAAAGGAAGAAACCACCATTTCATCTACTCCTTTCATGATCATGACACATTGCTAAGTTTTTGCTAGCTCTGGGACCCATCGTTTTAATCACATTTTGTAAGGTGACAAATGTCTGCATTCCACACTGTGTGGCAGCTGTCTCTTTAGACTCCTGTATTTTGAGGAAAAGAAGTTCTTGGCCAACTACTATTTTGAACTTTTCACAACTTCTCTGCCCCCTCACACCAGAGGGAGTCCCTTTTGGCTCAGTTTTTAATCCCAGGTAATTTGCTAAAGTAATACGGAACATCTAAGAGATGGAAGAAGTCCATGTCAGTGTTTTCTGTTTACTGGGAGGATAGATCCAGCCTTTTCAGAAAATCTCTAATAGGTGTCATTTTAAAAATTCAGGTTTATGGGAGAAATCTCAAGTTAGCCACCTTTTCATGATTGTGTGGAAATAATAACATTTGGGGGATTCTTCTGGACTCCCACTTATCTATGCATTTTACTGGCACCTCAGGACAGGAGGGTGACCTTGTTGTCTTAACTTGTACTGCCTGGTGGTCTCTGGGGACCTTCTGAGTCAGTTGTATACCAATGTCCCATGTACAGAAAAACTTCATTAGAATAAACATTACTTGATATAAAATTCCTATTAACAATTTTCTATTAAATAAAACTAGCTTGAGCTGTCTTTTAAGACCATGTATCTGATTATTGTTTAATGAAGGATTTATTCTCAATGCTGCTTTTGAGCTTCAGGACGACAGGATAGTGGGAACCTAAAATATCTGATGTCATCTGCCATGGGAAACACCAAGAGCCCAGTCGTGCATTCTTTTTCTTGTTACAGAGTGGGTGGGGACACCAGTTGAGAAACGAACAAACTGATTGTGCAGACTACTTTTTTGTTAAGAGCCTAACCACTCATAATTCGGCAGCTTCAAGTGTATACATATGCACTAACTTTTATAAATGATACTCTCTTGTCTGTTAGCCATGCAATCTCATTATCTCAATTGCTCATTCACATTTGGAATGTGTTACTTAAAATGTGTGCAGTCTTGCTGAACATGTTTTCAAAGGAAGGCATCAGCTATGGGCCAGTTGCCACCAATTTCAGCCTGCCATGATCCTTGGAAATATATCTTCCAAGTACCGTCCATCATCAGTTAGACAAGTGTTGGGAGTTTGTTTATTTTTCTCTGTTAGCAACAACGATGGGTTACGTGGAGCCATCAGACCTCCTTCTGGCCTCCCTTGTGATTGATGGCATGTGTTTGTAGAATGGATAGCTGAGGTTGGCAGATGGCTGGACAGGAATCACCTTTGATTTAAAATGTATGTGGCCCCATAATGATGGAGACCCTGTTCTGTAATCAACTGAGCTAGTTCCAATAAAGTTAAGCAGGTTTGAATCCACTTTGTGCCTATCTTTTCACTGATAATAAAGTTAGCTATTTTAAAATGCAATACTGTGTGAAAATGCTTTGGTGTTTACCCAGAAGAGGCTTTATTTATGCTGTATCAGTGATTACTTTCAATTCAGTGTCCAGTGAAATCGCCTTTGAAGGGCAGCATGTGGCAGATTTTGCATTTGTTTAAGGTATGGAATGTGATTATAAAGTATTAAGACAACATCACCATGAGCCACATGGTCTAACTGGTTCCTTTATATATTCAGGCAGCATATATTAAAAGCTTTGCATCTTTTTATCTCCTGGTTCCAAGGGATAAAATGATGGCCACCCAAAGCAGAGAATTCATCCTTGGGTTAGCATTTTGGAAGGCCCCTTGATGTTCCTTTTGTACCCTTGTTCTTATGCCAATTCATCAGTTTTGGTTGAGGGAGCTTGTTATTAAAAGCAAATCAAACCCACAAACAAGTTGGCTCTTTCCACTGAAAATGTTAAAGCTGACTTTACACTGCCCTCTCTGTGTCTCCTGTTTACCATCGAGTCCCAGCCTGACCTGGGAGGATAAGATCCCCACAGGCTTTGAAATGGCAGTTTTCACACTGACATTGAGCATGTTGAGTGGTGCAGAATGGATAGGGAGAAGGTATAGAATTCATTCCATTCTATATTTTTTAATTAAATTGGGCTGAATTCCTTTATATTTATGATGAGTGCTTTAAAAACTGTATGTGTGAAAACCCACTCCTCTTTTTCAGGACAGAGAAGATAGTACTAAAGTTAACCACACCTTCTTACAAAGCTTTGTGAAGCATTCCTTTCAGAAATATATTAATTCTAGTTCTTAATGAGCAGTCATTTGTGGACAGAAAAAGCAGGCATTCCTTCAAAAGTGACCACATTGTAGGAGTATGTATACATATCAGTATTTTTTTAGTTGGAGAATAATTGCTTTACAATGTTGTGTTAGTTTCTGCTGTACAAAAATGTGAAGCAGCTGTAAGTATACATATATCCCCTCCCTCTTGAGCCTCCCTCCTAACCCTCACATCCCACCCATCTAGGTCATCACAGAGCACCAAGCGGAGTTCCCTGTGCTATACAGCAGCTTTATTATCCAGTATTATAAAGTCCTCTTATCTGTGTGGTACTGCACCGTCCATCCTGTCGGCCTCCTCCACCATGATAAGCAATCCGCTCTATCTGTATGAGTTACACACTGCAGGAAGAAAACACTTCCTGCTTCTCTCCTTCACCACCTCCATCTGATCCTACAGGTTGGCTTTTATTGGAGGAAAAAAACTGTTAAGTGACTGGATCTTGAGACAGTTTCTACATGGATTGGCAATCACTCTGGTATTTAAATGAAGATCCCTGAATAACAGGACTTAGTTTCTAAAGGGGAAAATGCTTCCCACAGCACCACCATTTCATACCACATCCAAGTACTCACCCCTCAGATGCACAAACTAGCCAAGCCCAGGGTATTTGTTTTGGCTCCCATGTATCGTTCATTTGCCTATTGCCTCTACCATTGGTTTTAGGCATGTGTGAGTTGCTGAATAACTACATATTCAGTTCAGTTCAGTCACTTAGTCGTGTCTGACTCTTTGTGACCCCATGGACCGCAGCACACCAGGCCTCCCTGTCCATCACCAACTCCCGGAGTCCACCCAAACCCATGTCCATCAAGTCGGTGATGCCATCCAACCATCTCATCCTCTGTCGTCCCCTTCTCCTCCTGCCTTCAGTCTTTCCCAGCATCAGGGTCTTTTCAAATGAGTCAGATCTTCACATCAGGTGGCCAAAGTATTGGAGTTTCAGCTTCAGTATCAGTCCTTCCAATGAACACCCAGGACTGATCTCCTTCAGGATGGACTAGTTGTATCTCCCTGCAGTCCAAGGGACTCTCGAGAGTCTTCTCCAACACCACACTTCAAAAGCATCAATTCTTTGGTGCTCAGCTTTCTCTAGAGTCCAACTCTCACATCTGTACATGATCACTGGAAAAACCATTGCCTTAACCAGATGGACCTTTGTTGGCAAAGTAATATCTCTACTTTTTAATATGCTATCTAGCTTGATCATAACTTTCCTTCCAAGAAGTAAGCATCTTTTAACTTCATGGCTGCAATGGCCATCTGCAGTGATTTTGAACCCCCAAAAATAAAGTTTCTCACTGTTTCCATTGTTTCCCCATCTATTTCCCATGAAGTGATGGGACCAGATGCCATGATCTTAGTTTTCTGAATATTGAGCTTTAAGCCAACTTTTTCACTCTCCTCTTTCACTTTCATCAAGAGGCTCTTTAGTTCCTCATCACTTTCTGCCGTAAGGGTGGTATCATCTGCATATCTGAGGTTATTGATATTTCTCCCAGCAATCTTGATTCCAGCTTGTGCTTCTTCCAGCCCAGCGTTTCTCATGATGTACCCTGCATATAAGTTAAATAATCAGGGTGACAATATACAGCCTTGACATACTCCTTTTCCTATTTGGAACCAGTCTGTTGTTCCATGTCCCATTCTAACTGTTGCTTCCTGAGCTGCATACAGATTTCTCAAGAGGCAGGTAAGATGGTCTGGTATTCCTATTTCTTTCAGAATTTTCCAGTTTATTGTGATCCACAGAGTCAAAGGCTTTGGCATAGTCAATAAAGCAAAAGTAGATGTTTTTCTGGAACTCTAGCTTTTTCGATGATCCAGCGGATGTTGGCAATTTGATCTCTCGTTCCTCTACCTTTCCTAAAATTTGAAGATCTGGAAGTTCATGGTTCACGTATTCCTAAAGCCTGGCTTGAAGAATTTTGAGCATTACTTTACTAGCGTGTGAGATGAGTTAGATGTTGCCATTATGTACAAGGCCCCAAAGTTTCATAAAACACAGTGCATGATTCTAGTTTATTAGAGAAAGCCACACACATACATTTACAATTCATTGTGATATATGAAATACAAAAACTGAACAAGCTGCAAAATTGGTGCAAAGGAGGGAATGATTGTTGGAATGGAACAAAGTATATGTGTGGGGGAAGAAGTAAGTTGAGCTTTGAAGGATGTGCAGGTGTTAACCTGGTGAGCTAGAGGGTGGGAACAAACATTAAGCACAAAAGAAATAGCATGTGCAAAGGCAAGCTCACTTTGTCAGACTTGCAACCAAGTGAAGACTATGTTTCCAAGATCCAAGTCCCTAGAGAACTCCTCTGAATTTTAAGTCTCTTAATGGAAATTTAAAAACTCACTTAATTAGGTGGTAGAACATACTAGTTCAGAAGTCAAAAGAACATGGAGTTCTAGTCCTAAATCTGCTGCTAAACAGATGTTTACCTTTGGATAAATCCCTTAACAGGATCAGAGAAGTTAAATGCACTAATTTATCAGTAAAATGCAGATGAATACTCGTCCCTGTGGGTCTCATAGAGAGGGGATAAAAGCTTCACAAAGTGAAACTATAGGGAAAAGGTAAGGCAAAAGGATAGGCTGAATCTATAAAGATGAGGCAGCTTATTTAACTTTTATCAAAGAAATTCAAACTCACACAAAAACAGAATAGTGGAAGGCACTTCCACATCACCATTACTGGGTTTCAGCAATTATCAACATGTGGCAAATCTTGTTTAATTTTTAACTCCCACCCATCCACCCTATATTATTTTGAAGCACATCCCAGACATCATAGCATTTCATCCCAAAATATTTTCATATGCATAAGATGAAATTTTTAATAATGAAAAATTTAAAGTGCTACTCCTGGAACCAAAGTGTATAACCCACCAAACAAACAGAATGATACCACATTTGTGCTTCTTTGCTTTACAAACCTTGTCTGTTTGATCCCATAACTCCTGCTTCAAACTGACACTTAAAAGTCTCAAAAGTAGAGGGGTTCATTCTCCCACAATTCACATATCGAACGGGGGAGGGATTTTTTGTACTTTTTAAACTTTTGTATCGGGGTATAGCTGATTAACAATGTTGTGACAGTTTCAAGTGCACAGGGAAGATATTTTCTTTAAAGGCTCCCAATGCAGGTTCTAAGCTATTATTCCTCCTTCACTTATATAAAAATCTCCAGTTCATTTAAAGCCCTTGTCATCCAGCTAGTCTTTGTTTACTCTTATCTACCAATTTGGTCACTATCCTAAGTGTGATGATGACTTTGGTCCCTGGATCACAGTTGTCCTTGCCAGCTCCACAGATCCCCACATCCATTCCACTTGTGTCCACTGTGCCTGCCGCTAACCCAGACCTTGGCATCCTGCCGAACTCCTCCACTGTGGAAATCACATACACCAGGATCCCGCTCTCTGGCCACAGTCTCCCATCCTCCCAGTTCCCCTACTCCCACTCTATCTGCCCTTTGACTTCCAAGAGACCATAAAGTCTTTTGATGTCCCTATTTCCTCCTAGGCTTTTAGCCTTGACCTACTTTGACCAATCTGAACCTCATGCTCAATCACCTGAACCCTCAAATCATTCATATCCCCTTAAAATATTGATCATTCATCACAAGCCTGGAACTCACAAGTCCTCCATGAGCCTATCTCTCCTTCATAGTGCTAAGTCACTTCAGTCGTGTCAGACTCTGTGACCCCGTGGACCATAGCCCTCCAGGCTCCTCTGTACATGGGATTCTCCAGGCAAGAATACTGGAGTGGGTTGCCATGCCCTCCTTCAAGGGATCTTCCTGACCCAGGGACTGAACCCACTTCTTTTAAGTATCCTACACTGGCGGTGGGTTCTTTACCACTAGTGCCACATGGGAAGCCCCTCTCCCTCAGAGCTGATAGCTAGTTCATCACTGATCCTTACAAATAACAAAACTCATTCACTATGCTCCAGCTCTATTGTCAGCAACCTATTTCAAGCTATCATAGTCCTTCATTATCATGCTATTTCAATAGCATAATTTATATATTTATTTTATAAATTATGAAAGTATGATAACACATTTACAGGAGACTTGGAAAATACAGAACAAAGTTACATATAGTTCCTCTATATATTACGATTAATTTTTTAAAGTAAAGTAAGATTTTTAGTTAGGGTTTCAATATCAAACTCTCAAAAATTGATAGAATGAATGGACAGAAAAGTAGGATATAGTAAACCCAAAAAGCACTATCAATCAATTCAACATAATTAAGATTCATACAATTTTAACACAACATCAGGATACAAATTCTACTAAAGTTTCCATAGACTATAAACAAGGAGACACTGGAATATATCAAAGAACATAAAACAAGGTACAAAAAATGTCATGGTCTAAAGGTTTAATAGCATAATTTTTGTGTGTGTTTTTAAAAAGTTTAGTTTTCATGCTTATTTTAGGGAATTATTTAAATTTCTTAATACGATCTGTTGTTATTTTTATAGAGTGCAAATATCTCCTTAAAGTATATACTTCATTTTATTTATTAATTTTTGTTGGAGTATACTTGCTTTATAATGTTAACTGATCTGTCATGCTCATTCTTGTTTTACCCCTTTATTATATCTATTTAGCATGAATATTTATATTTATTCAGCAACAAATATAACTTATATCATGTCATTTCCCTGCTAAAAATCTTTCAAAAACTTCCCTTTGCAAAGTGAATAAAATGAGATGGTGAGAATTAAACAACTAACCCCAAATTTTATTGTTGATGGATGTGAAACTAAAACTCAGATATCTTGGACATTTATTTCAGTAGAATCATTATCATGCCTTATTCTGAGTGTTTTCTTTTTCTTATAGGACACTACTGCTATCACATCATTATTTACTTTGATATTAATCTATTAATCTAGAAGAGTACTTCTTGAAGTCCTATCCAAACCATCTGTATCAGAATCAGCTCAGGCAGGCGTTTATTCAATGCACTCTCCCTGGCTTTGCCCCAGAGAACTTCTCTTGTAGTTTTAGGATAAGACCCAGGAATTTGCAATTTAACAAGCTTCCCAGGAGACTTTGATGTAGTTCGTTCTGAGACTACATACTTTGAGAAACATTGGCTGAGGATTTCCTGGCATTTATCTTACTTCCCTTCCCCTCTTCAGTTCCTCTGCTACATAATAGACTCAACTGCACATAGTTAAATAAGTCCAATTTGAACATGAGCTATCACACACACCCCTACTTCAGTAGGCGGTCATTTTCTTTTCTTAAACTTTTTATTTTGTATTGGGGTATAGCCAATTCACAATGTTGTGATATTTTCAGGTGCACAGCAAAGGGACTCAGCCATACATATACATGTATCCATTCTCTCTCAAACTCCCCTCCTGTCCAAGCAGCCACATAACATTGAGCAGAGTTCCATGTGCTATACAGTAGGTCCTTGTTGGTTATCCATTTTAAATATAGCAGAGTGTACAAGTCCATCCCAAACTCCCTAAATATTCCTTCCCCTCATCCTTCCCCCCGACAACCATAAGTTCTTTCTCTAAGTCTGTGAGTCTGTTTCTGTTTTGTAAGTTAATTTGTATCATTTCTTATTTTGTGCATGTAAGGGATGTCATACGATTTTTCTCCTTCTCTGACTCACTTCACTCAGCATGGCAATCTCTAGGTCCATCCATGTTGCTGATAATAGCATTATTTTTGTTCTTTTTAAAGGCATTTTACTTTCTCCATTCACGTTTAGCACCTATGGTGAAATAGCTGCCCATTCTCCCCAGATAAAACTCTCAAGTGGTTGGAGTCATTGCTCTGATCAAATGAGACACATTGGTTACTTTTGTTATTGGTTTACACGGTTTATGGTCCTTGAGGCCACCACCACCATATTTATGATCTCGGTCAGCTCTTTTAGCCTCAATGACTTCTATACTATGAAATCACTGAATTTTGATCTCTGATGTCCCTTTTAATTCTTCTATCCCTTGATTCCATGAGACTAAATACTACCTTCCAGGTCGTAAATTCTTTCACATGGATCCAAAATTGGCTATGTGGCATAGATAAAAGATTTTAAATTCCAAATATATTGAAAATATACTACAGGCCTAAGAATCTATTCATCAAACTTCAATAATCCCCCCTCATTCTGCCTACACTTGACATTTTATTCTCTCATTTTGCCTATACCTACTTCATTCTCTTACTACACATATTATTTTCCAAAGAAGACATATCCATAAAAATAAATTTCCTAGATAAACCTGAGATCAAAACAGAGGGAAGGTAGGATTGTTTACATTACTTTCAAGCTATGCATCTAGGTAATTTGCATTTATCCAGTTGTGGGGCTAAGTTGCACAAACAAGGGAGAGTAAAAGAGGAAGTAATCAAGGCACATATCATGTTGCAGAAGACGGCCAAGAGAAGGGTGGTATTAGCTAAGCCACCATGATACACCCATGGGACAAACTAGAGCTAGGAAAAGAGGAAAGAGAGATAAGTTTCTTGTAACTTGTTGTTGTTTAGTTGCTAAGTTGTATCTGACTCTTTGTGACCACATGAACTGTAGACCTCTAGGCTCCTCTGTCTATGGGATTCTCCAGACAAGAATATTGGAGTGTGTTGCCATTTCCTTCTCCAGGGGATCTTCCTGACCCAGGGATAAAACTTGTGTCTCCTGCCTGGCAGGCAGGTTCTTTACCCCTAAGCCACCAGGGCTTGGAGTTAAAAACTAGCTGTGTGACAAATATGTAACATATGTATTCTTCCCAACAACCAAAGCTAAAAAAAAAAAAAAAAAAGTAATGTATCTTTTAGAACTTCCCTGGTGGTCCAGTGGTTGAGAGTCTGCCTGCCAATACAGGAAACATGGGTTCAATCCCCAGTCAGGGAAGATTCCACATGCTGCAGAGAAACTCTGCCTGTGTGCCACAACTGAGCCCTGTGCACTCTAGAGCCTGTGCTCTGCAATAAGAGAAGCCTTTGCAATAAGAACCCCCCACACCACAACTAGAGAAAGTCCATGGGCAGCACAGTCAATAAATAAATAATATATATAAAAAGTTTAAATTTTCAAAAAAGAATGTATCTTTTAGAACTCTTTTCTTTCACACCCAGAGGCAAATCCACATCATGTGCATTTTGAAACTTAAGACAATTTGGAAGGCCCTCTTTATGTTTTTTTTTTTTTATTGGTGGATAATTACAATATTGTGATAGTTTTTGCCATACATCAATATGAATTGGCCATAGACATACATGTGTCCCCTCGATCCTGAACCCCCCTCCCACCTCTGTCCCCACTCCATCCCTGCAGGTTGTCACAGAGCACTGGCTTTGGCTGCATGCCTGCATCATACATCAAACTTGCACTGGCGAGTTTTATATATGGTAATGTATATGTTTCAATGCTATTCTTCATTGGCAGATAAATGGATAAGGAAGTTGTGCTACATATGCACAATGGAACGTTCAGTTCAGTTCAGTTCAGTCGCTCAGTCGTGTCTGACTCTCTGCGACCCCATGAATCGCAGCACGCCAGGCCTCCCTGTCCATCACCATCTCCCGGACTTCACTCAAACTTATGTCCATCGAGTCAGTGATGCCATCCAGCCATCTCATCCTCTGTCATCCCCTTCTTCTCCTGCCCCCAATCCCTCCCAGCATCAGAGTCTTTTCCAATGAGTCGACTCTTCCCATGAGGTGGCCAAAGTACTGGAGCTTCAGCTTTAGCATCATTCCTTCCAAAGAAATCCCAGGGCTGATCTCCTTTAGAATGGACTGGTTGGATCTCCTTGCAGTCCAAGGGACTCTCAGGAGTCTTCTCCAACATTACAGTTCAAAAGCATCAATTCTTTGGCTCTCAGCTTTCTTCACAGTCCAACTCTCACATCCATACATGACTACTGGAAAAACTGTAGCCTTGACTAGACAGACCTTTGTTGGCAAAATAATGTCTCTGCTTTTGAATATACTATCTAGATTGGTCATAACTTTCCTGGAACGTTACTCAGCTATAAAAGGGAGTTCATTTGAGTCAGTTCTAATGAGGTGAGTGAGCCTATTATACAGAGTGAAGTAAGTCAGAAAGAGAAAGGCCCTCTTTATGATAAAGAATTTTTAAAATTATAAATGTACCAGCAGATATTAATATACTTATTTAGAATGAGAAATCACAACTAAATTTTACAAGCTGACAAATACAATATACAGAACAATAGAAAAGAAAAACAAGACAGTATATTATTTTTATGAATTAACCGTCTGACACGTCTATGATATTTTTTCCCTACACTCTTGGCTTCATATTTTTGTTGGTTTCTTCATATGACAGTGGTTTTGTAATAACATTCCTTATCTAGAAAATAGGAAGATAATTAACTCTTTCCACTAGCATGGTTGATCAATATGTATCATTATGATTGATAGTTGGAATGCTACAGCACACAGCTTCACACACTTGAAGCAGAACTGATGCTTGTAGAACTGATTCAGGTTTGTGTGCTATACACATAAGAATTCTGATAATTGGATTTTATGCAAATCCCATCACAGAATAAATAAAAGTAGTGTGCATACTTGTATACACTGTATTACTGAGTACATTTTTAACAGAACAAAACTTCCTCTGTTCTCAGGCATGAGTGAGAACTGAATGCCCTGCTTACTATTTTGTACAGTAGGGGACTGAAGAAAATTTCCTCAGGTTAGCTTGTGAATCCATACATGCAAACCTTACTTCAGTACTCACACACTTTCAGTGCCAAGTATCATAAGACACTTTCATACAGTGATAAGACCTGTGGCTTTGCCCCTTTGTATTACCACGCTGGATAGCTCAGCAGAATGAATAGTGGAGGTATTTCTGGAAGCCATTCCTTTACCACAGTGGTTTAGCAATGATTTATCTGTACACAGGACTGACTGCAAACCACATAAATATGTCACTGAACACAAACTAAGTATATCTGCCACCGAACTTCCCTTTGCTGGATCTCAAACATGAGAGAAAGTGTAAGGGAGGGAAATGAGAGTGTAATCAAGCCAGCAGTTATACTAGTTTGGTTTCTCCAGAAAAGCAAAATATGAGAGAGGGAGGAGAGGGAGGGAAGGAGACACAGAGAGAAAGATAGATACTGAGAAGTTATCGATTTTGAAATATTCAGACAGAACTGCTTTTATTCTGTGAAACCTCAGTCTTTGCTCTTAAGGCCTTCAACTGATTGATAAGAACTACCCATATTATGAAGGGTAATCTGTTTGAAACAAAGTCTACTTATTTCAATGTTAATCACATCTAAAAATATCTTCACAGCAAATTCTAGGTTGGTGTTTGAACAAACAACTGGCCGCATTAGCCAAGTTGGCACATAAAGTTAATGATCATAGCAGTCTTTAACCAATGTTAACTAATAGGATAAGCTCTCCTATTATATATTTGTTTCCTATTTGTCTCCTGCAAATATAGAAACACACTACCATATGAAGCCATTACCAGAAACTCTCTGAGGTCATTGGAATGGGCTCATGCAATTGATATTCCCCATCTAACCCATCAGTGAATCCCATCAGTTCCATCTTCAAAATATATCCATAATCTGATCACTTCTCCTGAGTTCCGCTAGTTTCACTTTCTTGTTATATCACTATCTCTCCTGGAATTTGTTCATCTCTGTTTTGTATTCTTCATTCAGAGAGTTGGTTACCTCATTATTTTTTAAGTAGTTGGAAGAATTTGGGGCACAAATTTTCATCTACTAAGTGGTAAAACTATGGCATTTTGTCTCTGTCGCACATTTCCACCTTTTAAAAGATAGTATACTTTTATCAATACTGTGTCAGTTCCTTTTTTATTAGCCATCCTTGAATGATTTGGGTTATTCAGTCTCAGTTATTTGCAGGAGATTGCAGTGTTGGAAAATGGGCCAGGGTAGCCCTCCACATTTCACTCTCCCAGAGCTCTATCCCTTGCAGGTAAACAGATGGGTATCTTACCGCAGGTTCCTGGCCATGGACTGGTACTGATCCATGACCTGTTAGGAACTAGGCTACACAGCAAGAGGTGAACAGTGGGCAAGTGAGCAAAGCTTCATCTGTGTTTACAGCCACTCCCCATTGCTCTCTGTCATCCCTAGATGGGACTGTCTTGTAGGAAACAAGCTCAGGGCTCCCACAGATTCTGCATTATGGTACCAAGTTGTTTTAGTCATGTCCAACTCTTTGTGACCCCATGGACAGTATCCCACCAGGTTCCTCTCATGCGTGTGTGTGCGTGTTCCGTCACTAAGTTATGTCAGACTCTTTGTGACCCCATGGGCCATAGCTCGCCAAGCTCCTCTGTTCATGGGAGTATCCAGGCAAGAAATACTGTGGAGTGGGTTGCCATGCCCTCCTCTAGGGGATCTTCCCAACCCAGAGATGGAATCCAAATCTCTCACATTTCCTGCATTGGCAGGCAGGTTCTTTACCACTAGCACCACAGGGACTGTATTATGGTGAGTTGTATAATTATTTTATTATATATCGCAGTATAATAATAATAGAAATAAAGTACACAACAAATGTAATGCACTTGAATCATCCTGAAACAATCCCTCCCCGCCCCCTCCCTGGTCTGTGGAAATTGTCTTCCAGGAAACTGGTCCCTGGTGCTAAAAAGTTTGGGGACCACTGTCTTACAGCAAATATAGCTCCTCTGTGAGGTTCTTTGTCTGGTCCCATTTTGTTGGCTTCTCTGAATCAAACCTAGTCTACGTGGGTATCTGCCCCTGCTCTACTCATCCTAGTTCTTGGGTCTGTTGCTGTAAACCATGGAATTAGCTTTCATACTTCAGAATGTTCCAGTCAACTTCAGGAAGTATATTTTTTCTTAAGCTTCCTAAGATCTACGTGTTCTTTCTACACTCTCAATGCTTCTTCATTTGCCATGCCGTCTTTCCATTCGGCCCCTATCTCAAATACTTTTAGCTGTTGCAATTTGGAATCTGGAGATTATATCTATCTTAGTAGATAAGTGGAGTATGGAGGGCATTTTTCCATTCTCCTCATTGTTCTTGCATAATGTCTAGCAAGTAAAAGGGAAAATGCTGACATATACAGCCATATTGATACTATAAGTGATCCTATTTTTGTTCATTATTATATCCTCAGAGCCTAGAATAGTACCTGACATAAAGTAGGTACTTACTGAATGTTTTTTTTTTGATAAATGAATGAAAACAGCTGCATTTTCCATTCCTGTATCTGAGCTGTTGTGACTACTGAAGAAAGATAAGAAAATTGATGCCACTATACACCTAGAGGCTCAAATTCCAGCTGAGAACTTCTGTTTTTGCCCTCAGCCAGTTTCCTATTCACCTCCTCAGGAAGTATTCCGCCCATGGCTCTCTTCTCCCACAGCCTACAATTAACTGCCTCCCTCCCTCACAGCCTTAACTCCTACTTCAGTGTGAAATCTGAGTTTTCTACTGGGAACCCAAGGGTATTATTAAAAATACATAGCAATAGGTATAGGGATGTGCCCTGCAACATGATAAACATAATGTTGTATCTATATGAAACAATGGATGTTCACTAAACCTATTGTAGTAATCATTTCATGATGTGTATAAGTCAAATCATCATGGTGTACATCTTAAACTTACACAGTTGCTGCTGAGTCGCTTCAGTTGTGTCTGACTCTGTGTGACCCCATAGATGGCAGCCCACCAGGCTCCCCATCCCTGGGATTCTCCAGGCAAGAACACTGGAGTGGGTTGCTGTTTCCTTCTCCAGTGCATGAAAGTGAAAAGTGAAAGTGACATTGCTCAGTCATGTCTGACTTTTAGCGACCGCATGGAGTGCAGCCCACCAGACTCCTTCATCCGTGGGATTTTCCAGGCAAGAGTACTGGAGTGGGGTGCCATTGCCTTCTCCAAAGTGCTGTATGTCAATTATATCTTAGCAAAACTGGAAGAAAATATATAACAATAGGTAGAGCACTACCCTTTCTCACTCAAAAAGCACTTCAGCTTTAACAAGGAATATCGTCATGTTGGAGCTGTGTGTGTGCGTGCGTGTGTAGTCGCTAAGTTGTGTCTGACTCTTTGAGACTTCATGGACTGTAGCCCACCAGGCTACCCTGTCCATGAGATTGTCCCAGCAAGTATTCTAGAGTGGGTTGCCATTTCCTTCTCCAGGGGATCTTTTTGACCTAGGGGTGGAACCCACATCTCCTTCATTGCAGATGATTTTTTACCATTGAGGCACCTGGGAAGCCCTCATGTTGGCATCAACCAGCTCAAAATCAGCCTCAGGAGCAATTTCAACTTTCAGCCCTCTCCAACAGCAAGTTTACCAAGAGCTCCGTTCAACTCACAAGTTTCCTTAAGTCTTTGAAGATAGGGCATCCTTCTTCCAGATTAAGACCTACCCCATCATCTCCTTGGACTTCCCAGATGGAGCTAGTGGTAAAGAATCTACCTGGCAACGCAGGAGACCTGGGTTCGATCCCTGGGTCAGGAAGATCCCCTGGAGAAGGAAATGGCAACTCACTCCAGTATTCTTGCCTGGAGAATCCCATGGACAGAGGAGCCTGGAGGGCTACAGTCCATGGGTTTGCAAAGAGTCGGACACAACTGAGCACACATGCACACGTCATCTCCACCTTTGTTCTGGACTTCGCCCTTATCTCCTTGAGCACATTGTTTCACCCATGAAATCCCCTATTTTATCTGCAACCTTTCCTCTCCTCCTTAGTTCCTCCTCTCCTCTAATTAACATGCTGGAGTTGCAGGTTCATCTCTTGCTTTACAAACAAGGGTACAGGTGGGAAAGAGGCTGGGGTTCAGAAACTAACAAAACAAGGAGCGTGCCCTAATGCAGAGCCTCAAGCATTGGAATTTGGAGTGGAGGAGGCTCAGGCTGGCCACCTGAGTGCTTCTGACCTCAAGCCTCCCTTGCTCTGGACACGAGGGAAGGGCTGAGTCCTTCAGGGTAAATTGTGGCCCCAGCTCTGGGGGAGCCAAGGTAGACAGAGCCAGAGACAGGGAAGCTTAGGAGAGGGTGACTGATGATAACAGTTGCCTTCAAATATTTGAAGGGATGTCAAGTGAAAAGAAATTTTATATTATATAGCCCCAGGATTACGTCTAAGAGCAAGGAATGGAGGCAAAGAATATACAAGGTGAAGAAGAGCTCTCTATCACAACTATCTGGAAAACAATGAGATAAGCTGCTTTGGGGGAGAATGGATACATGTATATGTATGGCTGAGACCATTTGCTTTTCACCTGAGATTATCTCTACATTGTTATAAACGTCATCATTTATTTATTCACAAGACTGCTTCAGGGTGGGGACACACACGATTTACTTTTTATATTCTCAGCATTTTAGGCTCAGTGCCTGGTTCAATGCCTGTTACACAGTAGGTATTCAATTAGTGTTAGTTATTCACGATAAAATAATGATAAGTTCTCAGTGAATATTTCCCAAAACAAAAGCATTAAAATAAGCATCATGAGAATGAAAAGACAATGTGACCTTTCCTAAAATGATACTCCGGTAGTTGTCATAAAGATGAAATAAAATAATCTATACAAGAGCCCTTGGCAAACTGTAAAGAGCTATACCAACATTTGAGTATTTTCAGTGAGTTCACCCTCTTGGCCTAGTCCTAGGCAAAGCCTTACAGGCAACTCAATAATATACAAACCTAGGTCTCTGATTTTGTGAAATTGATAATTCAAGACCAGATAAGTGAAATATGAAACAGTAGGAAAGAAATTGAGTGCTAAATTGTGTGGTATTGTCTATATAACAGCACTTCTCGTGCCTAGGGGGCTAGTGTGACCCTGTTAATTTATCAATGACTGCTTACATTCTTTTAGCCTACAGTATTGATTTCAACAGTAACTTGGTTTGCGATCTTGGCACTGTCATAGCTCATTTGTATTTGTTTCCTCATCTGTCAAATAGAAATAACAACTCCTGACTTACTTTGATCCAATGAAGTAATGTATTAGAATGTGCTTAGTCCAAATGCAATTATGATTATCATTTTGCAAGCATTTCATGTCTCTGCACTTGTGATACCTAATCAATATTAATTTTTGTTATCATGCTGATAAGTGGTACCAAATTTATCCAATTTCTTCTCCTTAGAGCAGGGGTCCCCAACCTGTGGGATCTAATGCCTGATGGTCTGAGGTGGAGCTGATGTAATAATAATATAAATAAACCGCATAATAAATGTAATACACTTGAATCACCCTGAAACCATCACATCCCTCTCCTGGTCCATGGAAGAAAAATTGTCTTCCATGAAACCAGTCCCTGGTGCCAAAAAAGATTGGGGGCTGCTGCTTAGAGGGAAGAAAATTGAGCCTCAGAGGTATAAATGGTGTACCTTTTGAAAATTGAGTTAAAGCAGATACTCCTTCACAGAGTGTATACAGCTGGCTATTAGAGATGGCAAACAGGGCAGTGTTGGGGTGGAGGGTGGAATTTGGGGAATGCAGACTGACTCAGTGGCAGTTGAGTATGGGCTCTGTCCCTCATCTGATATGTGCTTTTCTTTCCTGGTAGACCTTTCCAGAAGCTGCTCGTAGGGAGGTCGAAGTGTCTGTTTTCAGTTTTCTTACACTGCCTTCTTGCTATGGACTGAATCGTGTCCCCCATTCCATCCCCAAATTTCTATGTTAAAACTCTAACCCCCAATATTTGGTGATAGGGCTTTTAGGAAGTAATCTAGTTGAATGAGGTCATATGAATGGGATCCTAATCTGATAAAGTGTGTGGCTTTATAAAAAGAGGAAGAGAAGCAGAAATGTCTTTTTACCCATGAGAGAGCACTGAGGAAAAGGCCATATGAGCACCCAGTGAGAAGAGGGCTGTCTGCAGGCCAGGAAGAGAGCTCTCACCAGAAACTAAACCCTGCTGAACCTTAATCTTGAACTTCCCAGCCTCTAGAACTGTGGGAAAATAAACGTCTGTTGCTGAGGCCATGCAGTCTATGGTGTTTGTTATGGCAGCCCATGCACACTAAGACACTTGCCAACACACTACAGGCACATGCAGATGTGCGCATGGCGGCTGGGAAGGAAAGGCCTGCAAAGCAAGAGGAAGCCCCACCCTGATCCGAGGCCCTGAAACTTAGGGAGCAGTAGTGCGTGGTGTGTGAATGAGTGGTGCCTGCCTTCCCAGACAAGGAGCTCTACAACTGTTTTCCAGCAGGGGGTCGTTTGTGTTTTAAACTAAAGCCACATTTCTGAGTAAATCCCTGCATCCTTCTGTGGTACGACTGGCTCGACTGAACCATGAGAGGATGAGTTGTTGAAGCCAGCCACGGTCTGTTTCTTTTTTTAGTGCTCAAGTTCTGTAGAGGGCTTCTGTAGCAGATGGGGTTGTTTCTGCACCTTCTTTTGCTGCACTTCCCCACCCCTTCCGCCCAGTTTCTTCAGAACTAGAAAAATTAAAAATTGAAGTGGGTTTAGAAATTACATGTTTTCTTTTTCTTCCATTTGAAAAGAAAATGAAGTTGCTGCTTCTGATTCTGTGCTCTGTTTCAGGGATCTATTTTTTTCCCAGGAATTCAAAGGAACAGTGGCTCCTTCAGACTATATCACTTTAGCCATCAATGCATCAAGATGGAATGAAAAACCACAGGCTTGGAGACTGCTTCCTGTGCAGGCTTCACCAGGCTTGCTTCACCAAGCTGACCAGGAAAACATTTGGTTTCCAGATGCTGTATATGACAGAGCCCTTGTTCTCTCTTTTGGTCCATGTGACCTCAGCTATGGATGCTTTTGGGGTATGGTCTCAGCTACTTGCTATAGACAGTTTTCCAAGTAAGTTTGTAAAGGTTAAGACAACAAGACAGGTGGGTGACAGAACCTAGGAAGGATTCAGTGACATCTACTGGCCAAACTCGACTATCTTTAAAGCACCACTTAATTTGTACAATTTTTTTTTTTTTAATAAAAACGACCCAGAGGGATGGTACAGGGAGGGAGGAGGGAGGGGGTTCAGGATGGGGAACACATGTACAAATTTTTAAAAGTGCAAGGCCTTGGACGTCTGTTCCCAGAGGATATGATTAAGTAGTTCTTTTAGGGTACCTGGGCAGCTACATATTTAATTAATTCTGAAGTTACCCTGATGCACAGTCAGGATTGAAAATCCTTGCCTTAGAGGGCCTTCAATGGAGAAGGCAATGGCACCTACTCCGGTACTCTTGCCTGGAAAATCCCATGGACGGAGGAGCCTGGTGGGGTGCAGTCCATGGGGTCACTAAGTGTCAGACACGACTGAGCAACTTCACTTTCACTTTTCACTTTCATGCATTGGAGAAGGAAATGGCACCCCACTCCAGTGTTCATGCCTGAAGAATCCCAGGGATGGCAGAGCCTGGTGGGCTGCAGTCTATGGGGTCACACAGTCGGACACGACTGAAGTGACTTAGCAGCAGCAGCAGAGGGCCTTCAAAATTAAGAGGTGGATGTAACCACAAAAGGCAACTCAGCTTTCCTCAGCTAGATCAGTTACAGACCCTCAGGCTGCCATGATTTGAAAAAAGGCAGCTATTTCATGCTGATGCTGGCTGAGTAAAGTGAAATGAATGATATGTCATGTTTGCTTTCAGATGAAGGTCTATGAAGTAGTACACTGAGTTAAATGAAATGGAATATGCCATTTGCATATTGCTATTTAAGTGCCATTTATTAAATATTTAATAAGTCCCCCGAGTGGGCATGAAGGAATTTTCCATTCTGCTGTTTGGTCAGAAAAATTGGTCATACCTGCTGATATTATATCAGCCCCAGAACTTCAACCCTATTTTTCATTCTTCTGTTTATTTATTCATGTTTTGATTCAGACCTATTCATTCATTAATCAGACCATGCTCCAGAAACTATGTTGGCTTTGGGGATATATTGAAGAAGTTAAGCCTCTTCCTTTAAGGACATTAATGATTAAAAAAAAAAATAAAAGCAGTAGCCGTCTGGCACAGATATTTGGAGGTCCATATACATGGAAAGAAGAGGCAAGGGCCTCAAAGAAACATATTTGTTATCATAACCCAACAGTCATGTAGGCAATGTTCCAAAAGTTTTATATCTATTAACTTATTTCATCCTCAAAATAATCTTAAGAAATAGAGATTATTATTACCCCATCTAATAGATGAAAAAACTGAGACACAGAAAGACTTTGTAACTTGCCTAAGATCACTCAGTTCTCAAGAGGGAGAGCTAGAATTCAAAGGTCTTTTCTTAACTACTTTTCTATATATGCTTCCCTTTGCTGTCTGAAGTCTCCACCACTGGAGTCATTGTTTTTATTCACTAGAACAATCAACAATGATAGTATTTATTAAAGACTTAGTATGGATCAGATTCTGTACTACTATACACTGCTGCTGCTCCTAAGTCACTTCAGTTGTGTGACCACTTCAGCTGTGGTCAACTCTGTGTGACCCCATAGACAGCAGCCCACCATCCCTGGGATTCTCCAGGCAAGAACACTGGAGTGGGTTGCCATTTCCTTCTCCAATGCATGAAAGTGAAAAGTGAAAGGAAAGTCGCTCAGTCGTGTCTGACTCTTTGCGACCCCATGGACTGCAGCCTACCAGGCTCCCGTCCATGGGATTTTCCAGGCAAGAGTACTGGAGTGGGGTGCCATTGCCTTCTCCTAGCACCTATTAATTACCTCATTTAATCTTTACAAAAATTATTCTTATTTTACAAACAGGAAGCTGAGAATCAGAGAGGATAATTCACTTGTTCAAGATCAAATAGCTAGTGCTTCAACAAGCTCTGACTGAAGAGCCCACACAGCCTTCCCAAAAGCTGTGACACAATTAAGGTGATGGTAACAAGAGAACTGTGGTTAAGAGTACACACTCTGGAGCCAGAAGACCTGGGTTTGTATCTCTACCACCTATGAACTGTTGTAACTGTTGATTTAGATACCTCTAGAAAATGACAGTGACAGTAGTACCTATCTCATAGAGCCATCATGAAGATTATCTGTGCTAACACAAGAAAACCTTCTGAAGAATCCCTGTCACATGGTATGCACAAATATTATTTTTTGACAAGAAGTCACCACCAGCCATCTCAGTATGAATGCCTATCAGATGTTAATTAGCTTGTCACCCAGCAAAGCTCTGACAAGCTGTGCTGTAGGATTTGTTGAGATGGGGAGTATGGAGTAGGGCTTTCTAGGCAAAGGCATGAAGGTCAGAAATATTGGGTTGGCCAAAAAAGTTCATCTGAGCTTTTCTGTAAGTTTGTTCAGGCTTTTCCATAACATCTCACAGAAAAACTTGAATGAACTTTTTGGGCAATCCAATAGCATGATGTATTTGGAATTGAGGAATGAAAGGTGCTCAAAACAACTAAGGCAGGACATAATGTCTTTCGACTTTTTATTTATTTAGTTAGTTATGGCTGCACTGAGTCTTTGTTGCTTTGCACGGGCTTTCTCCAGTTGTGGCAACTGGGGACTACTCTCTAGTTGTGGTGTGCGGGCTTCTCATTGGGGTGGCTTCTCTTTTGTGGAGCATGGGCTCTAGGCATGTGAGCTTCAGCAGTTGCAGTGCATGGGCTCAGTAGTTGTCGCAGAGGGGAGTAGTTGCGGCACAGGGGAGTAGTTGCTCTGCAGCATGTGGAATCCTCCAGACCACGGATTGAACTCATAGTCCCTGCATTGGCACATGGATTCTTAACCACTGGACCACCAGGGAAGTCCCAGGGCAGGGCATATTTGAAGAATAGTGTCCAAAGCAGAGGGCTTCACAGGTGGCTCAGTGGTAAAGAATCCGCCTCCAATGCAGTGGATGCCAGTTCGATCCCTGGGTCGGGAAGAGCCCCTGGAGTAGGAAAAGGCAACCCAATCCACTACTCTTGCTTGGGAAATCCCATGGACAGAAGAGCCTGGTGGACTACAGTACATGAGGTTGCAGAGAGTCAGACACAACTGAGCACACACAGGTCCAAACAGAAGTCACTTACAGGGAGTCTTACATGCCACACACAGGGATTTAGACTTGGCTTTCTACAGAGTTAGAGGTATTAAAGCAGGAAAGGGATAGGACCTGCTCTGCAATTTAGAAAAATAGCTGTGGCAGCAGCCTAGTGGATGGATTGAAAGGGTTAGACTTGAAGCAGATTATTCCCATAGTTAATTTTTTTTTCTTTTTTGATGAGTAATAAGTACCAGAACTAGGGCAAATACTAGAAATATGAATGGAGAGGAGGGGTGGGTTTCAGAGATAATTAGGAGGTGACATTCACAGGACATGAGGGAGTGATTGAATATGTGGGAGAGGTATAGAGGAAGGAATCTGAGATGAGTCCCAGGTTTTTGGTCTGAGTGTCTTGGGGAACAGGGGTGCCATGCAGTAAGATACCCCTATTCTTCTACCTTCTTCTCTATAGGAAGAGAAGAAGGTTTGAAGGGAAGGAGTAGAGATAATAGGTCTAACTTGGGACATGTTGATTGGAGGTACCTTTGGGGTATCCTTGCTAAGGTGAGGATGCATATATGAGTCTGACGATGAATATGTGAGTCTGAAGCTCAGGAGAGAAATCTAGACTAAAGATAAAGATTTCTGGATTCATCAGCCTGGATGATGTATTTAAGGCCACAGGAGCTGCTGAGATTGTGTAGGAAGAAGGCACAGAATGTGAACGGAAAAGGAGCAAGAAAAAATTTGAGGTCATAGCAGCATGTCAAGGGTGGGCATAGCCTGGATGCTGTATTTCAGGCCACAGGAATGGCTGAGATTGTGTAGGAAGAAGGCACAGAATGTGAACAGAAAAGGAACAAGAAAAAATTTGAGGTCATAGCAGCATGTCAAGGGTGGGAATAAGAAAAAGGGTTCATCATGGAACCTGGGATAGAACAGAGTAAGAGAAAGAAAGAGAACGAAGAGAGAAGGTTTCTGTTAGGAATTGGGGTGAAATTTTGTTCATATTTAAATGGCATATTCTATAGTACCTGCGAATGTTGAAATTTCTGTGTTGCCAATTAGCCTTTATCCTCATGAGATTTCGCAGGGAAAGATCTGCAAGAACAGTAGGCAAATGAGGAACAAAACATCACTTTAATAAAAAGGCTTAAAATTCACTGCTTGGTTCTCTAGGAAAGTTGGGTTGAATGACATATCTTAGGTCAGAGGTTTAACTAGGGCTTCCAACTCCTTCTGGGATCCCCAGGTGGCTTAGTGGTCAAGAATCCGCCTGCCAATATAGGAGATATAATAGATGCAGGTTCAATCCGTGGGTCAGGAAGATCCCCTGGAGGAGGAAATGACAACCCACTCCAGTGTTCTTGCCTGAAGAATCCCATGGACAAAGGAGCCTGGTGGGCTATCATCTATGGGGTTGCAAATAGTTGGACACGACTGAGCATGCACACAAATTCAAGAAAAAGAAGGAGGAAAGAATTTCAACCCCTTCTAAAGCCTATCCCTCTCTTGGTAGAACCTGAAGGATGCTGTAAGAACAACACAGCCAAGGGCAGAATCTGTGACCCAGATGCCTAAAAGAGTGGCGATAGGAGAGAGAGGACCCGGTTTAATGGGAGAGAGAAAATGGATGAGAAAAGAAGAGCCAGACAAAAAAATTGTAAAACAGGCCAGCGATGGAGGAGGAAGTGTGGAGAGTTCCAAGAAGAGAATGGTCGCCGATGTTTAAGGCCACCAGAGATGCCACATAAATAAGGCAGTAGAGGGACATGCTGGTCTTTTCTCCTTGTTTTCATTTCTAGTCCTCACCCTCCAGTGCTGCAGCATGTGCAGTGGAGCAGGCTATCACCATGAGCTCACTTGTCCTTTGCCTGCATCCTTGGTTTGCAAGGTTGGTGGAATGTGGGGCTCTGACTTTTACAACCTGAACTTGCATGTTAGAAGTCCGAGAAGGAGTCGTTGCAAACTGGTAGCTGGCAGATAGGATATATTTGACCTGAGCAGTGTTTGCCAACATAAACCAGGAGAGTTCACATACAAATCTGGATTTTCTGTCTTCTCTTGAAAACTTAAAATCTTTGGCAAAGCTGAGTTTGCACCATAAATGATCGCAAGCCTGGTTGTTATCTTGACATAGACACTGTGCTCTCAAACTTCTCTATCGCTTGATGTCCAGGCAAACTTATTCTTTTATCTCAATAGTCTGGCACTTTCCAGGTATAGAATTTGGGGATAACACTAGCAATTAATAGATGGGAATGCACTACAGCAAGGGGTGGCAAATGTTTCTCTACAGGGACAGATAGTAAATATTTTAGGCTTTGCAAGCCATGCAGTCCCTGTATCAATTACCCAACTCTGCCACCATAGTGCAAAAGCATTCATGTAAACTAATGGGTATGGTTGTGTTCCAATAAAAGTTTATATATGGACTCTAAAATTGGAATGTCATATAATTTTTATGGTTATGAAATATTATTCTTTTTATTTTTAAAACATTAGGAAATATTTTTTTAAAATTTGCAGTTCAGGCCACACAAAAACAGGCTGCTTTAGCAGATTAGACTTAAATGCTGTAGTCTGCCAGCCCTAAGGCATCAATGTTTAACATGATAGGGAACAAGTAAATCAGAGGCCCCCTTCCACCAGTCAGAATATGTAATCATGCAAATCAGCTGGGAAAATATGGTTATGGCCATAAGAAAGAGAAGACTGGCTTGGGGACATAATTTTGGATGGGTAAAGGTGGGATATTACTTGGACCTGGCTTTATAAATAGCCTCCACTCTATGAAGACCTCAAAGTAAGGCAAGCATTAAGAACCCAGAAAGAGATATCCATCTGAAACCACTCAGGAAGAAGAAAGCTGGTGGCAGACAACGGCTCAAATTGGGCAGATTCTCTTGTTAACATCTTTGGCTTTCCTCCTCCTGATTAATGGCATGACTCTTCCCCAGGTCTTGTGTGTGTGCATGCTAAGTCGCTTCAGTCACATCCAACTTTTTTATGACCCCATGGACTGTAGCCCACCAGGCTCCTCTGTCCATGGGATCCTCCAGGCAAGAATACTGGAGTGGGTTGCTATGCTCTCCTCCAGGGGATCTTCGCAACCTAGGGATTGAACTTGCATCTCTTATGTCTCCTGCATTGCAGGCAGGTTCTTCATCACCCATGCCACCTGGAAAGCCCTTCCCTAGGTCTTAGGGGACTTCAAGTGGGCAACCATCTGAGAGAGAGAGAGAGAGAGATGCCAGCCAACCCTTATGAAAAATATACAAAGAATGAAAAAGCTGTTAAAATGATTAAGTAGTCAACCTGACTAATGTAAACTAGAATGAGTCTGAAGGGTAGGTATGTGTGGAGCCAGGGATGGGGAGGAAAAGGCCTTCTGAGGAAGGCATGATTCAACCTGGGCTGGAGCTTATAAAATAGTTACATGTCAGAGCATACTATATGGCTAGCAATGTATCCTGGGGACCTTGAGAGAATTCTCTAGGATATCAAGTGGAGGAAAGTATGAGTAAGTACCAAGAAATGTCCCTATACTTCCATGTGGACATGAAAATGACAATCCTTCCCAATTTAGGGTAAATGTGTGCATCCCTTCAAAATTCATATGTTGGGACTTCCCTAGTGGTCCAGCAGCTAAAACTCGGTGCACCTAATGCAAGGACCCCAGGTTCAATCCCTGTTCAAAGAACTAGATCCCAGATGCCACAACTAAAGAACCTGAGTGGACAACTAATACCTGATACAGCCAAATAAATATTTTTTTTTTAATTCATATGTTGAAATCTTACTCCATCCCACGTGATGGTATTAGGAAGTGAAGCCCTTGGGAAGTGATAAAGTCATGAGGGCAGATCACTCCTGAATAGGATTGCTGCTGCTAAGTCGCTTCAGTCGTGT
Source organism: Capra hircus (assembly GCF_001704415.2). Classification (NCBI taxonomy): domain Eukaryota; kingdom Metazoa; phylum Chordata; class Mammalia; order Artiodactyla; family Bovidae; genus Capra; species Capra hircus. The sequence goes on from NW_017189517.1 coordinate 30,949,795, forward strand.
CCGACTCTGTGTGACCCCAGAGACGGCAGCCCACCAGGCTCCCCCATCCCTGGGATTCTCCAGGCAAGAACACTGGAGTGGGTTGCCATGATTAATGCCTTATAAAAGAGACCTCAGAGAGAGCCCTGGTCCCTTCTACCATGTGGTGGAAGACACAGAGACAAGGCACTGTCTATTGATCTAGAAAGTAGGCCCTCACCAGACACTGAATCTGCCTGCACCTTAATCTTGGACTTCCCAGCCTCCAGAACTGTGAGAAATACATTTCTGTTATTTACAAGCTACCCAGTCCATGGTATGTTGTTATAGCAGCCCAAATAGATGAAGATATTTTCCTTCTAGCTGATTTTAGGGCAAAAGTCTTGGTCCTAATTATCAAAGCAACAAAACTCCCTATAGAGATATAATAAGCATAATATAGAAAAATGTTTCAAAGCAGATAAAAAACATTTCTGATTATCCCTCCACCTAGATGTAGACATTGTTCATACTTTAGTCCAGTGCCTTTAAAATACCTCTAGATAACTGGGAATTGTATATGTAACTTTTACCTTGCTTTTTTCTCCGCTTGATCTTAAAATTTTCTCTATATCATTTTGCAAACTTCAGCAGGGTTCAGCGTTTAGACATCCTTAAAGGTTTGCTATTATGACTACTGTTCCAACTGATATTTTTATTCATAAAAATCTACATTTAAAATACTTTCCTTAGGGGGGAAAAACAGCTAAGAGGTGGCACTATAGGGTTGAGTGGTATGCTATTTTCAAGTTCTTGCTACATATTTTTGTATTATTTTTAAGATCTATGTGAGGACCTTCATGATCATGGTCATTATCTCATCTTTTTCATTATCTTTATTATTTAAAAAATATTTACTAGCACTATATGTCAGAGCTCTGAGGTGGATAATAAAGAACTTAAAGAAACAAACTCTGTTCTTTGGAGCTTGCAATTTATCCAAAAACCCAAGATCCAAACACATAAAAGTGTACTGAATTCTATTGGTAAGGATCTCCCCTACAGATGGACTGCAAAAAGTTCATTAAAAAATATGAAGAAGAATATTCCCTGCAACTTTGTAATTGCAATGAATGCCCCCCAAACATCAACATAAAATCAGCCAAAATCAAAATCCCAAAGCAGAATATTACCAAGATGTCCACCAGCAGGGGACTTGATAAGTAAATATTTGTGCAACCATACCTTGGAATATTGGGGGATAACAAAAATAATAAGTTAGATCTGTATCGGCTGAAATTTAAAATCCTCTAATATAAGTTATTCAGGAGAAAAGGAGGCAAGGGCAGAATAGTATGTATATAGTACACTGTGTGTGTGTGTGTGTGTGTGTGTGTGTGTGGGTGGGTGGGTGTGTGGGTGTGTGTGTGTATTATGAGAGAGAGGCAGAGACAGAGAATGAATATGAATATAAAGACAATCCCCAAGACTTCCCTGGTGGTCCAGTGGCTAAGACCCTATGCTCCCAAGGCAGGGCACTGGGTTCAATCCCTGGTCAGGGAACTAGATCCCACATGCTGCAACTAAGACCCTGCATGCCACAAGTAAAACCTGGAAAAGAAAGTTAAAGTGAAAGTTACTCAGTCGTGTCGGACTCTTTGCGACCCCATGGACTATACAGTCCATGAAATTCTCTAGGCCAGAATACTGGAGTGGGTAGCCTTTCCCTTCTCCAGGGGATCTTCCCAATCCAGGGATTGAACCCAGGTGTCCCACTTTGAAGACAGATTTTTTACCAGCTGAGTCACAAGGGAAGCCCAAGAATACTGGAGTGGGTAGCCTATCACTTCTCCAGAGGACCTTCCTGACCCAGGAATTGAACTGGGGTCTCCTGCATTGCAGGTGCATTCTTTACCAACTGAGCTATGAGGGAAGCCCTAAGCTATGAGGGAAGACCCAGTGCCACCAAATTAAAAGAAAAAAAAGACAATCCCTTATCTGCTTTTCCTTAAGCCTAAAACTTCTGAAAATAGAACATTCCCCACCATACCCCAAAACTTGGCACAAATTCATTTGGGATAGAACCTGATGTTAACTGACATGTGGCTATTTGTGATCTTCATTTATCTCAAAATAGTGTGTGACAAGCTTTAATGTGTTTAATATTGAGCATGTCTAATCTAGGTCTTTGATCTCCCCAACCCCACTGTGGGAGTGATGTGCTAAATGTCACAAGCACTATCTTACTATGTGAAAAATCTGAAAATCTTTGTATTCCAACATACTTCTGGCCTCCAGGGTTTAGGATAAAGGATTATGCTCTGTAATACGGATATACATATGTATGCTGTATGGGAAGCCTAGTGTACTGCAGTTCATGGAGGTGCAAAGAGTCAGACATGACTTAGCAACTGAACAACAACAAACGTTGGTTTTCTTATGGACAATATCATTTGGAGTATTTTATAGTGATCTTGGGGAAAGACACCAGGGCAGCTTGGGAGAGAATTTTGCTTTTCATTTGGTAAAACCTTTCCATCGTTTGACTTTTCTTTTTTTTTTTTTTTCCTTTTATCATCTTTATTATGGTAGAATTTCAGTTTTTTATACAATTTCATACATATGTTAATCATTTGAAAGCATCAACAACTGAAACTTTTCTTTTTTTTTCTTTTTTTAATTTTAAAATCTTTAATTCTTACATGTGTTCCCAAACTTTTCTTTATATGGGTACTACTTTTACCAAAAAATATTTAACACAGATTACAGCTCATTCCTGTTTTCTTCTTTGCATCTCTCCATATTTAAAATCAATATGAAAGTAATGAAATTTTAAAAGAGAGTATATTTAAAATTATAAAAGTAAGGGTGGCTAAAATGAAAGAGCAGTCTATGATAAGAATTAAGAGGTGACATCTCAGGAGCTTAAGACTTTGCATTGATGTAGGATTTGGTTGGGCTTCCATGGTGGCCCAGACGGTAAAGAATCTCCCTAAAATGTGGGAGACCTGGGTTCAATTCCTGAGTTGGGAAGATCCCTGGAGAAGGGAATGGTTACCCACTCCAGTAATCTGGGGAATCCCCATGGACAGAGGAGCCTGGAAGGCTACAGTCCATGGGTTTGCAAAAAGTCGGATATGACTGAGTGACTAACACTCACACACAGGATTTGGTTGGCAGAGATGGTAGGGAATTCAGGTGGGGAAAGTGGACTACATAAAGGCAAGAAAGTTTGTGAGATCTAGAAAGTTTATGAGACTGAGTTCGTGCAATCTAGAAATTTGGGAGACTGAGTTATGTGATAGATACCACCCACCCAGAAGGTAAAAAGGACAGAGGAGTGAAGGGCTGCCTCCATTTCCCACTTGTATCTGACTCTGAGTGTTCTTCCACCAAACAGGAGGGTAAAAAGTCATCATCTGTCTCCTACTTGCAGTTGTCCCCGACCCACCACTTACTTCCCTTCTCCCACTCCTTTCACAGACCTTTCATTAAATAACCTCTTTCTAAAATTCTCAGGATGCCAGCTGATTTTCTAGAAACAGTTACCACTGACATTTCTATGCATACTAAAAGATATGCACAGAATCATTTAGGGGGAGAGAAAAGCCTTTGGATATCAGCTAGCCCACTCCCCTACCTTGTATACTAGGAAGGGACAAGGAGGGGATCATGAAAGCTGAAACATCTTGCTAAGTTACATAGCTCACTAATGCAGAGTTTCACATAAGGTCTTCCACCTTACAGACCATTTTTAGCTTACTTTTCTTCCCTTTGTGTTTGCTGGCGGTACATATGTTTCCCAGACTAGCCTGTGATCTGCTAAGACTCCAACATGTTATTTATATCCAGAGAAGGTGAAACCAAAATAAAAGCTAGGGAACTGGTGGTCACTAGAGAAGCATCATGCTTGTGTAGATGGGAGCCTGAGTACCAGCAAGTTACCATAGCAACATCTGGGCATGCATTTCAGGCTCAAGGGAGAAGATAGAATTCTCACACACTGCCTGTCCTCATCAAGATGAGATCCAACACTCCAAGAAAATGGGCCTCCAACTGTCAAGTGTTGGGGGTGGGGGAGGGCAGGTTGGGGGGGGCGATAAGAAGGTGGATACTCTCTTTTCTTCCAGTTTGTAATGTCCTCTGTTTTAAAGGTGAAGGAAGGGAAGGAAGGAAGAAAGGAAGGGATGGAGGGAGGGAGGGAGGGGAGAATCTTCTCTTTTCTTTGGCATTTTGCTTGCAATATAAAACACTGTGCTGCCATTAACCCTTCCTGGACTGGAAAAATTTGTTCTGGCTGTATCTCCTTCCTTAGAAATCCAGCTCTCCTTCCTGTATCCTGGTTCTACCAACAGTCTAACATGACTGATTCACAAGGTTTTGTAACAAAAGCAACTATTATTTTTCTTAAAGATTCTCCCTACCATGGTCAGCAGTGAGGCAAGAAATTTAAATGATGGCAGAAATAGGGGTGGGGTAACGTTCTGGCATGGAATTGCTTTGGGATCCTAAAGTAGGGAATAGATCCACTTTAGCTCTGAATTCCCAAGGCTGAATCTCCTGACCTGGCCTACACATCTTGCTAAATCTCAGTGGAGCTGCTGAGAAGGAGAGATTTTGGCCTTGGATACTCATGTGGCCATGGATCCCATGGCAGGGGAAGCCCAGAGGGATGACTTAGAAAGCCTGATCATCTAAAGTGGATAGATGAGGTCAGAAAAGCAAAAGATTGCTGCTTCTGGATTCTGGTGGCTGTTCCAGGACCAAGGCTCAGGTACTCAATCTGTGAGGTGGGAAGGCTATCAGCCTGAGTTCCTATCTTTGTCCATTACTGATTTCTGGACCAGTCAGAACAGTCTTTCCCTTTATACACACCAGGGTCATGTCCACCTTCCATTTCATTGATGTCCTCTACTTGGCTTTCTCCCTCCTCTTCCCCTTTGCTTATCTGAATGATCTAGGGATCTGTGATCCAAAATCAGAGTTCTGTATCCTCCAGAGAGCATTCCTTTGTTGCCCCAGCCTGTGACAATCACCCCTTGCACAAATCTCACTTATATTTTATATTACATAGTTATTTCATCTCTCTGTGCTTGGATGGGGTAGGTGAGGACAACAACAGCATCCAGATAACGTTATGTTAAGTGTTTAGGGCAGGGCCTGAGATGTAGTAAGTGCTCAGGAAGTCACATCTGTTTTCACTAATGTGGCGGGGCAATGCACAGACCCAAGTTGAGGCCATCACACATTGCGTTATATCAGTGGTTCCCAACCTTTTTGGCACTGGTTTTGGGACTGGTTTTGTGGAAGACACTTTTTCCATGGATGGGGGAGGGAGGATGGTATCGGGATGATTCTTATAAGGAACACTCAACCTAGATCCCTCGCATGCACAGTTCACAGTAGGGTTCACACTCCTATGAGAATCTAATGCTGCCACTGATCCTGACAGGAGGCCGAGCTCAGGTGGTAACGCGAGTGATGGAGAATAGCTGTAAATATAGTTGAAGCTTCACTTGTTCTCTTGCCGCTCACCTCCTGCTGTGTGGCCTGGGTGGGAACAGGGGTTGTTGGGGACCCCTGTTCTATACAATGCATAGCAATGGCCTTGAAAGCATCAGGTAAGGTATCTATTTGTGCTATGGATACACAAGAGGATTCTTTGCCTCCCAGAATAGGTAGAGGATAATAGCTAACATTTTGATGAGTGCTAACTATGAGCCAGGCAATGTTCTAAGTGCTTTCCTTGTGTTAACTCATTGAATCCTTTTAACACCAAGAGTTCAGGGCGATAGTTACTATCTCCATAGTAACTCTACTATACTTTCTACTGAGGAGGAAAGAGGCCCAGAAACATTGGGTAACTGGCATCAGGCCACACTATTCAGTAAGCAAGCAGTAGTAGAGCTGGATATGAAGCTAGACAGCATGGCTCCAGAGCCTGAATTATTCACCATCATATTCTCCCCTTCCAAACTGGAAACTGAAACCTTAGGGAAGGCTATGGGGGTCAAGAAGGTCATTTAGAAGAGTAAAGGTGATTTAGCCGGAACATGTCCAGACTCTTAAAGAGAACACAGGCTTTGTGGGTGGCTCCTCTCTGTGGAGAACAAGCAAGCTTTGTATGTGAAATGGGTGTACTGATGCTCTCTTTGCTGCCTGCTCCAGAGTACTTTCAGTTGCCCTCAGAAAGCCCAGCCTGAGAGTCTGGGGCCTTCATGACTCACCACAAGGAAGGGGATAGGAGGTAGGGAAAGGGAGAGTGGTGTTCCAAGGTTGTGGGCACCAGAAGAGGCCTGAAGACCCTAGGACGATGGCAGTGAAGCTGGAAGACAGAATTCTGCCGGCTGCTGCCTGATCACTGCGGGGTATGAGTAGCCTTCAGAAACTCCATCAGTCAAACCTCATGGTCTTATCTCACCTCTTTTGGGGCTCCTTTTTGGCCACTATCCTGTTGTTTATCTGGAAGGAATTTCAAGTGTTGCACAAGGAACACTTGTGCAGTTGAGAGGAAATGTCGATACTTGGTTTTGATGAAATAGTGCTCACAGGGGGATTGGAAATCTCCTCCAAGCCAGGGCTGGGTGGGGATTTTGGAGAAAGGGAAGCTGTCATACCTCCCAGACTTTAAACCACAGGAGCTGGCTGGTTAGAAATCTTGCCTTCCCTCAAAATTCACAACTCTGTGGTGAGCTTTCATTCCTAGCTTTGCTTCAGGCTATTTTCAAATCTCTGGTGACTTCACAAGTACTTGAAATATGAGGTTACACCTGAGGAACTGCTATAGTCCTACAGGTCTTGCAGTAGGACACATGATTTTCAGTCCCTAAGTTCCTGGCTGCCTCCATGTCTGTCATCTTACTATTGGCATTTAACATTTTTGAGTCTTAAAGTTTTTTCCCACCTTCAGGAATATTCATCTAAAAACTAGAAGGGCATCTGAAGTTCATCTGATCAAAGCCAGCTAACTTCTATTTTTTTTTTTTTTTTATTTCGTAAGTGCTTAGTTCTTCATCTTGAAGAAAGTAACTTCAAGCCTCAATGCCTTACATTTTTAATTATTTGTTTGGCCAATGTGAATTTATTTTTTTTATTTGTATTTTATTTTATTTAAGTGTGATGACTGTTCGAAGCACGTAGCACATAAATTAACCTGAGGTTTATGACTTCTCTGAATTCCCTGAAATTGTAGACAAAGCTGCCTGTGTGTGTGTGAATATTTTTCTTTTTCCCCTTGCAAAGGTCTTATCAGGCCTAAGTGTCAGTTGTGCTGATGCTTGGGGTCAGTGTGGCACAGTAGAAGAAGACATGGGCTTGAGAGTCAGCAAGACCTGGCTTTGAATCCTGGCTCTACCATTTACTAGCTGGAAGATCTTGAACAATGGACATACCCACTCTGAGTATCACTATCTATAAAATGGGGAAAACACTAGTGCCTAACTTGAGTTGCCACAATAGGTGCTCAATAAATATTCAATCATTCAACAAATATTTATTGAATGTTTACTCTGTGCCAGTTGCTCTTGTGTGTTCCAGACCTACAGCAGGGAACAAAACTCCCTATTGTCATGGTTGTTGTTGTTATTATTGTTTAGTTGCTAAGTCATGTCCGACTATTTTGTGACCCCAAGGACTATAAGCCTGCCAGGTTCCTCTGTTCATGGGATTTCCCAGGCAAGAATATTAGAGTGGGTTGCCACTTCCTTCTCCAGGGGATCTTCCCAACCCAGGGATTGAACCCACATCTCCTGCATTGGCCGGCCGATTCCTTACCAAAGAGCCACCAGGGAAGCTATTCTCATGGTGCTTATGTTAAAACATCAAAGGAGTACAATAGGGAAAACTATGATAAGGGCCATGCGGGAAGCAAACAATAAGGACTGAGAGGGAGAAAAATGGGCATGCAGAGAAGAGATTCATTTTAGTAGGATGGTTGTGCTTTGAATATGCTGACATTTAAGCTGAGATCCAAAAGATGGGAAAAAGATAAGCATGAAAAGGCGAGGATGATGTATTAGTCTTCTATCACTGTTGTAACACATCACCAAAAACTTAGTGAATGAAAACAACCCTGATTTATTGTCTCACAATTTCCAGAGTTCAGTGGCTCAGGCAGAGTGTGGCTCAGCTAGGTTCTCTGCCCAGGGTCTCCAAGATCAAAATCAAGGTGTAGGCTGAACTGCATTCCTTAGTGGAGACTCTGGAGAAAAATTCACTTCCATGCTCATTTCCCTTTCATGTTTCCCACATGGCCTCCCACCATCTTCAAGTCAGTAAATGTGGCTTGAGTCCAATCTCAATCTTCATGCGTCCAGTCTCTGACTTTCTTTTCTGCATCTGTCTGCTTTTAAGGGCTCATGTGATCACATTAGGCCTACTTGGATAATTAATCCAGGATAATGTTCCCACCTTAAGGTCAGCTTATTAGTAACCATAATTATATTTGAGTAATTCCTCTTGTTATGTAATATTACATAACCACAGATGTGACACCAGGGGCTGAAGGGTCTAGGGGCCCAAATTCTACCTACCACAGATAGAAAGGATACTCTGGTTTTGTCCATAGATATATTGAAAAAACACTGTTAAGAGAAGAGCAATTTATTGGGGCCTAGGTAGACACTGATGCAGATTAGACTCAAAACCACGGCTGTTCCTGTGTCCTTTGAGTCCCCTGGGGTTCTCATTGCCAGGATTTTTTGCTAGCTCTTTGAAATGCATTATTACAGTGTGAAGAAATGCAAGGTTCAAATGTTACACATAGCAAAAGCCTAGGTTCACAGTCCAGCTTAACTCAATGGGAAGCCAGATCATTTCAGCCTGATTCCTAGGTGAGTGCTAGGTCCCAGGTTGAAACTATTCAGAATCTACCTGACGGCCTGATCAGCCAGGCTCCCATGGCCTCCTGTCCTGAAGCTCTTTGAGCACACAAAGCCCCCAGCTTTGAGCAGTTCCCCACCTAGGCTCCTCTCCTGCTCTCTGGCTTTCAAGAATTCTCTGAACTATGCTCCTTGCAGGCACTCAGACTTCTTTCCTGACTTTCTCATGCTGTCTGTCCATTGACACACCTCTCACTGGGTCCTTCAAATGTCCCATTTTTTCTAAATAGCCCTTATGTTTCCTTTCATCATTTCTTGGCCCCCTCCTCCCAACATCACACATCTGGGGCTCTGAGACTTGTCCATCTTGACTTTGTTCAGCTCATCCCTGCTAGGAACATACATTTGCATGTCTAAAAGCCCCATTAACATTATGATTATGCCTTCCCCATTCATCCTGCAGTTCTCTCAACATCACATACATTGAGAAGAGGGAAGGAGTTTCTATAGGAGCCAGGATGCAGGTGTCAGAATTGTGACTGAGGCCTTAAAGGTGGCACTATTGGATTCCTGAGAGCTGGGGCTCAAGTAGCTAGGAGTGGGCTGAAGAGGCGCTGGAATGTCCACTTCAGGATTTCTGGGAGATTCTAGGGTCTGAGAAACAAAAGCAACATTGTCATCCTTTTTGGACAAGTCTCCCCAGCTTCAAATGAAACAAGGCCTGTGCACTGTCACATCTTTATATCTCTTTGGAGCACTGGGGACTTCTTTGGTGATGGTGGGGGAGGGGGTGAGCATCAGAGAGCGTGAGAGAGCCCAAGAGGGCACTAGGGTGCGAGAGAGAGGAACTGAAAAAAGAAAAACCTTTTTAGTATTTTGAGAAAGCATTTGAAAAGGCATGGAGGTTATGGGCTAGTCCAGTTCTGGCAACCACTCTGCATGAGACAAGACATGTCTGTGAAATATATGGCCCAGGTGGCAGCTCTTTCTTGTTCCGAATTATGAGAGTCATGCTGAACATTTATGGAGTGCCTGCGACTATGTGCCAGGCCCCACGCCAGGCCTCTGATGTGTTCTTATCCATTTAATCCTCACAATAACATGAGGAGATGGAAGTGATTATTATGTTTACAAGACATGGGAGAAAATTGAGGCACAGAGAGGAAGCAAAGAGTTCAAGGACATGTATCTGGTAAGTGGCAGAAGCAAACTTCCAGCCCAGCTTTGGCCAACTTCGGCACCAATACTTGTCACAACTACACTATACTGGGTTTGCCAGTCAGGGAACCACTGCAGAGGCCAGAAAGTCCCTTCTTATCCAGGTCACCTCAGTTTTGAATCTCTCTCCCATCCTCTGCCCCCAGCCCCAGGATTTTCAATACCTTCTAAGACCACGCTCCCACCCCCGCACCCCCCCCCCCCCCCGACACACAAAGCCCCACTGGGAATGGGAAAACCTTGGAGCAGGAGTCAAGTCAGTTCATGGCAGACAAACATCCTTTGGTGTCTGTACTCAGGCAAACACTGATGACAAAAGAAATCACAAGCTATCTTCCTGGGAACCAAAGGCCTATTTTGTATTCTTCACAGAGGAAATTAAAAATTTGTACACCCTTCCATGTCTGCTCCAGGTCAAGCATCTGCAGGATGTGTTAAAGCCCAAGACTCCATCTGGATTTCTTCAACTCCTTGTCCTTCACCCTGCCTTATGCCTCTCTGTTCCTTTATCTGTTTCTGTCTCCCACTTCTCTCACTCCCTTTTCATATTTACTTGCTAAGCCCGTAGCCAGAAGAGAGAGTTGTATTTTTACTCTCCAGGGTGATTTCCTGGCTGGTCACATTCTCCTCTACTGAGGCTCTGATCATCATATTCTCTCAGCAACCACCCAGACATATGTTTAAAATTTAGAAAGTGAAGGGGGCCCATTTCTGTTCAGCTGAAAATTAATCTCTTCATTGAAAAATGGTGTGACATGCCAATTAAAAGTAATGGTGTCACTTTGGTAAAATACTGCTTTCAATTTCTCACAATCTTTCCTCAGTCTTTAATATCACAGGGCAGAGTCAAGCACCAACTCTAGAACTTGTTTGTACCACTCTCTCTCTCTGTTTCAGGCTATGACTCTCTGAGTGACAAGTATGATTCACCCCATATACCTCCAGGCAAGTGACGTGCCTATAGTCATACTGCTAGAGAAAGGCAAAGATAGGACTCAGAGATCTCATCCTCAACTTTAGAGATCTTTTCACTCTTCTATACCCAGTGGGCATATTCCTTCTCCCATGCATTCTGGATTTTGGGAGGGTGTAGTTGGAAGCAGCCCATAGATTGTACTCTTGAATGCCAGGAGACAATAATAAAAGCATTAATATTGTCTAGAAGTTTCCTGAACTTAACATGCACTTTTCCCATTTAATTCCTCCTAAACCAGATGTAATAAGTACTACTATTTTCTATTTTATAGAAGAGAAAACTGGATTACAGAGAAGTTGAGAACAACGGTACTTAGCAAAAGTACTCCTTGACTAGCTGATACTCCAGAGTCCAGAATGCCTTATGGGAGGTGTCAATTCCCACTTTACAGACAGAAGTACCCCAGCCCCTCACCGCTCAAAAATCAGATAAGAAAATTTTACTCAGATTGCACATTTCCTCCAGACAAATTGCAGAAACCATGAAGTGTACAGTTTAATAACAATACCAACAGTCTTACCTTATATAATGTAGGAGCTAAAAGCTCTGGAGTCAGTACAGCTGAGTTCAAATCCCTCCACCTATTGGTTGTTTGACCTTAACAAGTCAATTTGTTTATTATCTAGTTTCCCCATCTATAAAGTGAAACAACAACAATAATAATGATAATCACTTTGAGTTTTGCAGGGATTAATGAGAAAACGTGGGTAAAGCTTCTAGAAAAATGTTAAGGCTAGTGTTATGATATCTGTCAGTATATTTTCTCTTGTTACTTCTCTTAAAAGTCTCACTGTCCACTTTGTGAGGCAGAAGCTGGGACACAGAGTGAAACGACTTACAATCAGGACCACTCGTGTGTGCATGCTAAATCGCTTCGGTTGTGTCCAACTCTTTATAAAACTAAGGACTGTGGCCCGCCAGGCTCCTCTGTCCGTGGGATTCTCCAGGCAAGAGTACTGGAGTGGGCTGCCATTTCGTTCTCCAGGGGATCTTCCTGGCCCAGGCATAGAACCTGCCTCTCTTTTGCCTCCTGCATTGGCAGGCAAGTTCTTTATAACTCAGAGTCCTGTATATCCTTCTGACTGGCTGGAATTGGCTCTGGGGGCAAAAAGAGTTCCACCTCAGGGCTTGGGCTCCCAGCTGCCTGTGTATGTTTTAAAGGGCTCCATTGAAAACATATGTGCTATGTTCCCCACCTCCCCCCCTCCCACCGACTCCTTTTTCCTTTCCTTTCCTTTTCTTTTATTCCTTCAGGGAGGAGAAATGAAACCAGATGCTATAAGACCAGGGGAAAAAGCCCAGGAAAGTATTGTTTGCAGTTAATTTTGTATATTTTATTGGCAGTTTCTGTCTCTCTTCTCCCCCCTTTGCATCTCCATTGCCTTCATCCGCACTTTAAATGGCCCAGACCAACGGTGCAGTCAAAAGGCAGTGGGGGCGGGGAGGCCTCCTCTGGGATTCCATGTCCGGACTGGGATAGATTCTGTGTCCGTGGAGAGCCGCTTTATTTTCTGCGAGCCTTGAAAATCGCTCAGTCTCTTGGGCTTCACACAGTCTCAGGTTCCTTCCTTCAGATGCTCTGGGACTCCTCTGGGGGCAAGGAACCTGGCCAGCCGCTCTGCCCTGGTCCCCTCTTCCCCTCCCCCAAACACCCACTTCCTTTATAGCAGCTGCAGCTGCTTGGGGTCAGCCTGGGCGCTCCAACCCCTCCCCCACACCCCTTTCCCTCAGGTAAAAATAAATAAAATGTCAGTGAACTGATGGCTTTTTGGATTGCACCTCACCTCTTTCTTCCTGTTTTGAGTTTTCTGGTTTCTTAGTGGGAACTACAAATCTTGCCTGGACTCTGGTGTGGGTGTGATTTCCTCCTTTCAGGCTCTGGTCCCACTCTTCTCCCGACTCCCTCCTTCCTTGGCTTGACTGTCTTATCTTTCTAATTGGGGTTTCTCACCAGCAAAGGTTTCCATCTTCTCCAAAATTAGTAAGTATCTGGAAGGGAGGATGGAACTAAGTTTTCTGTAACCCAGCAATTGGAGCTGAGAAATGCAAACTTCTAATATATCTTTTACCCGAGACTCACTAGTGACGATGAGCTGCTCTCAGTGACAGTGCCATTTGGCTTGGTGAAGGGGATATTAGCCACCCTTGTTACCCCAAATCAGTTTGTTGTAGGAAGGCGGACCCCTTCCAGGGCCCGAAACTGGGCTCTTGTCTAACACTCCGAAATGAATTGTCCAAGGAGACACATGTGCTGACAAAGCAAGAGATTTTATTGGGAAAGGGCACCCGGGTGGAGAACGGTAGGGTAAGAGAACCCAGGAGGAGTGCTCTGCTGCAGAACTGCTCTGTGGCTCGCAGTCTCAGGTTTTATGGTGATGGGATTAGTTTCCGGGTGGTCTTTGGCCAATCATTCTAATTCAGAGTCTTTCCTGGTGGTGCACGCATCACTCAGCCAAGATGGATGCTAGTGAGAGGGATTCTGGAAAGTGGACAGACATGTGGTGTCTCCTTTCGACCTTTCCCGAACTCTTCTGGTTGGTGGTGACTTATTAGTTCTGTATTCCTTATCAGGATCTCCTGTCATAAAACAACTCATGCAAATGGTTACTATGGTGCCTGGCCAGGGTGGGTGGTTTCAATCAGTGTGCTTCCTCTAACAAGTTTACAGAAAGTGTGCTTGCTTGCTTGACAAATACACCTTCAAGGCAAATCCCTTAATCTTCACCAGCCCCAGCAAGCCTCTTCACAGAACAGTGAACAGAACAGTGAGTATACACACACACACACACACATACATATATATAGGATAATTCCTAGGTGTCTCAGTGGTAAAAAATTTGCCTGCCAGTCTGATCCATGGGTTAGGATGATACCCTGGAAAAGAAAATGGCAAGCCACTCCAGTATTCTTGCCTGGGGAATCCCCAGGACAGAGGAACCTGGCAGGCTACAGTACATGGGGTTGCAAGAGAGTCATGACTTCGCAACTAAACAACAACTATATATACATACATATTATATATATATATAATATCTGTATACATATATGTGTATATATGGGGGTAGGGGGGCATCTTCCCTGTGTCAAAATTCTGGAGCCATCACTGGCCATCTGCTATATAAGCTGCTCTCCTTTTCAAAACTGCAAAACTATACCAACATTTAGCATCTTTGGAATGGACTGTGATGTTTGTAGAATTTAGCTAGTGTGTATAGGTCCCGGATTGTGGCCCGAACATATCAATCAGGATAATAGCCTCTGTGGTGCACTTGCAGTTCTGTTTGTAATCATTGTAAAACTATACGCCATAAAACAGTTAAGAACCATTGACTGAAATCCTTATGCAGTGTAGAACCCCATTCTATTCACCTGAAGTGCACATGGGACTTCTCAGGTGGATCTGGAATGTATTAAAGGCTTGGAGGCAACCTGAAGGGGCAAAAAGGCAGCTGGAGACAGGCTTAGAAATGTAAAGCATGTTGTTGTTTAAGGTCAACGTGGTGGCTGAATAGCAGGTGGCTGCTGATGGAGGCAAGGTAAACTACTGGTTGCTTAAGCAGAGTTGAGGGCCTGAAACTGTGTCCCTCTCTCTCTCTGGAGTACAACTAAGAAAGTTAGAAATTGTGAGTCTGTTTTTAGTTCATGTCTTAAAGAATTTATGTTTAGAGATGGGAAATGCATGCACAGGTGTATTGAGTTGGCCAAATCCTTCCTTCAGATTTTTCCATAACCTGTTACAGAAAAACCTAATAACTTTTTGGCCAACCCAACATAATGGTGAAGAGGGGCTTCCCTGGTGGCTCAGTGGTAAAGAACCCGTCTGTCAGTGCTGGAGATGCAAGTGACTCTGGTTCGATCCCTGGGTCAGGAAGATCTCCTGGAGGAGGAAATGGCAACCTCCTCCAGTATTCTTGTGTGGAGAATCCCATGGACAAAGAAAATTGGAGGGCTACAGTCCATGGGATCACAAAGGGTTGGACATGACTTAGTGACTAAACAACAACAATATAATGATTAAGAACATGGCTCTGGTGCCAGGTCATGTGAATTCAACCAGGTCTTCCACTAATCAGCTGATGACCTTGAGCCAGTCATTGTCTCCTCTGACTATTGTATCCTCATTTAGAATGTGGAGGCAATAGTTGTTATCTACCTCATGAGGACAGTGTGACGAGCTCATGCCTGTAAAGTACCTAGTACACAGTGAGAACTCTACCGATGGCATGTGTGTGCTCAGTCATGTCTGACTTTTTGCATCCCTATGGATTGTATCCCACCAGGCTTCTCTGTTCATGGGATTCTCCAGGCAAGAATACTGGAATGTGTTTTCATCTTCCACTCCAGGGGATCTTCCTGACCCAGGGATTGACCAGCATCTCTTGCATTTTCTACCTTGACAGGTGGATGCTTTACCACTGCGCCACCTGATGGCAGCTACTATTTATTCAGTGCTTACTAAGTGCTTGGAGAAGGAAATGGCAACCCACTCCAGCATTCTTGCCTGGAGAGTCCCAGGGATGGAGGAGCCTGGTGGGCTTCCGTCTATGGGGTCGCACAGAGTCGGACACGACTGAAGCGACTTAGCAGCAAGTGCTACACTCTGCACTACATGCTTTCCTTGCATTGTCTCCTTTTAATTCTTATAACTATCCTGTAATGCAGAAGTCATTATTATTCCCCAATGCCCAGATGAGGAAACTGAGGCTGAGAGAAGAGGATGATGGTAATTGAGTGTAGCAGGTGCTATAATATTCTATGCTCAGTTGCTTAGTTGTATCCAACACTTCGCAACCCACCAGGCTGTAACTCGCTAGGCTCTTCTGTCCTTAGGATTTCCCAGGCAAGAATACTGGAGTGGGTTGCCATTTCCCCCTCTAAGGGATCTTTCCGACCCAGGGATTGAAATTGCGTCTCCTGCATTGGCAGGCGGATTCTTTCCCACTAAACCACCTGGGAAGCAATAGGTAAGTGTGATAGGAATACAAAAATGGACCTGTCTAATCCCTCCTGGGGAAATCTGGGGAAAGCGTCACAGAAGAGTGCTTCTGTAAGATAGGCTCTGAAGACTAAACAAGGATTCACCCAGCGGCGCAGAGAGTATGCAAAGTCAAATGCACAGTAATTGAGCATAGTAGAAGCGGAGATGTGGGCAAGGTGGGCATCAGCAGGAAACAGGCCTGAAGGTTGACTGAGAACCTTTTATGTCTGCTGTGCTGAGGAATTTAGACCTCATCCTCGAGAGAATCATCAAAGACGTGGAAAGGCTGCATACAGGGAAGGAGTTCAAGTTAGCGATAATGAGGGTCCGTACTAACATAGTAGCAGTGCAGAGATAAGCCCAAGTGCTATGTAGCCTCTATTTTCATCTCAAGGGCCTCACAATATAGTGCAGAAGACAGTTCTCAAATCAAAGGCAAACCAACTGTTCCAATACAATGCAGTATGCTCAGTGGGAGCACCCCACACGCAGGGCGCTGGAGAAGTACAGGGAAAGAACATTCTTCAGGTGTGGAGGAAGGTCAGAAAAAGCTACTCATAAAAGGGACCTCTGGAACTAAGTCTTGAAGGGTGGAAAGAATTATCCAAGCAAAGAAAAGATAAGAGGATTGTCATTCCAGTCACAGGAATAACACAGCAAAGGCACGGAGGGTTGTCATTCCAATCATAGGAATAACACAATAAAGGTACAAAGGATTGTCATTCAAGTCATAGGAATAACATAGCAAAGGTACAACAGCATGGAATGTGAGGGCCTGCATGAATTTCAGTATAGATGGAGCAAAAAGTGCATGAAGGCTAAGGGGCAAGAGGAGTAGGATATGGGATTAGGAAGACAGGCAGAGGCCAAGTTTAGAAGACTTTATCTGTGCCATGTCAAGAAGTTTCAACTTAATTTAGTAGGTGAATGGGAAGTCATTAAAGTAATGGAAGTAATTTATTTTATTTATTCTTTTAAATTTTAGTATAGAGCATGGGATTTGAGGTGGTGAAATTAGAAGAGGCAAGACCAGAAGCAGGAAAACCTGGTAGGAAATTACTGTAACAGTTCATGCTAAAGATGATAAATGGCTCAACAAAACCAAGGTAGGTGTGATAGGCAGGGAGTGATGGGGGAATTAAAAGTGGCAGGACTTGGTGACTGATTTGATATGGTGGTTGATGGAAAAGGAATTAAGGAGGACTCTTGGGTTTGGGACCTTAATGATGAGTAAATTTTGGTTTCACCAACCAAGAAGAATAGAGAGCAGAATCTGGAAGAAAAATGATGAGTTTAGTTTTGGACATATTGAGTTCCAGATGGTTGTAGGGTATCCAAGTGGAGAGGAGATGTCCACTGGAAATGTTTTGATATACGAGTCTAGAGCTCCAGGGACATGTCCCTTATGGAGATTTAGATTGGGAAAACATCAGAATATGGATGATGGTAAAAAGGATCGGAGGAGATGAGATCCCTAGAGAGAGGATGCATAGTGAGTATAGAGGAGGGCCAAAGAAAAAAACCTTTTGGACTATCAATATTCAGTAAACAGACAGAGCAGAGGGTTCAGGAAGGTTGGTGCTTAGCCTGAACTCTACATTTTAGGAATTGTGGGGTTGAATGAGAAATCCCGACACAGTAACCCCAATCTTTCCTTCTTAGAACTTCAAAATTTTTTGTGGCCTATATAATTGAGGATTTTAAATTTTAGGGCAACATATTTTTCAATGTCTAATTTAGTAACTTTTTCTGAATATTGTTGCAAATTGCTTTGCAAAAAAACTTTCATTACAAAGTTTTCCAAGTTAACTAAAAATCTCTCTAGGCAGAAAAATTGTATTTATTTTCTTTGTCTCATTTACCTAAAAGCTTTGAAGTATCACATCCCTTTGCCTCAGGAAGAGTTGCTTCCTCTCAGTTTTAACCTAGGTCAAGCACCAAGCACTGTGCTTAGGAAAACTGTAGGTGGCCAAACCAGTTCAAATGGCGTTATCTGTTGTTTTTACATAAATATGCCTACACTATCCTGTAACTACACACACACACACACACACACACACACACACACACACAAGTAAGTTAGGTCTTTGTAAAATAGTGGTGGTTCAATTTCAATCTTGCCTTTCAGGTTCTTGTTTTAAATTTTTTTGTACTGAAGGGCAAATCAGGAAAAAAAAAAGTATGTGGCTTCCAGGGGCTGTTTCCCTTTAGATTATTACAGCATGTTAAAAACTGATCACAGTTGATATACATCAGCTTGCCTGAGTCTCTGCAACATGCCTCAAATGCAAAAATCCTTCATGATGGACGATTGTGGGTGAAAACATACATGCATCAGATTTCTTCTCTGATAGCTTCCAGACCTCCTTTTAGTGGGTTTGGCTCTTAAGGCAAACTCCACTGGACAGCACAGGAGTAGCGCTCAGTCATTTCTCCCACACTTGGCCTCCATTCAGTGGGTGGACCTGACTAGCTGCTTACATCCTCTCCCTCCTAAGGGAGAAGGGAAGTTAGAGATGTCCCTGGCGAGTGCTGAGTTGCCATCTGCGCGTAAGGTTTTATACTGGAGAACCAAACACTCTGCTTTCTCTCAACTTCATTGTAATAAATCTTGGCAGAGACCCTCTCAGAGAGAGAAGAGGGAAGAGGGAGTGGAGAGATAAAGAGACAGAAGAAAAAGAAAACAGAGGAAAAGGAAGAGAGTAAGAGAAAGGGAAGAGAAGGGGAACATTGCCATTGCTATACACTACTTTCCCATGTGTGCTTTGTACTTGTAATACATGTGTCCTAAATGCCACAAAGCTATTTCCTCCCCAATGACTAGTAGTAACAGTAATCCAAATGCAACCCCTGGTTTGTTTATGAGGGGAGAATAGGGTCTTTTGTTTCCTACCTACCTGGTTATTCTTTTAAGTGAATTGTTGAGTTAAAAAAAAAAGAAAAAAAACCAGCAACTAAACTCTAGTCAATGTTCCAATAACCTACTCCTTTCTGCTGCCCCCTGCCTTTTGCTGCTCCACAGGTAACCTGTGCTCTCATCCACAGCGGGGGCTTAGCAAGGCAGGGTCTCCCCTGATGGCTCCGTGGTAAAGAATCCACCTGCAATGCAGGAAATATGAGTTCGACCCTTGGGTTGGGAAGATCCCCTGGAAAAGTGAATGGCTACCCACTCCAATATTCTTTCTGGGAAAATTCCAAGGACAGAGGAGCCTCACAGGCTACAGTCCAAGGGGTCGCAAAGAGTCAGACACTACTGAGCACACACACGTACATGCACACATCCAAGGCAGAACCTTCGTCATCAGCTGAGGGTTGTTGTGCCCTGGCCAGGCTATAGCGACCACACAAACACATCAGCCTTCATCACCAAGTCTCTGTTGCTATTGCCACTTTCTTGACCTCTGTCTCCAGCAGATGAAGGTAAGGGAATTTTTTTTCAGCCTTTGGTACAGAAAAGGAAATGTAAGCTAAAGAAAGAAAAGAACAGGAAAAGAGAAAAGGAAAATATGTAAGAAAAAAATAAGAAAACCCCTGTAGCAGTTGTCCCCAGGCTCCATCCCTAGCTCATGTGGCCTTCTCTGCTCAGAAATTCATTAAACAAATGATGTTCTGGAGGGAAGATGGGGGCTGACATGTATATATTGCATCACTACATGCACACTAAGTCATTACAGTCTTGTTCAACTCTGTGCAACCCTATGAACTGTAACCTGCCAGGCTCCCCCATCCCTGGGATTCTCCAGGCAAGAACACTGGAGTGGGTTGCCATTTCCTTCTCCAGTGCATGAAAGTGAAGAGTGAAAGTGAAGTCGCTCAGTTGTGTTCGACTCTTAGCGACCCCATGGACTGCAGCCTACCAGGCTCCTGCGTCCATGGGATTTTCCAGGCAAGAGTACTGGAGTGGGTGCCATTGCCTTCTCACATGCACACTAAGTCATTACAGTCTTGTCCAACTCTGTGCAACCCTATGAACTGTAACCCGCCAGGCTCCTCTGTCCATGGCATTCTCCAGGCAAGAATACTGGAGTGGGTTGCCGTGCCCTCCTTCAGAGAATCCTCCCCACCCAAGAATCGAACCCATGTCTCTTACATCTCCTACATTGGCAGGCAGGTTCTTTACCACTAGCACTACATGGGAAGCCCATGTGTACACTACTATGTATAAAATTCATAACTGGTAAGAACCTACTGTATACCACAGGGAATTCTTGTCAGTACTCTGGTGACCTAAATGGGAAGGAAATCCAAAAATGAGGAGATATATGGGCTTCCCAAGTGGTGCCAGTGGTAAAGAATCTGCCTGCAATGCAGGAAATGCAAGAGACACAGGTTTGATCCCTGGGTTGGGAAGATCCCCTAGCAGGAAGGCATGGCAACCCACTCCAGTGTTCTTGCCTGGAGAATCCCATGGACAGAGGAGGCTGGCGGGCTACAGTCCATGCGGTCACAAAGAGTCTGACACAACTGAGCATGGATGCATGTACATATGTATACATATAACTGATTCACTTTGTTGTAGAGGAGAAACTAACACAACATTGTAAAGCAACTTCAATTTTATATTATTATTTGTTCAGATGGTAATACTCTGGATACATTTGATTAAATATTAAATTTCAAAAAAAATTAACTTAAAAATGATGATTTTTGTTTTGAGGCATAGCCTTTTCATTTCCTACTGTGGGGTCAGGAAAGTATTGATATATGATATGATGGAGATTGGACAGGCAGTAGAATTCTCTGCCTGGGTTCTCATTCCAGGACCTAGCCCAGTGCCTGGCCCAGAGTGCCAAATCACCTCCCTTTCTTAAAAAGCTTGTATTTGAGTACCCTGTAGCAATGCCACCATTCCTGGACTGTTCAGAGGGTTCTAGCACTATGTGATATGCCAGTAACATCTCAGTGGGAATCCACTTTTCTCAAAGATGTTTGGTTATGAGGGAAATAGATTCCCATTAATAGGCAAAATATGTTGCTTCACACACACATATGGACACACTTGTACACATTCATTGGGGTAAACAACCCAAACCTAACGAAAGGTATTCTACCCCCTATTCTACAAGAAACCTCAGTTCCTTGTCCAAAGGTAACTGCAGAACCACTGTTAAATGATCCTTGTCTCACAGGCAAGCTTTAGTGTGGAAAGGAGGTGGGCTCAAGTTGCTCCTGGTTTGAACAGGCTGCTGAGGTAGAGGGTCCTCAGTAGTTCAGGGTGGGAGGCATCAGGCCTTGGGCTCTCATGGGGATGATAGCTCTGAAAACAGGTACGAGGAGAAGATGGGAAGCATCACCTGCTTTATTATAGTCTTACCTCCTTTGGGGTGTGACTCGGATCCTGGAATGGAATTGTCCAATGAAAGGAAAATTTGAGGTCCAGAAAGGAAGGGCTTTGTCTGAGGTCACACACCCCCCACATACAACAACAACACACACACATAACCGCAACTCACACACACACACACATACACACACACACACGCACATATATATATGTATATATATATATTTAGAGGCAGAGCTGGAATGCTAGCTCCTAGGTCTCCAGCTTCCCAGGACAGTGTTCTTAATTCCCTAGCATCTCTACCAGTCGAATGAGCCAGGCTAGGATCTCTGCTCCTGGTACTTTCCACTGCTATTCTATTCCCTGTGTCTAGACTGTGAGCCTTACAGATGTCAAGGGTCCCTCAAAGAGAGGATTTTTCCTCTCCTTTTAGTCAAAAGATGATAGAGTTTGGGGGCCTGTAGAGAGAGTTTTCAAACTGTCAACTGCTCTGAAACACCTGAAGTGATAATAACATCAGTCTTTCCCAGCTGTTACTGACAAAGTCTACCCTTTCGAGAAAGGTCTACAACTCAGCAGGATTTTTTGTGTTTACATGATGGCTTTCCTTCCAGTGTAGCCCTAAATCTGGACGGAAAGCACTGTCTCGTCTTTTTTTCTTATCATAATGTTTCTATTTGATTATAACGTTCATATACATTCCCTGGCAAAAGTGAATATTGTGGAAGAATATTAGGGAAAATATAAGTGAACAGATGCTGTGCTTAAAATAAATATGTACATATAACTGAATCACTTTGCTGCATACCTGACACTAACAGAATCTTGTAAGTTGACTATCCTTCAATTAAAGTGTTAGTCGCTCAATTGTGTGACTCTTTGCGACCCCATGGACTGTAGCCCACCAGGCTCTTCTGTCCATGGGATTCTCCAGGCAAGAATACTGGAGTAGGTTGCCATTCCCATCTCCAGGGGATCTCCCCCAACCCAGGGATCGAACCCAGGTCTCTTGCATTGCAGGCAGATTCTTTACTGCCACCAGGGAGCCATACTTCATTTAAAGAAAAAGTTAAAAAAAAAAGAGAAAAAACTGCCAACTGTTAAGAAATCCCTTTTCTAGACACAAGAGGGAGCTTTTACCTAAAATGAAAATAAAGGCAGTTTAATGCACATTCTACCATCTTTATTTTCTTTTCATCGAAAAAATTAAATTTGTGATCTTTGAAAACACATTTGTTAAATGATTGTGAATACATATAACGCTAGAGATGACAGGCTCCTGAACTACTGTGACCTCTCGTCAGCAATTGATATGGTTGTCTAGTCCTCTCCTTAAAGGTTCTCTTCCCTTGGCTCCTGAGACACAACTCTGGCCCTGGGTCTGCTCATAACTTTCTTGATCACTTCTCTCTCTTCAGTGTGGGTGCTTTCCCGATTCCCCCAGCTCTCTGCCTTCTCATTCTGCAACATCTACACACTTTCCTTACTGACCTCACGCATGCCCCGTGATTTCAATCCCCATTATGTGCTGATGAATAAATACCTCCTGCTATTAAGTCCATGCTGAGGTCAAGACATGCATATTCACTTACCTACTGAACAAGTATGTCCAACAGCACAGAAGCTGCCAGAGGAAAATCGGTTAGCCTGACCCAAGACGATAGAACAGCTTGGTTAGGGAGTCTCTGAGTTTTTAGGGTCCTGTATGAACAGTGATATTTTTGAAATGGAATAAACATCAAACCAGCAGCAACAACAGCAACAACAGAAATCCTTTAAGTACTAGAACACAACAAAAATGATGGCAGACAGCAAAAAGGATGATGTTTCCCATCCTCTTTTTTGTACAAATACAAAAAGTATCACTTAGAGCTGAGTTGTCCAACTTAGTAGTCACTAGTTCACAGGTGGCTATTGTGCACCCAAAATGTGGCTGGTTTGAATTGAGATGTAGAGTATAAGTAAAATACATATCACATTTAAAAGAAAGCAGAGTATCTCATTAATCTTTTTATTTTAATGTTGTTCTAGAACAGCTCCCGGCTCATATGAAGTGCTCAATAAATGTTAGCTGCTACTATTACTAGACATTAATTCTAATCATTCCAAATTTCTTGATGTCACCAAAACCAACCAGGCCCTTTATGCTTCTCTACCTTTGTGACTGCTATTTCACCTGCCTGGAATCATCTATCTTAAGTTCTTTCTCTATTAAACTCTTACTCATCTTTCAAGACCTGGCTTCAATGTCTTTCACCCAGTGTTTGAAGCCTTCCTCATTACCAGGGGTCATGTTCTCCTCTGTGGCATAATTTACATGTTGCTATTATTGCACACATTATTATAGTACAGATACATTTGTAGTGTAATTGTGTGTCTGTTTCCTCCATTAGACTCTTAAACTCAATAAGCACTGGGGCTTGTTTGCCTTCTCTTGATATCACCAGAATCTAGGACATTTGCCACGTAATATGTACTCAGTGGGCTTCCCTGGTAGCTCAGCTGGTAAAGAATCTGCCAGCAATGCAGGAGACCCCAGTTTGATTCTTAGGTTGGGAAGATTCCCTGGAGAAGGGATAGGCTACCCACTCCAGTATTCTTGGGCTTCCCTGGTGGCTCAGATGGTAAATAATTGAGACCTGGGTTTGATCCCTGGGTTGGGAAGATCCCCTGGAGGAGGGCATGGCAACCCACTCCAGTATTCTTGTCTGGAGAATCCCCATGGACAGAGGAGCCTGGAGGACTGAGAATCTCCATGGACAGAGGAGCCTGGTGGGCTACAGTGCATGGGGTCTCAAAGGGTAGGACATGACTGAGTGACTAAGCACAGCACAGATACTCAATAAATGTTTTCCAAATTGAAAATTAAATCAGCCGATCAAACCATCTGTCTTTACATATGAAGAAACTGAAGTTCAAGGAGGTAGCAAGTAAAACTTTAGATTAACCTAGATCCTTAAGTTTCTCTGCCTTGTAAGAAAATATCATGAAAGAGAGAATCCAAAACCCTGATACTGAATTGAGCATTTTGTGCTAAGTCACTTCAGTCACATCCAACTCTGTGTGACCCCTTGGACTATAGAACCCCCAGGCTCCTCTGTCCAAGGGGATTCTCCAGGCAGCAATACTCGAGTGGTTGCCATGCCCTTTTCCAGGGAATCTTCCTGACCCAAGGATCGAACCCTCGTCTCTTATGTCTCCTGTGTTGGCAGGCAGTTCTTTACCACTAGCGCCACCTGGGAAGCCCCTGTATCAAAACTCCCACTAGTTTCGGATCTTAGAATATTGGTTAAGAATATCATTTTCATTTATTACCCCACTTTAGCTGGCTAGTCAGCAAGATCTGCAAGTGACTGAAGAGTGTCAAGTTCAATATTGCTGTGCCCTTGATGGCAAGAATACCATAACCCAAATAGCCTGGATGCTAATTCTTACTGTGCTGCTAAACTACTTAAACTCTCAGTAACTGTTTTCACATCCATATAAGAGGGTGTTAGATCAGATGATCTCTAAAGTCTAACAAACTCCCCTGTGACTGTGACTATGACACGATCCTTCATAGACAATGAGACTTATTTTTAGAGCTTCCTAGAAAAAACATGCATTTTCCTTAAGGATACCTTTAGTTTTCTTATATCTCTGAGGTTAGCAAATAATTATGGGAATACCTGATTGAAATGGCATTTGTAGATTTACTTTTGCATGCAACATTTCAGTCTGTAAAACCCCTGTGAGGAAAATAAACTGGTTGTTATACCAATTCTGCAGATAGTGGTGGTGATGATGATGAGGATGATGATGAAAAGAGCTAATATTTTTTATTGAGTGAGCTAGTTGTTTTTAGAACTCTGCATGTATCAATGGTACCATCCTGTTACTCTAGATGAAGATTCTAAAGGTCCATAAGGTTAAGTGATCAAAGTTGGTAGTGACAGAACAAGTACTTGAATCCAAATCAACTGTCATTTCTATATTCTTATACCAATTACTCATTTTCCTGCAGTATACAATTTCAATTGTTTTTTTTTTGTACCATTGAAATGATCAGTTTTCATGATAGCCCTTCACAACTGGAGGCTACTACTCTTTATCCTTTTAACTTTCTCTTCTTTCCTAAATGAATTACATTTCTGGTCACAGAGCTGGTGCTGGCTCACCTCGTCTCATGAGAGTTAATTCTGTGGACCTCTTTCTGACTCCCCATTCAGTGATATCACCTTGGTGGCTTGAAATAGCCCATAGTGGGAGATTTTAATACCATGGAAATATATAGATGTTACAAATAGAGACCACTTTCCCTGCTGGAGAGCCAGTTGTTAAAATTTACCAGCACATGTCTGGTTCTAAATGAAAGAGAGAAATGCTTCAACCTTGTTCTGGGTTCCACTGCACAAAGTGGTCATCTGTATTTGAATAAAGATAGCAGTGTAGACCACAGCATCTGTCTTAGTCTGGAGAAAGAGAGGAGTTATTCTTCCTTTGAGATGCCTTTGCTATATTTCCAGATATATCTAGACTTGGAGAGAGCTAGTAGAGCTCAAGAAACAATTTACTGCTCTAAATTGTCACTATTCTCCTTTCTGTTGACTTCTAAAAACTGCCAAGGTGGAGGCTCTGATCCATTGTGGAATTGGCAAAGATTTTTAGAAAATCTGCTTTAAGCTACTTATATCAATTAGGGTGACATGGTCAGTAAATGGTAATGCCTGGGTTTCTTAATGGCCAGTGTACTTGTACAAGACATGATTTGAAAATATTTGCAATATGTATTGATAGTCAGTGATATATGAATGAACAAAACTTACATTGTATAAACAATCACTCTAAGGATGTTTACTTAATGTTCAGTCGTCAGAGTCCCAGCATGTCCAACTGTTATACATACTCACATTTAAGGAGAAATCTACGCCCTTTGTCATATTTTGGAGATGGAACAGTGTCTGTCATTCTCTTGAAGATAGGAGTAATGGAAGGTTTGATTTGATAGTGCACAGCACTGACCACAGAAGTACCTCATAACATAAGGCTGAATGAATTATGTTCACTTTTGTGAACTGGACTTCAGATTCCTCCCCCAAACTAGTCTAGACCTATGCCCTGGAAAGCAAAAGCCCTGGATACCCCAAGATAGCCTCAATTCCAAAATCTCTGTCTGGCTCTAAGTCCTTACACCAGAAAATAGGCCCTACTTTTTGGTTCATGAAAATACCATCATTGTATGCACTGGGAATGGGACTGTTTTGCTGGAAGAGGAGAAAACTGTTCATCATTATTCATATATTTCATTTGGGTATTATTTGGGGGAGCTGGTCTGGATGAGTGGGCAGAGCTCATCAGCTGGAGAGATAGAGACATGAGGGAAACCAGAAGAAAGTCACTTGAGCTCATGCCTCAGGCAGGCCTCTTCTCAGCTGATCCTCCTCAGGAGCTGGTCTGTGGCCTCCTCCCCAGGACCTGCATGTCTGGCCACATGTGTGTCCCAAGGGGAGGTCCACCTGCTGGACACAGTGCAGGCAGTATCCATAAGGCCCCCCACTCCAAACCCAACTCTGTTGCTGTAGCCCCTTAGCCTGTTTCTCTTGAAGCCTCATCTGGGCCCAAGGCTCTGAAGAAGAAGCCAGATGACTTAGCCTCTGGAACCATGAGAAGCTGAATCAGGAGTGCTTATGAAGACTTTGTTGTTTAATCACTCAGTTGTATCCAACTCTTTTGTGACCCCATGGACTGTAGCCCACCAGGCTCCTCTGTCCATGGGATTTCACAGGCAAGAATACTGGAGTGGGTTGACATTTCCTCCTCCAGGGACTATTTATGATCCAGGGATCAAACCTGGGGTCTTCCACATTGCAGGAAGATTCTTTACCATCTGAGCCATCGAGGAAGCCCTTATGAAGCCTAGTTACAGAAAATATCAGGGGCAGACTCAGAATATGATTGATGGAATGAGGACTGAGTAGAATTCCCCTCTCTGGGAATTTTTACAAGGGCAGGGGCATGAAGACATTAGGAAGAAGCAAACAGTGAGGTAGAAGGTCAGATGTGTTTGGATGAAGAATAGCTGAACTAAATCCCTTCTCCCTTGAGTGTTTCTCTGAAGGTGGAGGGATGAGGACAGAACTTTCTGGAAAAGAGCTTTGTGATAAAAGGCAGAGCCTATCAGAGGGTTTCCTGATAGAAAAACTGATTATCAAATATGCTCATGACTCTCAAGATTATAAATAGAGAGTGGACGAAGTCCTTTTTTGTTGAATTTTCTTTTCTACATCAAAGCTGGCATTCTTCAGCTCTTTCTGATTGTAAGCCACATTATAGGACCAGCTTGTTTGTACTCTTTTGATCTCCTACCGCTTGTCCTTTCTCTCTCTTTATATTTTTAAATATGGGCTTTGTATATCCAATCCCAAGGCTAAAATGTGTCAGCCTCAAACACCCCTTAAGCCAAGCAGTCAGGTGATTTATAGATGCCAAGTTGAAGAATCTTATATTCTTATGAGGTGGAGAGGTGTGACATACAGTGCTAACTAGAGTGAAAAGAGCAAAAACAGCACAAGAAAAAGGCAGGGCTTGAGGGTGGGAATAGGCAAAGAAACAGACAAAACCCCAAAGCCCAGGGGAAAGCTTAGGCTGTGGGCAAACACTGAAATTAATTCCAGTGATATCTGAGGTTGGATGAGATAGCTGTGGGGTCTGGGGAATATACTTAAATGCTTACATGAAGGAAGAGACAATTAGGAAGTTGTTGCCAAAATTACACGCAGCAATGTTTGTTTCTCTACGTGTTTTCTGATTCATAGAAGCAAATGCTTGTTTGAAGGAGGAGGGGGGGAACCATCATCATCAGAATTAATCCAAGTGATACTGGATTCTGAATGAATTATAGACATGCTTTGTTTTATTGTGTTTCACATATACTGTATTTTTCACAATCTGAAGGTTCGTGGCAACCCTACATCAAATAAGTCTATAGGCACCATTTTTCCAACAGCATTTTCTCATTTTGTATCTCTATGTCACATTTTGGTAATTCTCAAACTTTGTTTCAATTTTTTATCATTATTATACTTGTTACGCTGACCTGTAATCAGTGATCTTTTACGTTACTATTGTAATCATTTTGGGGTGCCACAAACTACAGTCATGCAAAACAGCAAACTTAATAAATATTGTGTGTGTTCTATTATCTGAGACTCTGAGTCTGAGACAAAACAATATTGAAAATTAGGCCAACTAATAACTCTAAGTGTTCAAATGAAAGGAAGAGTCACTTGTCTCAAACTTTAAACCAAAAGCTAGAAAATCTGATTAAGCTTAGTGAGGAAGGCACATCAAAAGCCAAGAGAGACAAAAAACTAGCACTCTTGCACCAAACAGTTAGCCAAATTATTAATAACAAAGGAAAAATTCTTGAAGGAAATGGAAAGTGCTACACCAGTAAGCACTTGAATGTTAAGAAAGAGAAATAACCTTCATTGCTGATATGGAGAAAGTTTTAGTGGTCTGGGTGGAAGATCAAACCAGTCAGAATATTCCCTTAAGCCAAAGCCTAATCAAGAGCAAGGCCGTAACTCTCTTACTTCTGTGAAGGTTGAGAGAGGTAAGGAAGCTGCAGAAGAAAAGTTTGTAGCTAGCAGAGGTTGGTTCATGACGTTTGAGAAAAGAAAGTGTTTCTGTAACATCAAAGTGCAAGGGAAAGCAGCAAGTGCTTATGTAGAAGCTGCAGCAAGTTATCTAGAAAACCTAACTAAGGTAATTCATGAGGGTAGCTATGCTAAAAACCAGATTTTCAATGTAGATGAAATAGCCTTCTGTTGGAAGAAGATACCATCTAGGACTTAGAACTAGAGAGGAGAAGTCAGTGCCTGGTTTCAAAGGACAGGTTGACTCTCTTTTTGGGGGCCAGTGCAGCTGGGGACTTTAAGTTGAAAAGCCACTGTTCATTTACCATTCTACAAATCCTATGCGTTTGGAATTATGCTAAATTGATTCTGCCTGGAACATATAAATAGAACAAAAAAGCCATAATGACAACATATGTTCAGAGTATGGTTTCAGTTCAGTTCAGTTCAGTCACTCAGTCGTGTCCAACTCTTTGCGAGCCCACGAACAGAAGCACGCCAGGCCTCCCTGTTCAGCACCAACTCCCAGAGTTCACTCAAACTCACTTCCATTGAGTCGGTGATGCCATCCAGCCATCTCATCCTCTGTTTTCCCCTTTTCCTCCTGCCCCCAATCCCTCCCAGCATCAGTCTTTTCCAATGAGTCAACTCTTCACATGAGGTGGCCAAAGTACTAAACTTTCAGCTTTAGCATCATTCCTTCCAAAGAACACCCAGGGCTGATCTCCTTCATAATGGACTGGTTGGATCTCCTTGCAGTCCAAGGGACTCTCAAGAGTCTTCTCCAACACCACGGTTCAAAAGCATCAATTCTTTGGTGCTCAGCTTTCTTCACAGTCCAACTCTCACATCCATACATGACTACTGGAAAAACCATAGCCTTGACTGGATGGACCTTTGGAGAAGAGCTAATGCCTGTTCTAAAACTCTTTCAAAAAAATTGCAGAGGAAGGAACACTTCCAAATTCTTTCTATGAGGCCACCATCACCCTGATACCAAAACCAAAGACAACACAAAGAAAACTACAGACCAATATCACTGATGAACATAGATGCAAAAGTCCTCAACAAAATTTTAGCAAACAGAATTCAGCAACACATCAAAAAGCTCATAATTCTTCAATATACACAAAATGAATCAATGTGATACACCATATGAACAAATTGAAAGATGAAAACCATATGATAATCTCAATAGATGCAGAAAAAGCCTTTGACAAAATTAAGCACCTATTTATGATTAAAACTCTTTACAAAATGGGCATAGAAAGAATCTAGCTCAACACAGTAAAGGCCATATATGATAAGCTTACAGTAAACATTATTCTCAAGGGTGAAAAACTGAAAATATTCCCCCATTAGATCAGGAATAAGACAAGGGTGTCCAATTTTGCCATTATTATTCAATATAGTTCTGGAAATCCTAGCTACAGCAGTCAGAGAAGAAAAAGAAATAAAAGGAATCCAGATCAGAAAAGAAGTAAAGCTCTCACTGTTTGCAGATGACATGATACTGTACATAGAAAACCCTAAAGATAGTATCAGAAAATTACTAGAGCTAATCAGTGAATTTAGTAAAGTTGCACGATACAAAATCAGTGCACATAAATCACTTGCATTTCTATATACTAACAATGAAAAATCAAAAAGAGTAATTAAGAAATCAATCCCATTCACCATTGCAACAAAAAGAATTAAATATCTAGGAATAAACTTACCTAAGGAGATGAAAGAACTGTACACAGAAACTTATAAGACACTAGTGAAAGAAATCAAAGATGACATAAACAGATGGAGAAATATTCCATGTTCCTGGGTAGGAAGAATGAATATTGTGAAAATGACTATCCTACCAAATGCATTCTACAGATTCAATGCAATCCCTATCAAATTACCAATGGCATTTTTCACAGAACTAGAATAAAAAATTTCACAATTCATATGGAAACACAGAAGACCCCGAGTAGCCAAAGCAATCCTGAGAAAGAAGAATGGAGCTGGAGAAATCAAGCTTCCTGACTTCATGTTATATTACAAAGCTATAGTCATCAAGACATTATGGTACTGGCACAAAAACAGAAATATAGACCAATGAAACAATATAGCCTAGAAATAAACACATGCACCTATGGGTACGTTATTTTTTAAAAAGGAGGCAAGAATATACAATGGGGCAAAAGAGCCTCTTCAATAAATAGTGCTGGGAAAACCGGACAGCTCTATGTAAAAGAATGAAATTAGAAGACTCCCTAACACCATACACAAAGATAAACTCAAAATGGACTAAAGACCTAAATGTAAGACCAGAAACTATAAAACCCTTACAGGAAAATATAGGCAGAACATTAGATGAGATAAATCAAAGCAAGATCCTCTATGACCCACCTTCTAGAGTAACAGAAATAAAAACAAAATAAATGACTAGAACCTGATTAAACGTAAAAGCTTTTGCACAACAAAGGAAACTATAAGCAAGGTGAAAAGAAAACCCTCAGAATGGGAGAAAATAATACAAATGAAACAACTGACAAGGATTAATTTCTAAAATATACAAGCAGCTCATATAACTCAATACCAGAAAAACAAACAACCCAATCAAAAAGTGGGAAGAAGACCTAAACAGACATTTCTCCAAAGAAGACATACAGATGGCTAACAAACACATGAAAAGATGCTCAACATTGCTCATTATTAGAGAAATGCAAATCAAAACTTCAATGAGATATCACCTCACACCAGTCAGAATGGCCCTTATCAAAAAGTCTACAAACAATAAATGCTGGAGAAGGTGTGGAGAAAGGGAACACTCTTGCACTGTTGGTGGGAGTGTAAATTGATATAGCCACTATGGAAAATGGCAGAGATTCCTTTAAAAACTGTGATTAAAACCACCATATGACCCAGCAATCCCACTCCTAGGCATATATACAGAGGAAGCCAAAATTGAAAGAGACTCATGTATCCCATTGTTCATTGCAGCACTATTTACAATAGCTAGAACATGGAAGCAACCTAGATGTCCATCGACAGGTGAATGGATAAAGAAGTTGTGGTACATATACCCAATGAAATATTACTCAGCCATAAAAAGGAACACATTTGTGTCAGTTCTGATGAGGTGGATGAACCTAGAACCTATTTTACAGAGTGAAATGAGTCAGAAAGAGAAAGATAAATACCATATTCAAACACATATATATGGAATCTAGAAAAATGGTTATGAAGGATTTATTTACAGGGTAACAGTGGAGAAACAGACATAGAGAATAGACTTATGGACATGGGGAGAGGGGAGGAGAGGGTGAGATGTATGGAAAGAGTAACATGGAAACTTACATTACCATATGTAAAATAGATAGCCAACGGGAATTCGCTGTATGGCTCAGGAAACTCAAACAGCGGCTCTGTACCAACCTAGAGGGGTGGGATGGGGAGGGAGATGGGAGGAGTTTCAAAAAAGAGGGGATATATGTCTACCTCTGGCTGATTTATGTTGAGGTTTGACAGAAAACAGCAAAATTCTGTAAAGCAATTATCCTTCAATAAAAATAAATTAATTTAAAAATTTGTAAAAAGAAAAATGCTAAATTTTAAAAATAAAGTGTAGTTGGGCTACTCCAAATCTTGCTTCCAGGTAAATTCTCCTTCCATTATTCATATAGGTGAATATTAAAATACAGTTATAGCATTGTAAACATAAAATTTCATAAGATATAACTTCCAGACACAGTTGTTGGTTTTGTTAGCTTTGGTCTTCTATAAGCAACTGTGTTGAGTAGCAGTATTTGCCTAAGTCTTTGTGCACACTGATTTCTTAAACAGTTCTCTGTTGCTTATTTTTTGTAAACATGAGGAAACTCCACTTACAACAAAAATAATGGAAGTGATGAGACTTCTTATAGATAAGAGCAGGAGAATGTGTTTTATGGTGTCCTTTTCCCGTTCCCTATCTCTCCTCCTCTCCTTTTGCCTTTCCCTACTTCCCTCCCTCCCCTCTCCCCTCCCCATCATCCCCTCCTCCTGTTCCTCTTTCTCTTCTTTTTTTTTTTTTTTCCTGCAGGAGTCCTCATAAACCCTAAGTTGTTCATTATCTTCTAAACAACTAGACCTTTCTAGACCTGCCCTGCTGTGTAAAATTCTGTGTATTTGGACTGGCTATTAATGCATCAATCCTCTAACATAAAAGTATATGAAGCAATATATAGTTATTTTAAAAATAGTTTTCTTTAGTATAATATCTAACAGATATAAGAAATTCCCTAGAACAAATGTATAAGTCAACCGGTTTTTATGAGGCAGACAACTTTAAAACCACCACCTAGGTTAAAAAGTAGAATTTTGCCATGTCTTACCCTACCCACAACCCCTTTCCTCTTCTCAAAAGTAATCACAATTCTAACCTTCCTAGCGATTACTTCTTTCTTTATAAGTTTATCACCCAAATGTTATTCCTGGATTGGGAAGATCCCCTGGAGGAGGAAATAGCAACCCACTCCAGTAATCTTGCTGGGAAATCCCATGGACAGAGGAGCCTGGCAGACTACAGTACTTGGGGTTGTAGAGTCAGACACACAACTGAGTGACAAAGACTTAACTTAAGCACTAGTTTAGCTATACTCCCCTCTCTGCCAGAAGTCTCTCTCTCTCTTTTAAAATCTTTATTGAATGTGTTACAATATTGCTGCTGTTTTATGTTTTGGTTTTTTGGCTGTGAGGGATGTGGAATCTTAGCTCCCCAACCAGTGATCAAACTCAGGCCTCCTGCAGTGGAAGGCCAAGTCTTAAACATTGGACCACCAGGAAATTCACCATATGCCTCTTTTATTTCAGGGACTATCCTCCTATTATTGTAATTTACTTGTTGAAGAAATGGTGTCCTTTGTCTCTAGAGTTTCCCATAGTCTTGATTTCACTTGATGACATTCTCTGTTGCAGTTTAATATGCTTCTCAGTCCTGAGTTTCCTGTAGATTAGTAGTTAGTTCTACAGGATTAATCAGATTTGGGTTTATTTGTTTTTCTCTTGGCTTCTTAGGTAGTGGTATGTTCTGTTTAGAGGTACACAATGTGGGTTGCCTCTCTTTTCTGTCATTTTAGCTGCCATTAATGATCAATGTCATCAGGTTTTAGGTTGATAATATTTCTGGATGTTTTGATTGTTAGAAGATAGTTCTCTAAGATAAGGAGAGAACTGTGGGAACAAGATTCCCTGATTTCTCACATGTTGATAAATTTGTTGCCTTTCTATTTGAAAATCAGACTGGGTATAAAATCTTTGGCTCAGCTTTTCTTTCCTTGAGTATATTAAACATGCTATTCCATTTCCTGCTGGCATAATGATTGTTGTCAAAGTCTGACAATTGTTGTCAAAGTCTGACAACAATCTGGCTTTCTCTCCTTTATGAGCGATTTTGTCCTTTCACTGACATTTTTCCCCTTAGACTCTAGTAGTTTTACTCGGATATGTCTCATTGCTTTGACTGAGTCAATTTCCTTTTATAATATGCAGTTTCAAATTCTATTTCAGATATATTTTCATGAACTATACTTTTTTGAAATTGTTCTGTTTCCTTCCTTTGATTGTCTTCTTTGAAGATTGAGAGCCTTTGAAGAGTGAAACAATTTTGAACAGCTGCTTGAGGGACATCAACATAGGGGTAAAGAAATAGAGAATTGCCAATCAGTATTTAAAGCTGAACTGAGATTAAATGGCATTCACTTGTAGTGGAGCCAACTTTGTATTGCAGAACTCAGCAGATACAAACAAAACAGATGTTTGGGTATGGTGACAAAACAGATAGCATGGAACGGTAAGGGATTGAGGGATTCTAGGATGCTACTTATGGAGAAGGCAATGGAACCCCACTCCAGTACTCTTGCCTGGAAATCCCATGGACGGAGGAGCCTGGTGGGCTGCAGTCCATGGGGTCGTTAAGAGTTGGACACAACTGAGTGACTTCACTCTCACTTTTCACCTTCCTGCATTGGAGAAGGAAATGGCAACCCATTCCAGTGTTCTTTCCTGGAGAATCCCAGGGATGGGGGAGCCTGGTGGGCTGCCATCTATGGGGTCTCACAGAGATGGACATGACTGAAGCAACTTAGCAGCAGCAGCAGCAGCAGTAAGATTCTACTTAAAGTATAGCTGGAATAATTACCAACATATTCATCACACAAATAAATGAAAAAAAATACATCTAGGTATTTCTGGGAGAGTTTAAATTTATTACTATTTTACTTAATTTTTGTTTTCTTAAAATGATTTTCCATAAATACTCTGAAGTATTTATTTATTTACGGCTACACTGGGTCTTGATTGCTGCGTGTGGGCTTTTCTCTAGTTGTGGAGAGTAGGGGCTACTCTCTAGTTGTGGCGTGCAGGCTTCTCTTTGTGGTGGCTTCTCGTGTTGTGGAGCACAGGCTCTAGGCATGCAGACTTCAGTAGTTGTTGTGCATGGGCATCGTTGCCCAGCAGCATGTGGGATCTTCCCGGACCAGGGATCAAACCCTGTGTCCCCTGCATTGGCAGGTGGATTCTTTATCACTGGACCACCAGGGAAGTCCACTGTTTTATTTCATATGACGGGAACATAAATGTGTAACTCAGTGGGGGTTAATTCTTATTCATTTGTAAAAATGTTCATAATATATCAACAAATCTGAAAAGATAACCTTGATAAACAATCTGTCTGGATTTTTTGTTTCAAACAAAAATATTCCATATCTGTATGTTATATCAGCTAGGTCACAAAAACAGTCGCACATGGATTTTTGTTACACAGTAATAATGTCAATGAAAACAGTGCCTGCGAGTCAGGACTTTTTAGTTGTAAATTCGTTCTTGTAAGTCACATTGGCAGATGTCTCAACATTATTTCTACTAAATTTTAGGTCTGTGGCCCTGAAACTATCACTCAGAAAGTGAGCAAAGTTAATCTTTGTTCATACACTACATTTCTGAAGTAGGAATTCTTCAGTTTCTGGTTATTTTTTACATTTACACTTACCTTGAAGTAATACTAGACATAATCGTAATGTTAGAAAAGTGTATTACTTTTTGGCCTCTCTTTTCCTCATAGTAGTGGTAAAAGGGCTCCTTGGTCAAATACCTTTTCACTCTCCTGTAAGATTCCCGGTGTTCCTCTTGTCATATCTGTACCTCTTGTCACATCTGCAAATAAGCATCATTGATATTTATTGGTTGGTTTTCTTTGCCACTTTCCCCTAGGTACCTGTTAAACAAGAGTTAAGATACTGATGTCATCTCAGATAAAAATGTTTATGTCCACATGGTCTTACCCTGCATGGCAGAGGAGGGAGGAGCAAGCTAGATATATATCAAATATATCCAAAGGAATTCTGCAAGCAACTTTAGAATCTCACATGAAGTTTTATTACTTCCAACCACAAACTCTTGTTCTTTCCATACCTACAAAGTCCATTCTTTCTTGATGCCCTCCCTTGCAGTTGTCCAGGCAGTAGCCATTTTTTGCTTGCTTTGACAAGGATGGTGAAATGCAGCTGAGATGCTTCGCAGTGAGGTGAATAGGATTTTAAAGTGAGCTTCTCGACTAATTTGCTCAGCCTGCAACAATCTCCTTCGAAAGGATCTCAACCCATTTCCGTCCCTATCTATTGTTAAGATGCATTTTGTGGCTACTCTCCACAGATGGCTCCAGGATGCTGATGCTTTCACCAGGAACACCAGTGCCTAAACTCTTTGTTGGACCAAGGTGACATTGAGATGCTGAATTCTTTGTTGTAACAACACTGCAGATACTTGCACTTAGAGTACTGACACTGTATTAGAGGTCGTGCATCATGTTGCTGCCAAAGCTGTTGGCACCCATGCTACTGATTCTTTTGTTTTCAATGTCCTATGGAGATTTACTGCAGTAAAGCAGCCTCCTTGCTAAAGGGTTCAGACTCCAGTCTCCAAGGCCTGGCCTAAAATACAATCTGATATACACCATGCTATAGTTAAAGTCTACCTCTCCTCATCCTCAGATACTAATTTATTTCTGAGAGTCAGATTTGTTTACTTTCCCATACAACTGTTTCCCAGAAGAATCCTTAGATCCTAGAACAATATCTTTTCCAGCCTCACCAATGATCCTGATAATGCTCAGATTGTATCTGGAGCCCCTGTTAACATTCTTCCCCTTCCCATTAACCCCAGTAAAAAGTTTGCTGTCTTTATTTAGAGTCTAACCCCACCCAATAACCAGCCTGAGCAATTGACACTCCTTCCAGTGAGAGCTTACACAACACTAAGTCATTGAGAAGAGAGAAAAGTGGAGCCATCTGGTCTTGTTTATTAGCTCACACAAGTTGCCACAGCCCTGTTGATACAGTCCCTGTCTGATGACTCATGGGACTCATCAGGAAGCTACTATTCAGTGCCTGCTTGGGACATGGTAATCTTTCTGTTGGGACATTGGTATATTTTATGAGATGTCTAATGGTCCTATCTTAGACGCACATCCCATAGCCATTTCCTTTTCGGAGTCATGAGGCCTCACTATCCACACTGCCAAGAATCAGGATGCAGGCCTTTGTTTTTGTTATCCACATACCTCTTGCTTTCCATTTCCATTGTCTCTTAGCTCAAGGAACTATAGGAAAAACCCCAGTGGCCCCACCATTCACAACTCTTACCAATTAATTTAACATACATCTCCCATATAATTTAGCCAGAGGCAGGGTAGGGTGAGGTTCACAGGAACATTTTAAATATCTGTTAGAAAGAACTAAAGAGCCTCTTGATGAAAGTGAAAGAGGAGAGTGAAAAAGTTGGTTTAAAACTCAACATTCAGAAAACTAAGATCATGGCATCTAATCCCATCACTTCATGGCAAATAGATGGGGAAACAGTGGAAACAGTGACAGGGGTTTATTTTGGGGGGCTCCAAAATCACTGCAGATTGTGACTGCAGCCATGAAATTAAAAGACACTTGCTCCTTGGAAAAAAAGTTATGACCAACCTAGACAGCATATTAAAAAGCAGAGACATTACTTTGCCAACAAACGTCCATCTAGTCAAAGCTATGGTTTTTCCAGCAGTCATGTTTGGATGTGAGAGTTGGACTATAAAGAAAGCTGAGCGCTGAAGAATTGATGCTTTTGAAGTGTGGTGTTGGAGAAGACTCTTGAGAGTCCCTTGGACTGCAAGGAGATCCAACTAGTCCATCCTAAAGGAAATCAGTCCTGAGTGTTCATTGGAAGGACTGATGCTGAAGCTGAAACTCCAATACTTTGGCCACTTGTTGCGAAGAACTGACTCATTTGAAAAGACCCTGATGCTGGGAAAGATTGAAGGTGGGAGGAGAAGGGATGACAGAAGATGAGATGGTTGGATGGCATCACTGACTCAATGGACATGGGTTTGAATAAGCTCCGGGAGTTGGTGAAGGACAGGGAAGCCTGGTCTGCTACAGTCCATGGGGTCACAAAGAGTCGGAGATGACTGAGTGACTGAACTGAACTGAGAAAGCCTTGGAATAGGTATCCAGCATCTACTTGAAGCTTTTTTTTTTCTTTTTTTTTGTATATATGGATAGGTTGTTTCCCTGGTGGCTCAGACCGTAGAGTCTGCCTGCAATGCAGGAGGACCCATGTTTGACCCCTGGGTTGGAAAGATCTCCTGAAGAAGGAAATGACTACCCACTCCAGTATTCTTGCTGGAGAATTCCATGGACAGAGGAGCCTGGTGGGCTACAGGGCCGTAAATAGTTGGACATGACTGTGAGACTAACACTTTCACTTTCAGTTCACTCTTACTATCTTCAGCTTTGAGATTTTTAATTGAAATTGTGACCAAAAAGTCCCATTTGTAAGTCTGTAAATTTTCCCTCAATAAATGTCAATCTTCCCCCTGAGTATAGCAAAGTGCATGTACTTCCCTAAGTCTTCCATGTTCTCTTAGTAATAGTCCTCTTCCAAGGCTGGAGAGAGCCCTCTCCAGCATCCTGAAATGCAGGCACACTTAGTGTGCTGGGGATGGATAGCATTGTGGGACTACCTCAAGGGGAGTGCTGGTCAGAGATAATGAGAAAAATAAAATAAGGAAGCATTTTATTTATTGTATCGTAGAACAAACCAAGGAGAAGGCAATGGCAACCCACTCCAGTACTCTTGCCTGGCAAATCTCATGGACGGAGGAGCCTGACAGGCTGCAGTCCATGGGGTTGCTAGGAATCGGACACGACTGAGCGACTTCACTTTCACTTTTCACTTTCATGCATTGGAGAAGGAAATGGCAACCCATTCCAGTGTTCTTGCCTGGAGAATCCCAGGGATGGGGTAGCCTGGTGGGCTGCCATCTCTGCGATCACACAGAGTCAGACATGTCTGAAGCGACTTAGCAGCATTAGCAGCAGCAGCAGGACAAACCAATGCTATGTACTTTAATTGCTCTAATTTACATAGTCACTAATTAGTATAAATAAGTCAATTGTTAACATAGAATTCCAGGGGAGATAGTAAGCTCCTATATCCCAGGGATGAAAACACCTTATTTAATATCTTGTGAGGGATAGGTAAAGAAGGGCATGAGACTGGCACTATGGAGAATACAGGCAATAGAGTGCTTTGTAAATAGCAAGTTACTGCAGCAGGCTACCTTGCTCATTAGGGGACTGTATTACTAGATACAGACCATGCTCAGTTCAACTTTGGGATGCTATCAAGCACAAAGTTCATAGAAATTATGGGAATTAAAAGATTTAAATGTGTGTAACAGACCTTATGGGTAAGATCCAATGACTGGGGAGTACATGTATATGTGGCAGTATTGCAAATTTTTGAAATTTTGCGAGAAGACAAGGGTGTCTGATAAACACTCAGAGGAGATAGTGTGAAGAAGTGTACTTTCTCAAATGGAAGGTGACCATCTTATTATCGATTGATTGATCAATTGGCAGACTTTCCTTTTCTCCAGCATCACCTAATAATGTGTGGTAACCCAGGGTGGAGACTCCCTGACTGATGTCTAACTGTGCTGTAATCTTTTAGTGACAGTGCCTTGCAGCCCTTCAGCCGAGATGACTGTCTCCTTTGGACAGTCTCCTCAGTTTTTGGAACAAAGCCAAAGGAAGCAAACCCCAGGGTTTTCAGGGAACCCTTTGGTTCATTCAACCAGGAAGCCCCACACCAGGACAGTCTCCAGGTGTCACACAGGTGATATGGCAGCATTCAGGGCAAAGCCAAGAACACATTTAATCAGAGGGACAAGTGAGACATGGGTTCAGTGGAAGGAGTAAGCCAAGATATTGAAACAAGGCTGCAGACTGCACATCTATCAGTGAGGAAACCTTTAAACCTCCCAATGATGCATGATGGGTGTTTGGCCTAATGAACTATGAGACATTATTCTCTGTTAAATAGTAGGAATTCTTTCCACTTATAAAGAAAAAGAGGAAAATAAAAACAAGTTTCCACATGGATCACTCCCAGCTGTATATGGTGCCTTGTAAATGTCTAGTTAGGTAGTGTTACTGAGGAGTCATGGGGATTTTTCCTCTTAAGGTGAGATCTTCTTAATTAGGTGGCCTAAGAGTGTGAAGGCTGCCAGGAGAAGAGTCAGTGGTCTTGACCAAGGGAGTAATAAGACAGATAATGGAAAAGAAGTTTCTGACTTTTCAGGATCCACAGGGGATCGATCACCTTGGCTGAACTCATGACGTGCTGCTGTCCAAATTGAAGGAACAACAAAGCAAAAAATAGCTGTGAAAACTAACTAACAGGCTAATGGTGTCAAACATGGCAAAGGACATTTGAAAATTCTCTCCTCCACAACAGCAATGAAAAAACAGGTAAAATGTGTCAGAATCAACTTTTTCAGAGCTCTGGAAATTAACAAAAAGTTTATGGCAACTTTGGAAATGTTTATTTAAGGAAAGTGGCTAAATCTCGAAACAGTGAGCTTGTGGTGTTTTAACATCTCTTATTTACACTGCATTCTTTCCAGCTCAGTGGTAGTCCTGAAAACCAGTAGTTCATAATCACAATAAAAACCAACATAATGGGAGCACTGGAGGGAGCAGGACAGTTTTGGAAATCCATCAAAGCCTCACCCCAAGAGAACTGCTATTATTTGACTGATCCTGGAATGCTCCTACTTGCAAGGATATAGTCAGAGCTCACATAGTCCTAAAAGCCTTTTTCTTGAGAGTATTTGTCAAAAATATATACAGGCATTATTTAACTTCAGTATTGCCTTAAGTGGTGGATAATAGTTAGGGCAAAAAAAAAAAATAGGCTAACCAAAATCTTAAAATGAAAAGCTGGAGAATGAGATGTCCAATAGACTTTAAAAAGTTCTTATGTATCCCTGAGAGTCCAGATGGCCAAACACATTCCTAGACTATGAGCAGCTTATCAAAGGACTGAGAAAGACCTAAGTACTGAAAAAGTAACTATATAGGTAAATATAACAGATAATTAAATATATTTTTGTTCACAATTTTTCTATATAATTATAATTATATAATTTTCTATATAATCAATCAATTATTATAAATCTGTGTTGATGGGCATATCATCAGTTCAGTTCAATCGCTCAGTTGTGTCCGACTCTTTGCAACCCCATGGACTGCAGCACACCAGGCTTCCATGCCCATCACCAACTCCCAAGCTTGCTCAAACTCATGTCCATCAAATTGGTGATGCCATCCAACCATCTCATCCTCTGTCATCCTCTTTTCCTCCTTTGATCTTTCCTGGCATCAGGTGGCCAAAGTATTGGAGTTTCAGCTTCAGCATCAGTCTTTCCAATGAATATTCAGGACTGATCTCCTTTAGGATGGGCTGGTTGGATCTCCTAGCAGTCCAAGGGACTCTCAAGAGTCTTCTCCAACACTAGAGTTCAAAAGCATGAATTCGTCAGTGCTCAGCTTTCTTTATGGTCCAACTCTCACATCCATACATGACTACTGGAAAAACCATAGCTTTGACTAGATGGACCTTTGTTGGCAAAGTAATGTCTCTGCTTTTTAATATGCTGTCTAGGTTTGTCATAGATACCCAGGACAAATGAGAACATATGTCCATACAAGAACTTGTACACGAATGTTCATGACAGCATTATTCAATAGCCAGAGAATGGAAGCAACTCAAAAGTCTATTAGCTAATATATGGATACAACAAAATGTGATATACCCATACAATGGAATATTTTTCATCCACAAAAAGGAATGAGTTTCTGAGACAAGCTAAAATATGGATAAACCTTGAAAACATTATGCTAAATGACAGAAGCTAGACACAAAAGTCCACACATTATATTTCATTTACCTAAAATGTCCAGAATGCAAATGCATAGAGAGAGAAAGTAGATTAGTGGTAGCCCTCAAGTTGGTTTTAAAAAAGGCAGAGGAACCAGAGATCAAATTGCCAACATCCGCTGGATCATGGAAAAAGCAAGAGAGTTCCAGAAGAACATCTATTTCTGCTTTATTGACTATGTCAAAGCCTTTGACTGTGTGGATCACAATAAACTGTGGAAAATTCTGAAAGAGATGGGAATACCAGACCACCTGACCTGCCTCTTGAGAAATCTGTATGCAGGTCAGGAAGCGACAGTTAGAACTGGACATGGAACAACAGACTGGTTCCAAATAGGAAAAGGAGTGTGTCAAGGCTGTATATTGTCACCTTGCTTATTTAGCTTATATGCAGAGTACATCATGAGAAATGCTGGACTGGAAGAAACACAATCTGGAATCAAGATTGCCGGGAGAAATATCAATAACCTCAGATATGCAGATGACACCACCCTTATGGCAGAAAGTGAAGAGGAACTAAAAAGCCTCTTGATGAAAGTGAAAGAGGAGAGTGAAAAAGTTGGCTTAAAGCTCAACATTCAGAAAACGAAGATCGTGGCATCCGGTCCCATCACTTCATGGGAAGTAGATGGGGAAACAGTGGAAACAGTGTCAGACTTTTTTTGGGGGGGCTCCAAAATCGCTGCAGATGGTGACTGCAGCCATGAAATTAAAAGACGCTTATTCCTTGGAAGAAAAGTTATGACCAACCTAGATAGCATATTCAAAAGCAGAAACATGACTTTGCCGACTAAGGTCCATCTAGTCAAGGCTATGGTTTTTCCAGTAGCCATGTATGGATGTGAGAGTTGGACTGTGAAGAAGGCTGAGCGCCAAAGAATTGATGCTTTTGAAGTGTGGTGTTGGAGAAGACTCTTGAGAGTCCCTTGGACTGCAAGGAGATCCAACCAGTCCATTCTAAAGGAGATCAACCCTGGAATTTCTTTGGAAGGAATGATGCTAAAGCTGAAACTCCAGTACTTTAGCCACCTCATGTGAAGATTTGACTCATTGGAAAAGACTCTGATGCTGGGAGGGATTGGGAGCAGGAGGAGAAGGGGACGACAGAGGATGAGATGACTGGATGGTATCACAGATTCGATGGACGTGAGTCTGAGTGAACTCCAGGAGTTGGTGATGGACAGGGAGGCCTGGCATGCTGCGATTCATGAGGTCGCAAAGAGTCGGACACGACTGAGCGACTGAACTGAACTGAACTGAGGGGCTTGGACAGAACAGAGAAGAGTGAATGCTAATGGGTGAAACGTTTCTTTTTGCATAAATGAAAATGCTCTGATATTAGTCACTCTTTCATAACTGTAAATGGAGTATAACCTTAAAAACTGTGAATCATTGTATTGTATACCTTTAAATTATATAATGCGGTGGTGGTTTAGTTGCTAAATCAGGTCCAACTGTTGCAATACTATGGACTATCGCCTTCCAGGCTCTTCCGTCCATGGGATTCTCCAGGCAAGAGTCGTGGAGTGGGTTGCCATTTCCTTCTTGAGGGGATCTTCCCAACCCAGGTATCAAACCTGGTCTCCTGCATTGCAGGCAGATTCTTTACTGACAGAGCTATGAGGGAAGCCCAAATTATATAATATTGTACTTCAACTATATATCTCTTTAAAAAATAAAAACAAATCAAACAAAATTAAAGGTGATAGAATATCTAGGTAGACATTGATGAAGGTGAATCTTTTAGGACAAATGATTTCACCTTGGCCAACCACATGACTGAGGTTCTGATATTTAAAAAGTATAACATTTGAAAAATATAGTAACTATTAGTATCCCTTCATGGGATAACACCTGAAGGGCACCATTCCTGTGTGGTACCAGTACACTTAGAATAAGATTTTATGGCTTAAGTGGATATGGAGTGATAATCTTGATTTTTGTGGAGGTACAAGGAAGAGGTTTACCAAAATTCTGGCTTCCAGTAAAAAAAAAAAAAAAAAAAAAAAAAAGCCAGAACGCAGAGAGCCTCCTGGAAGGCAAACTCCTTGTTTAGAGGTATCATTGGCTAGACCTGAAGTTAGGGTTCAAGAAGAAGCAGAATGCTCAGATTAAAACATTTTGGGACTCCAGAGTGTATAGTCATAAGAGGAAATCTCTATGTCTTCATGAGAAAATCTCTCTAATGCATAGTGCACATTTCCTTTAGCTAACTATGTGGTACTATTCTCTGTCTTAAAGATAAGAAAATTCATCACTTTGCCAAAAGGGGGAAGAATTAAGACAGAGGAATCTACCACACTGAGGTCCCCAGTTGATCATAATCTAAATTGCAAAGCCCAAATGCCAAGTCTGCTCCTAAGGGAATCACTTGGTCTGACCTAGAGAGTACAGTATGCTATTGA
The DNA here is from genome assembly GCF_001704415.2 of Capra hircus. Taxonomy (NCBI): domain Eukaryota; kingdom Metazoa; phylum Chordata; class Mammalia; order Artiodactyla; family Bovidae; genus Capra; species Capra hircus. The sequence continues at coordinate 30,994,333 of NW_017189517.1, forward strand.
GTGATAGTTGATCAGTCATGCTTGACTCTTTGCAACCCTATGGACTGTAGCCCGCCAGGCTCCTCTGTCCACGGAATTCTCCAGGCAAGATTACTGGAGTGGGTTGCCATTTCCTTCTCCAGGGGATCTTCCTGACCCAGGGATTCTGCATTTCTTAACCATTAAAGAATAGATAGACACTGGTGAGAAAGTCTTTTAAGTTTTTAGGACCCATCTTGGCCGATGAAACAAAGAATTTTTTGAAATAAAAGAAAACAAACTTTTTCAAAACTGAAAAATAGCAACAAAAGTATTGATTGCAGGGAACACACAAGAAGGCCACCATTCCTTTGTGTGGTGCCAGAAGCTATAAGAGAGAACTTTATGCTTTGCATGTTTTACATAATGAGGTCTGAGGAGTATTGATTCTTGTGTGTATGTGGGAGGGAAGGGGGTTGATGAAATGAAAATTAACTAAGAAGCTAGCAAAACTCAAGACACAGAAGGCCTCCTGGGAAGGCCAACTCCCTATTAGAGGATCCATTGGCTAGACCCAAGGACAAGGTGAGCAGAGGGCCTCGAATAAGTAGTCACTGGTGAGAAAGTTTTTTCATCTTTCTGATCTGTCCTGAATATTTGCTTTAGTAAAGCTGAAGTGGTCATCTAAAAAAGAAAAATAAGAATGTAATTGAGCAACAAAACAAAAAACAGATGCACAAACACTGCACACTACTCACTAAAATGGGGGCTTCCACATTGAAATCTACCAAAGATGTTTGTATCTCCTTAAAATGTGGTTTGTTTGTTTGTCTCCTGTGGAAAGCCTACCAAAACTTAGTTTTCAGTGATAGTGTTTTTATTGAAGGCTCCCTTTATTCCCAAGGGGAAGCATTGGGAAACACTCCTTACCCCTGCCTCCCTGGTGGTCCAGTGGCTAAGACACCATGCTCCCAATGTAGGGGGCCCAGGTTCAATTCCACATCAGGGAACTAGATCCCATAAACTGCAACTAAGAGTTTGCATGCTGAACTAAAAATATCCTGTGTACTGCAACTAAGACCCAGCAAAACCAAATAAATAAATAAATAATAAATTTAAAAAGTAAAAGATAGTAAGAACAGCTAGGAGGAAAACCAGGAGCTTATATACAAGTGGTTCAATAAACTATAATTTGTATGTACTTTTTATACCTTGATGTATATATTGAAAAGTCAATTTTTATAGAAATTACATAGAATAAGATAAAAAACACCTGGAGCCTCCATATGTGGTAATTTCACAAAGGGAAAATCATGTTAAATGCATCAAATATCAGTTGCCTTCTTAGGAATAATGAAGAAAAACTGATGCAAGCTTCAGTGAAAGGTACAATCTATGTGTGATTCAAAAATTTGATTGTCATCTCTTATTCTGGGCTAAAATGGAAGCTCTGAAGAGGCAGCTGTTGCTTTGTGTAACAACCCACATTTTAATAATTTCTAGCCAAGCTTGGACCAGATGACCTTCAGGACAATTGGCCCATTAATCAGCAGGATGCCTCATGATTATTTGATGTCATTCAGCTCTCTATTTTCACACAAAACTCTATTATTAGCCTTATTTCTATCAAAGAGCCACAGGCACAAAGCCAGCTATGGTCAACCTGAATATTTGCATTTACAGGAAGATGTTGTTCTGCAAAGGATGGAAGTCAGTGAGAACTGAAGCTGGCTGTGGCATGGGAGATAAAAGTGGAAGTGCATGCCATAGGTAGACTTACTGCTGCAATATCTAGTTTTCTTGCCATTGCATTGGCCTATAAGTGGTCTTCCCTTTAGTTAGACCTCTCAGAGATTACTTTGAAGGGTTCCGCTCAATAAAAGGGCTCAGGACTAGTCTTAAAAACTAAGTACTCAGATGTGGACAACAAGGTTCACTCTGAAAGCAGAGTTATGTTAGTTCAGAGGGCCTGACTTTCAAAAAAGTTAATTACAGACATAACAAGAATTCTCATTTTTGTACTTTTCATTTTCCCTCACAGAAAAGACTTCGAAGACCTCCATAAGCCTTGAAAACAGCCAACTCTGAATTTTAAGGTCAGAGAACACACTTGGCAAAAGATGAGATGAAGGAGGCTCAAAGGGTTGAAGTTCCTTTATGCTCCATTCTATTTCAATGGTAAGCAATATCACAGACCCTTACAAAAGGACTTAAGTTGTTGAAGTACTGTCTCATTGGTCAGAGGTGATTACATAGGAGCAGTGGGAGATTTTAGAAAAATGGCTTCATGAATGTATAGGCAAGATTTTCTAGTACTCTACCAATCTCCTCTGAGGGGGGCTAGTCAGACCCATGGAACTTACTATTTAGTCCACTCATTTATGGGAAAAATAACAAAATAGCTTAGTAGCACACAGCTAACTTCTAGAAGGAACTCAGGTCACCCTCTCTCACTCCACAAGAGGATACCTGAAGGGAGACAATGGAGTGTGGGGTGGAGTGGATTGGAGTGTGGCCAAAAGAAAGGGCTATGATGCAAATGGTAAGCTAAAGAGAGCAGGGATGGCTATGCTAATATCAGACAAAACAGACTTTAAGTCAAAAGCTGTTACAAGAGACAAAGAAGGACATTGTATAATGAAAAATGGGTCAATTTACCAAGAAGATATAGAAATTATAAATATTTATGCACCAACGTCAGAGCTTCTAAATATATGAAGTAAATTTTGACAGAATTGAAGATAGATAATACAACAAGAATAGATTTGAATACGCCACTTTCAATAACGTAAAGTACAATCAGGAGATGAGTAAGGAAATAGAGGACTTGACTAACACTGAAGACCAACTAATTGATCTAACAGACATGAATAGAACATTTCATCCAACTTAGCAAAATAAACGTTCTTTTCAAGTACAGATGGAACATACTCTGTGATAAATCATAACTTAGGCTGCAAAACAAGTCTTAACAATCAGAAAGATTGAAATTATACAAAGTATCTTTTCTGATCATGATGGAATGATAATAGAAGCCAAGAGCATAAGGAGAACTGGGAAATCCACAAATATGTGGACATTAAGCAATACATTCTTAAACAACCAATAGGTCAAAGAAGGAGTCACAAGGGAAGTTAGAAAATACCTTGAGACAAATGAAATGAAAACACAACATACCAAAATTTATATGACACAGCAAAAGTAATGAGAAGTTTATAGTTGTAATGTGTACATGAAAAAGAAAGATTTCAAAATAACAATCTAACTTTACATACTGAGAAACTAGAAAAACAAGAGCAAACTAAACCCAAGGCTAGAAGAAGGAAAAAAATAATAAAAATTAGAGATAAAATAGAGAACAAAACATAATAGAAAAATAATGAAATGAAGTTTGTTTTTTTGAAAAGATCAACAAAATTGACTAACCCTTACCTGATTTAACTTAGAAACAAAGAGAGAAGATTCAACTAACTAAAATCAGAAATGAGAGAGGAGATATTAGAGATGATGGCAGAGAAATTAAGAAAAGTTTATAAAAGGATACTCTGAAAATTATGTACAAAAGGTTGGATAACTTAGCAAAAAATGAATAAATTCCTAGAAGCACTCAACCTACCAAGACTGAATCATTAAAAAATAGCAAATCTGAACTCACTGACAACAAGTTAGAATATAGAATCAATAATCAAAACTTCCTAACCAAAAATGTCCAAGACCAGATGGCTTCACTGCAAATTCTTATCAAATATTTAAAGAAGAATTAATATCAATCTTCCTAAAACTCTTCGGGAAAACAGAAGCAGAGGGAACACTTCTAAGCTCATTCTATGAGGTCAGCATTACCTTTATACCAAAGCCAAAGACAATACAAGAAAGAAAACAGATCAACATTTCTGATGAATATTGATGTAAGAATTCTCAACAAATACTAGCAAACCAAATTCCACAGCACATTAAAACAATTATACATCATAATAAGGTGAAATTTATTCTTCAAATACAAGGATGGCTCAACATACAAAAATCTATAAATGTAATAAAACACGTTAGCATTATGAGTGACAACTACATGATCATCTGAATTAAGGCAGAAAAAAACGCTAGACAAGAACCAGCATCCTTTTATGATTAAAAAAAAAAAAAAACACTCAACAAACCAAGAATAGAAGTAAATTACCTCAGCATAATAAAGACCATATATGAAAAACTCTTAGCTAACATTATACTTAATTGTGAAAAACAGAAAGGTTTCCCCCTAAGATCAGGAACAAGGCACAAATGTTCACTCTCACCACTTCTATCCAACGTAGTACTGGAAGTTCTAGCCAGAGCAATCAAGCAATAAAAATAAGTAAAATTCATCCAAATTAGAAGAGAGAAGTAAAATAGTCCCTGTTTGTAGATGATATTTTAAATGTAGAAAACCCTAAAGATTACACACAAAGACACACACACACACACAAACTGTTAGAGCTAATAAACTATTTCAGCAAAGTCGTTGGATACAAGCTCAACATTCAAAAATATGTTTCATTTCTGTACATTAACAAACAATCCAAAAAGGCAATTAAGGAAACAATTCCATTTAGAAATAATAAAAAACTTAAGAATAAACCTAACCATGGATTTGAAAGACTTATATACTGGAAACTACAAAACCATACTGAAAAAAATTTCAAAAGGCACAAGTAAATGGAAAGACAGCCATGTTCATGGATTATAAGACTTAATGTTGTTAAGATGTCCATACTACCCAAAGCAATCTACAGATTCAGTGGAATTATTATCAAAATCCCCATAGCAAATTTCCAGAAAAGGAATCAAAGAAGTTCATTACATATTATAGTTATTAACTCTTTATCACATATATGATTTGCAAATATTTCTCCCATTCTAGAGATTGCCTTTTCACCCTATTGTTTTACAAAAGTTGCCAAGTTTGATGTCCCATTTGTCTATTTTTGTAGAAAAAAAATGTTATCCTAAAATTCACATGGAATTTCAAGGGATCCCAAACAGCAAAGAAATTTGAAAAGAACAAAGTTGGAGACCTCACACTTCCTGATTTTAAAACATGTTACAAAGCCACAACAATCAAAAGTGTTACTGACATAAAGACAGGCATATAGATAAAATATAGAGTCTAGAAATAAAACAAATAGAAACAAAATATAGAGTCTAGAAATAAATCTTCATGTATATGGTGAAGTAACCTTTGACAAGGGTGCCAAGACCATTCAATGGGGAAAGGATAGTCTCCAAAATGTATTTGGAAAACTGAGTATCCACATGAAAAAAGAAGGAGGTTGTACATTTATCTTACACTATATACAAAAATTAATTAAAAAATGGATTAAAGATGTAAACATAAAATCCAAAACTATAAAACTTCTAGAATAAAACATAGAGGGAAATCTTCATGACATTGAATTTGGCAATGATTTGTTATATAGGATACTAAAAGCAAAATAGTCAAATAGGACTACACCAAACTTAACTTTTATACATCAAAGCACACAATCAAAATAGAGTGAAAAATCAACCTATGGAGTGGCAGAAAATATTTGGAAATTATATGTCTGCTAAGTGGTTAATATCCATAATATATAATTAACTACTGTAATTCAAAAATATAAAATAACCTAATTTTAAAAATATGCAAAGTACTTGAATAGACAGTCTTCCAGTGACGATGTACAAATATCCAACAAGCATACAAAAAGATGAACAACATTTCTAATTATCAGAGAAATGCAATGCAAATCAAAACCATAATGACATTGCAATCATTAGGGTGGTCACTATTAAGAAAACAAAACCACTTTTCCAAAGAAAAATACGGATAGCCAATAAACACATGAAAAGATGCTTCATATCACTAATTAATAGAGAAATGCAAATCAAAACTACATTGAGCCCCAAGCATCCTGTATCCTGCATCGAACCTGGACTGGCGATTCATTTCTTATATGATACTATACATGTTTCAATGCCATTCTCCCAAATCATCCCACCCTCTCCCTCTCCCACAGAGTCCAAAAGACTGTTCTATATATCTGTGTCTCTTTTGCTGTCTCGCATACAGGGTGGGATGACCCAGAGGGATGGTATGGGGAGGGAGGAGGGAGGGGGGTTCAGGATGGGTAACACGTGTACACCTGTGGTGGATTCATGTTGATATATGGCAAAACCAATACAATATTGTAAAGAAATTAGCCTCCAATTAAAATAAATAAATTTAAATTAAAAAAAAACTACATTGAGGTATCACCTCACGCCAGTCAGTATGGCCATCATCAAAAAATCTACAAACAATAAATGCTGGAGAGAATGTGGAGAAAAGGGACCCCTCTTGCAGTGTTGGTGGGAATTTATTTTTATTTGTGCATCATTTATTTTTTTAAGTTAATCTATTTTTTACTGAAGGATAATTGATTTGCAGAATTTTAATGTTTTCTGATAGAGCCACTATGGAGAACAGTATGGAGATTCCTTAAAAAAAAAAACTAGGAATAAAACTACCATATGACTCAACAATCTCACTACTGGGTATACATACCCCGAGAAAACCATAACTGAAAAGACACATGTACCCGAGTTTTCCTGGCAGCACTATCTACAATAGCTAGGACATGGAAGCAACCTAGACATCCATCAACAGATGAATAGATAAAGAAGATGTGGTACGTATACACAATGGAATATTACTCAGCCATAAAAAGAATGAATTTGAACCAGTTCTAGCGAGGTAGATGAATCTATTATTCAGAGTGAAGTAAGTCAGAGAAAAACAAATATATTAATACATATAAAATATGGAATCTAGAAATATGGTATGGATGAACCTATTTGCAGGGAAGGGATAGAGACTCAGATACAGAGAATGGACTTGTGGACACAGCGGGGGAAGGAAAGAATGGGATGAACAGAGAAAGTAGCATTGACATATATACACTACCATGTGTAAAATAGATAGCTGGTGAGAAGTTGCTGTATAACACAGGAGGCCCCATGTAGCGCTCTATGATGACCTAGAGGAGTGGGATGTGGAGAAATCTGGACCCTTGCGCACTGTTGGTGGAACTGTAAAATGTTGAAACCACTATGAAAACACATTATGGAGTTATAGAATTTCAATTTTGCAAAATGAAAATGTTCTGGAGATCTTTTGTACAGCAATGTGAAAATATTTAACACTGTTAATATTGGTCACACATTCATGTCTTTTTGTGATGCCAGGGACTGTAGCATGCACTCCTCTGTCCATGGAATTTTCCAGGCAAGAATAGTGGAGTGGGTTACCATTTCCTTCTCCGGGGAATCTTACCAACCCAGGGATTAAACTCAGTCTCCCTCATTGCAGGCAGATTCTTTACCATATGAGCCACCAGGGAAGCCCCTTTTAATAACACTGTTAAGAAGTGAAGTTGCTCAGTTGTGTCTGACTCTTTGCAACCCCATGAACTGTAGGCTGCCAGGCTCCTCTGTCCATTGAATTCTCCAGGCAAGAATACAGAAATGGGTTGCCATTTCCCTTTCCAAACACTGTTAAGATGTAAACTTAAAAATGGTTAAGATGGAAAATTTTATTTGTGTGTTTCTTACCAAAATTTCTTTAAAAAAATCAAGGGCTCTGAGATCTGACTGACTGAAAACTGGTCATTGGTTTGAGTATGTTCATGAACTGAGAGATCTATGACAAGCATGTTATAGTTGTGTTTCAGTATTTCCAATTATTAAAAAAGAAAATGACATAGTACCTCCCACACAAGGTTGCTGCCAGAAGCAAATGAGATAAACTATGTCAAAGCACTTAATCACAGTACTTACTAGATAGTATTTGTTAGCAATGATTGCTAGTTCAGGGCACCTTTAGGCTACAGTTCTAGAGTAAGGGTTTTTATGTGATGAGGGAAGCAAAGCCTGAACTCTGATGACCAACATACTCTTTTCTCACAGGCCTTAGGTGAGTCAGAGAAGCAGGGTCATGAAGGTGTACAGGTAGGATATTTCTGATGCTCTGCCTATCTCCTTTCAACGGCACCCCACTCCAGTACTCTTGCCTGGAAAATCCCATGGACAGAGGAGCCTGGTGGGCTGCAGTCCATGGGGTCGCTAAGAGTCGGACACGACTGAGCGACTTCACTTTGACTTTTCACTTTCATGCATTGGAGAAGGAAATGGCAACCCACTCCAGTGTTCTCGCCTGGAGAATCCCAGGGATGAGGGAGCCTGGTGGGCTGCTGTCTATGGGGTCGCACAGAGTCGGACACGACTGAAGCGACTTAGCAGCAGCAGCAGCAGCCTATCTCCTTTAAGGCAGCCAGCTGCATCTCTGGTTGGACAAAACTTTATCTATTTAATCCTCTGAATTTACCAGAGAAAAAATAAAAGGTGTTAGGTGCATACCCCTAACTTTTAAAAGGATCTCACTGCTCCCTCTTCTGCCTGCAATGCAGGAGACCCAGGTTCTATTCCTGGGTCAGGAAGATTCCCTGGAGAAGGAAAGAGCAACTCAGTCCAGTATTCTTGCCTGGAGAATCCCATGTACAAAGGAGCCTGGTGGGCTACAGTCCATGGGGTTGCAAAGAGTCAGACATGGCTGAGCGGCTATCACTTCACTTCTAACTCCACAAAGAGGAGCATTCCTGAGGGTCAGAGGAGACAAGGTAGTATGATGTGGAGCTTAAGAACAAGTGTAGATTGACAGAACTTGGGAACTGCCCCTTATCTATGAGATATTAGGCAAGGTTTTAACCCAGCTATGCCTCAATTTCCTCACTTGTTGAACTCATGTTACAAATGTGTAAAATCCTCACTAGATTGTTGTGTGGCTCAAATGAGATAACCTATGCAACACCTAGCATAATGCCTGGCACAGATAAGCATTCAATAAAATGTAGCTGTTAATGTTAGCAAGGTGATCCTTGGGCCACAGTTCTGGGTAGTAGAGCTTTTGATGTTATATACTTGGAACCATTGACTTTTCATGTCCTTGGAACAAGCATATCATATCCTCACTCCATTGCGTCCTTGGTTGTATTCATGTCTCTGGAGCATTTAGTGGGAATTGGATGGAAGCTCATACCCTGAACAGGACTGGAGAGGGTAGTTGGACTACCTCTGCTCTAGATGCAAAGAAAAGTACTCTCTTTCTCTGAGTTAGAGGGTTCCCTGATCTTTGATTTTAGAGGCCCTGGGCCTAGCACAATGAGGCCAAGAAAGCTGCTTAGCATATATTTAGCATTATAAGCCTTAGACCTACAAGTAGCCTTAGGAAGATGGTATCCTTAGGTAATTTCCATCTCTGCCCCTTCTATCACTATTTTCCTATAACATTAGTCTGCTTTTTTGTGATTATAACTTTGGTTGGTTGGTTGGCTGCTAAGTCGTGTCTGACTCTGCGACCCCCATGAATTGTAGCCCACCAGGTTTCTCTGTCCATGGGATTTTCCAGGCAAGAATCCTGGAATGGGTTGCCATTTCCTTCTCCAGGGGACCTTCCCGAACTAGGTTTTGAACCCAGGTCTCCTGCATTGGCAGGTGGATTTTTTACCACTGAGCCTTATTGACAAATAATTCACATATCATTCAATTTACCCATTTATTTTTTTTCAATCAGTAGAATCCTTCCCCTCTCAGCTTTATTGAGATATATAAATTCATCCATTGAAAATGATTTTCAGTATAATCACAAAGTTGTGAAACCTCACCATTATCTAGTTTCGTAATATTTGCATCATTCCTGAAGAAAACACTGTACCTATTGAGCAATCCTCTATCCCTTCCCCCAGCCCCTAGTGAACAATAATCTTTCTGTCTCTGTAAATTTGCCTATGATAGATATTTCATATAAATTAAATTATATGATATATGGCCTTTTGTGTCTGGCTTATTTTATTTACCTTGTTTTCAAGGTTCATCCATGTGTCATAATTTCATTCCTTTTATACGGCTATACTATAATTCGTTTATCTGTTCATCAATTGATGGATATTTGGGTTGTTTAAACCTTTTGGCAATTACGAAAAGTGCTTCTGTGAATTTTCATGCACAATTCTTAAATACTTGTTTTTATTTTGGGGGAGAGTACATATGGGTAGGAGTAGACTTGCTGGATCATATGGTAACTATATGTTTAAGTTTTGGGGAATTGCCAAGCTGTTTCCCACAGCAGCTGCATGATTTTATATTCACACCAGCTTATTGATCATTTACATATCTTCTTTGGAGAAATATTCACTTAAATCCTTTGCCCATTTTAAAACTGGGTCATGTGTCTTTTTTTCCCTTGAGTTGTAAATGTTCTTTATATATTCTGGATACTAGGCCCTTACCAGATATATAATTTGTAAACATTTCCTTCCATTCTATGGGTTGTCTTCTCATTAACTTGATTGTATCTTTTGATGCACAGAAGTTTTTAATTATGGTGAAGTCAAGTTTGTATATTTTTTTTTCTTTTGTTGCTTGCTTGTGCTTTTGTTGTCATGTCTAAAACACACTGCATAATCCAAGGTCATGAAGATGTATCTTTAAGTATTCTTCTATGAACTTTATGTTCTTTAGCTCTTATATTTAGATATTTAATGCATTTGGGTTCATTTTTGAACATGATGTGGAGTGAAGTAGGGATTCAACTTCTCTCTTCTACACATGGACATTCAGTTGTTCTTAACCCACATTTAATTCTTTAAACATTCTGAACATTTTTATGCCTCTTAATTTTCTATGTTTTCTGCCTCTGCTTTCCCTCTAGGGAAGTTTCTTACCTTGGCTGTTTGCGTGCCTGGCTCCTTCTGATCTTTTAGGTCTCATGTCAAATATCACCTCAGAGCCTCTCTGAACTACTGCATCTAATCTAAAGTTGCCCTTATTCATACCTCAACACCTTATCTTATGACCAAGTTTTATTTTTGTTTTAGACATTATCATTCTATTTTATTAGTTGTTCACTGTGTTTGTTTTCTAAATTTCTTCTTCAGTAGAACGTGAGCTTGGTGAGAGCAAGGATCGTGTATTTCTGATACACAACACATGGTCAACACTTCATTGCAGAATGAACAGAGTGGTCCCATCAGTAGTATAATACTGACAACTATGTCCTCTAAGCCATTTTGGAACTTAATAAATGATCTGTTCCCGCTGTGCATGAGGCTGGTTTTTAATTTTCTAAAATCTTTCCCTAGATAGGAAAATTAAATTCTGGGAAGGATATAAGTGACTCCCCAAGGTCAAACAGAGAGTCTTTCATTTGTGGAGTGATTCCCACAGCATTAATTTAGCTTGTGGTATCCCACAAGAGTAGAGAAGGAGGCAGAGGAGAGACTGTTCAAGGCCAAATCCAAGGTGCTTGAACCTGCTTTTAGCCTCCCTACTGTTTCTCGATATTTCTCTAAACTCAAGGAAGAAAACCGGGTGGTACCAGAGTTGATGGCTCTTTGCCAAGCACAGCAAGCATCAGCCTACTGAGTGGCCCATTAAAACTCATTAAAAATGAAAGAGACTTGTTAAACAACCTGGAAATACTGTAGTGAGATTGGTTTCTCACAGCTCATCCCTGGTTACCTTAGGACAGTGGTTGATCAATAAAGCACTTAACACTGAAAGATTTTTAACCACTCTGCTGCCTCAGCCTCCATACCCCCACATCCTTCCTGAGCCAGCTCTGTTCTTGAGTGGTTGTGGTGTGTGGGAAGCAGGATGATAAGGGGGAGGACTGAGCAATTTGTGTCTCCTTCATAAGTCCTTGTCTCTTTGTGTGCGGTCTCAGTCGCTCAGTCCCCTTTGACTCTTGTGACCCCATGGACTGTAGCCTGCCAGGCTTCTTTGTCTATGGATTTCTCCTGGCAAGAATACCGAAGTGGATTGCCATGTGCTTCTCCAGGGGATCTTCCTGACTGAGGGATCAAACCTGTGTCTCCTGCATTGCAGGCAGATTCTTCTTTACCACTGAGCTACCTGGAAAGCGCTCACCACCATCTTATCTCTTTGTGAAAGTTGCTCAGTTGTGTCCAACTGTTTACAACCCCATGGACTGTATTCTCTCTTTAGCCATCCTTTTAATGTGGAGATAAACTTTATCAGGGTTATTCACGTCCTCAGCCCTCCTATTTGAGAAACACCTTGGTCTTATAATCTACTCTTGGGGCTTCTGTCTTCTACATTTGAACTTTCAGTATAGACTTCCCTCTGAGCTTCAGGCTCACATAAACTATCTATTTACTATGTACTAGTATATTCCAGAGATGCTTCTAACAGCCAAGATGAACTCAGTTATTTCTAGTTCTTCACTATCCATCACCAAAGAGAAAGGATGTAGGGAGGTCACACTGCAATCTGCCTTTATTCTTATTTTAATGAAGGATGTCTCCATGCACCTGGTTTCTCAAAGCAGAAATGTAGGGTTCATGCCATGTTTCTCCCTTTCTCTCATACTCGTTTTGATCCATCCCCTCTGTTCCCATGCAATCTGTCTTCTGTCTCCAAGTCTTTTTCTGAATATATTACTTAAGAGCTCCTTGGCTTTAGGAAAGCCATTTAACTATTTTTTTTTAATATTTCATTTATATTTTTGGCTGGGCTGGGTCTTAGTTGCAGCACATGAAATCTTCGATCTTCATTGTGGAATCTTTAGTTGCCGCATGTGAAATCGTTTTAGTTGTGGCATGTAAACTCTCAATTGTGGCCTGTGGGATCTAGCTGCCTGACAAGGGATCAAACTCAGGCCCCTTGCATTGGGAGCATGGAGCCTTAGACACTGTATCACTAGGGAAATCTCCCCATTTAACTTTTTTAAGCTCCAGTTTTCTGCCCTGAAAATGGAGGTAATGTCTACTTTACAAGGCTGCTGTGAGGAACAACTGTACTATTCAAATTTAAGGGTCAATTACTAAGTAAAAGGCAAGTTCTGCTTGTGCAGATGAGGCAATGTCTGCCCCTAATTCCCAGCAAATATCCATGATGACAGCCTTGGAGGCAGGTCTTCTAGATAGAAGGCATTTTACTATTAATTAATTAATTTTTTGTAGTTCTTCTTTACCTGGTGGCTCAGTGGTAAAGAATCTGCCTGCAATGCAGAAGATGCAGGAGACCCAGGTTCGATCTCTGGGTGGGAAAGATTCCCTGGAGAAGAGCATGGCAACCCACTCCAGTACTCTTGCCTGGAGAATCCCATGAACAGAGGAGCCTGGTGATCTATAGTCCATGGGGTCGCAAAGAGCCAGACATGACTGAAGTGACTGAGTACCCACATGTGGATAAAATTTTATTTTCATATTTAAAAGATATTATTTTATCCTTAATAATAATGCTCTTTTTTCTGATTTTATGTATTTATTTAATTGAAGGATAATTGCTTTACAGAATTTTGTTGTTTTCTGCCAAGTAGATGAGCCTATGACGTCCCCAGAAAGCAGGTACATTGGCTGCCAACTGTGTTTTACCCATAACTGCCAGGAAAACATGGTATATACCATATATACATGGTCTCTAGGCAAATGCCCAAATATGCCCTCGGGTGGTCTTACCCCAGCACCCAAACACTTACCCAGAGAACAAAGCCAAGGTTCATAGAGCAGGGCCTTTCTTATTGTGTAGTCCTTTCTTCCTGTGGCTGTTGCTTCATGGGATTTTGTGGGCAAGTAGACTGGCTGCTAGCACTGTCTCTGCTGGCCAGCCACTAGCCCTATCAGATTACCTCTATGGAAAATGCTGTCATATATTTCCTGAGCTCTACATCTCATTTCCTGAGCATTTGGGGGTTATCCTGTAACCCTCACTTTCCCTGCAGCTTCTAAGACTGTACTGAACTGGCAGGAGGCACACTAATTGTTTCAATTCTTTTCATGTCCTTCTGGAATATGATAGCCCAGGCGTTTTGGAGCAGCCCAGCTGGCTACACTGGTCAGCAAAGCCAGGGAAGTGTAGTAATGCTGTGATAACCAATGGGATGTCCAGAAACCAATCTTTGGGAGTGAGGTCCCCAAATTGCCAAAGCTCCATGACTTGCTTCAGGGATCAGAGACAAGGATAATATGGATATCTTGGTTCTGGAATGCTGCTTCTCTTGTTTCATCAAAACTCTTATACCTCAGGTTATCCTCTGGGAAATGAATCAGGGTGGTTTAGAAAATCAGTTATGCTATCAGAAGACACTCCCCACATGGTTTGGCTGGCTGTGAAGACAGGAGCTTACACTGATGGCTTTGCAGTGAGAGGTGAGATAGAGAAGGAGAGAGGAAATACTGTTGAGAGACTTAGGATAAGACTGTTTTTTTTTTTTTTTAATGTGGACCATCATTTAGAACATTGCCCTAGGAATAGAATTCTAGTCACTTTTTGATTGACTGATGCATGAGAATAGACCTTCTGTTCCTAGGCAAGATAATTTCATAATTAGTCAGCATTGGGGTACCTTGAAGGCAGAGGCTCAAAGGGAAAGGAAAAATGAAGTTTGGTGATTGTAAATGTAAGATGATTACCTGGAACAGATGAAAGCTTTGAGGAAGACCTGGACTGCAAGGAGATCCAACCAGTTCATCCTAAAGGAAATCAGTCCTGAATGTTCATTTGAAGGACTGATGTTGAAGCTAAAACTCCAATACATTGACCACCTGATGCGAAGAGCTGACTCATTTGAAAAGACTCTGATGCTGGGAAAGATTGAAGGCAAGAGGAGAAGGGGATGACAGAGGATGAGATGGTTGGATGGCATCACTGACTGAATGGACATGAGTTTGAGTGAACTCCAGGAGCTGGTGATAGACAGGGAAGGCTGGCATGCTCCAGTTCTTGGGGTTGCAAAGAGTTGGACATGACTGAGCGACTGAACTTAACTGGAAATACTATTGCATTTTTTTTAAAGAGAAGACAGTTTTCAAATATAAATCAGATAATTGCTTAAACTAGGAAGTGTATTCCCATTGGTCTGATCTGGCCATATCAGAAAATCAGGTCAAGGGTCAAAGACTGGTGAAGATAATGACTTAGATTAGGTCAAGGCAGACTAAGTGATAAAGTACTAAACCTCAGTTTACTGCTAATAATCTGTGAATAGTAGTACCTCAGAAGCCCTGAGATAAAAATAAAATGATGGTTACCGTTTCCTTGTAGCTGCTCCTGTTTTCACAGCAGTACATATGAAGTTGTGTGGTCTTAGAAACCTAGTGGGCTTCCCTGGTGGCTCAGCTGGTAAAGAATCTGCTTGTGATGCAGGAGACCTGGGTTTGATCCCTGGGTTGGAAAGATCCCCTGGAGAAGGGAATGGCTACCCACTCCATTACTCTGGTCTGTAGAATTCCACAGTCCATGGGGTCACAAAGAGTCAGACATGACTGAGCAACTTTCACTTTCACTTTAGGCTTCCCTGGTGGCTCAGATGGTAAAGAAACTGCCTGCAATGTAGGAGACCTGAGTTTGATCCCTGAGTCAGGAAGACCCCCTGGAGTAGGAAATGACAACCCATTCCATTATTCTTGCCTGGAGAATTCCATGGACAGAGGAGCCTGGTGGGCTACAGTTCACGGGATCGCAAAGAGTCAGACACAATTGAGTGATTAACACTTTCACATAAATCCTTGCAGCAGCTGCCCTCTGCTTACCTCTCCACCCTTCCCTGGTACCACTCCTGCTGGGTTCACTATGTTCCAGTGCCATTGGCCTTTCTGTTCCTTAGTATGCCAAGATCCTTCCACAGAGCCTTTCCATTTACAATCCGCACTCAATTTCTTCCACCTCTTCTCTTACTTCTCATTCTTAAGCTTGTACACTCCAAGCCACATGAGAGAAGCTTTCCATGATTCCTCTATTTAAAGTAGGTCTCCTATGATACAGAGTGAAGTAAGCCAGAAAGAAAAACACCAATACAGTATACTAACGCATATATATGGAATTTAGAAAGATGGTAACGATAATCCTGTATGAAAGACAGCAAAAGAGACACAGATGTATAGAACAGTCTTTTGGACTCTGTGGGAGAGGAAGAGGGTGGGATGATTTAGGAGAATGGCACTGAAACATGTATAATATCATATGAAATGAATCGCCAGTCTAGGTTTGATGCAGGACACAGGATGCTTGGGGCTGGTGCACTGAGACGAACCAGAGGGATTGTACAGGGAGGGAGGAGGGAGGGGGCTTCAGGATGGGGAACACGTGTACACCCGTGGCGGATTCATGTTGATGTATGGCAAAATGAATACAATAATGTAAAGTAATTAACCTCCAATTAAAATAAATAAATTCATTTTTAAAAAAGTAGGTCTCCCTCATTTATTCTTTGTAGATTTTTTGATGATGGCCATTCTGACCTGTGTGAGGTGATATCTTATTGTAGTTTTGATTTGCATCTCTCTAATACTTAGGGTTTCTGAGCACCTTTTCATGTGTCTCTTGGTTATCTATATGTCTTCTATAGAAAAATGTCTATTTAGGTCTTCTGCCCATTTTTTGATTGGTTTGTTTGCTTTGGTGATGTCAAGCCTCATGAGCTGTTTGTAGACTTTGGAGATTAATCACTTGACAGTCACATCCTTTGCATATATTTTCTCCCAATTGTTGAATCCCTTTGCTGTCCACCTGAAACTATCACAACATTGTTCATCAGCTATTCTCCAATACAAAAAGTTTTTTAAAAAAGTAGATCTCCCTCAACCTCATTACTCTTTCAGTATAACTATTTTTTAAATTAGTATTCATCAATGTTTATTATTATCATGTTTTTTTCCACTTGAAACTATCACAACATTGTTAGTCAGCTATACTCCAAAAGAAAATAAAAAGTTAAAAAACAAAAATAAAGTAGGTCTTCCTCAACCTCATTACTCTATCAGTATCACTATTTTTAAATTACTCAGTATTCATCACTATCCATTATTATCATGTTTGTTTGCTTGTTTAATCTTTTGCATCTCTTTGAGTCGAATGTAAACTTCACAAGGGACCTTGTCTATCTTTAACTCTTGTGTTTCCAGCACCTAACACAGAGTCTGGCACACATTAGTGATTAAGGAGTAATTGTCAGGTAGCCTTTCTCCAAGAGGGAAACAACAGCATGAGTGATGGATCTCCCCACCTAATATATAGGACTTTTTAATAATTTTGTTTGCTGACAAACTTTTTCCATATTTTTTTCTTTATAAAAGTTACTTTCCATATAAACATGCTTACAGAAAGATACTCATAGTAGTTAATATAATATAATTTAGTTTAATTTATACTGCACAAGATGGAATAAAAGCATTGTATATTGTTTTTGAAAAAGGATTGCAATCTGTTTTTTAAAAAAATATTATAAATATAATAAAGATTCTCTCTCAGAAGTTGTTAAAGCAGTCAGTAGTATCCATAAACAAGTTATCTTTGGTTTACTTCTTAATAATACACCCATTGCATTCTAAAGACTCTAAGTTGGTGCAGTAAAAATTTTTGATATGTTTCAGTGTTGGCTGAATAGTGTGTTGAGAGTGGCGAGACGTCTGTGTGCAACACATAAACAACTATAGTAGCTATTGTATTTTGGTTAATATTGTATACAACTTATAAATCTACACAAACCAAGACTGAAGTAATTCCTTGAATCTGAGTTCCAGTAATGTGTGGGAATTGGATTGTACCAGCTCGTGAGAGTAGACTGTGTATGTATCTTTCCAACTCCACTTTCATTGACTTCAAGTTGGTAGCTTGAAATTGGCCATGGTGGGAGTATTTACACCATGGAGATCAGCAAATGTCACCAATCAGGGCTCTCTTGCTCCCATGACACCCAAAACCAGTTATTAAATTAAGTATTTACCTGGCCAACACATTGCTGGTTAACACTAATAAGGTCATCGTCTGAGGGTAATAAGAAAACTCAACAAAAAGTTGTTAGTTCTAATTTTTATACAAAAAAGACATGTAAGTTTCATCCACACTGTGAAAACTCCGTTAATAGCTGAATGGATAAAGAAGGTGTACGTATCTATATACAATGGAATATTACTCAGCCGTTTAAAAAATGAAAGCTTGCCATTTGGGACATCTTGAACAGATCTAAACAGTGTTATGCTAAGTGAAATAAGTCAGATAGAGAAAGACTAATACTATATGATTTCACTTATATGATGAATCTAAAAAATAAATAAATATACAAAACAAAAAAGAAACATACTCATAGAGAACAAGCTGGTGGTTGCTAGGGGGGTGGGAGAAGGGGCAAGTGTTGAATGAAATAGAGAAGAGAATTAAGTATACAAGGGTAGGTAATATACAATATAAGAAATATATAAATAATACTATAATAATTTTGTATGATGATAAATGTTTGCAAGACTTATGGTGATCATTTTGTATTAGATTTAAGTGTCAAATCAATATATTGTACACCTGAACCTAATATACGGAGAAGGCAATGGCAACCCACTCCAGTACTCTTGCCTTGAGAACCCCATGGATGGAGGACCCTGGTGGGCTGCAGTCCATGAGGTCGCTAAGAGTCGGACATGACTGAGCGACTTCACTTTGACTTTTCACTTTCATGCATTGGAGAAGGAAATGGCAACCCACTCCAGTGTTCTTGCCTGGAGAATCCCAGGGACAGAGGAGCCTGTTGGGCTTCTGTCTATGGGATCGCACAGAGTTGGACACGATTGACACGACTTAGCAGTAGCAGCAGCTGAACCTAATATAACACTGTACATAAACTATACTTCAATAAAATTTTAATCTCTTGGTAATGTGAAAAAAAAAGAAATATAAATTTCATTTCTAGGTTTTCAGTCTAGAACTGAAAATATAGTATAAGCAAGGTATAGCTACTGCGTCCAACCTGCATGAGTGACAGGTCATAGGGTCTATGTGGTTTTAAATTTGTATGCACATAATGCAAATTCTCCCAGGTTCAAAGGCAATGGGACTCTGGAAATAAATGATCCCTTCCAGTAAGACTAGAACAGAGCATAGAACCAGAGTAAGAAGAAAGTTTATTTAATTTTTAAAAAAAAGTAGCCCCTAAAGAAAAAGCAGCTCTGACAAAAAAAGGAAAAATAATTTAAGTTATATGCTAGCTTGGTTTTGGGGTGGTTAAAATGTTCTGGAATTATATTGCAGTGATGGAGTGTACAACTTTGTGAATATACTAAGAAAATCATGTTGATGTATGGCAAAACCAATACAATATTATAAAGTAATTAGCCTCCAATTAAAATAAATAAATTTAAATTAAAAAAATAAACATACCACATTTTCTGTGAAAAAAAAAAGAAAACCATATTTTATACTTTTAAAGGGTGAACCTCATGGTATGTGACATATGTCTATAAAATTGTCAGTTAAAGACTTAAAGCATATTGAAAAAGTACCTAAATGCAGGTTCAAAAAATAGTTAACAGAGAAATACATTTTTGTAGACTTAGCAAATATTTGGTTTATTCTAATCTATAGTGCATTCTTTTTTTAAAAAATTTAAATTTATTTATTTTAATTGAATGTTAATTACTTTACAATATTGTATTGGTTTTGCCATACATCAACATGAATCCACCACGGGTGTACACGTGTTCCCCATCCTGAACCCCCCTCCCACCTCCCTCCCCGTACCATCCCTCTGGGTCATCCCAGTGCACCAGCCCAAAGCATCCTGTATCCTGCATCGAACCTAGACTGGCGATTCATTTCTTATATGATATTATACATGTTTCAATGCCATTCTCCCAAATCATCCCACCCTCTCCCACAGAGTCCAAAAGACTGTTCTATACATCTTCTCTTTATTTCACTTTCCCTCCCTTTTTTATCAACACCTTTCTTATTAACAATTAACATAATGTCTCTGCTATAATCTATTGGTATGGATCTAAACCAGTAGTCAGATTTTTTAAAAATAGCCAGAGTATAAATATTTTAGGCTTTGTGGACCATGAAATGTTTGTCACAACTACTCAACTCTTCAGCTGTAACATGAAAACAGCCATAGATGATACATAAATGAATAAGTTATGTCTGTGTACCAATAAAACTACAAAAACAGGCAGCCTATTGAATTTGGTGCATGGCACAGGCTCCAGCTTGCTGACCCCTTGTCTAGACTGCAAATGTTGTGGGAGTGTTGATTCTGCTTGGGAAATTCTATTGTGCAGAGCAGTGTTTTGCAAACTAAGAATGGGGGTGAATCACCTGTCACCATATTTTATCTTTGCAGGATCTCTTGTTTCATACTGATCAAAGGCAGGATGTAGGTATTCCCCAGGTCCCTGACCAATACCCATTTTAGTATTATTAAAATATTATATATCACCCTGTCCCTTAAATGACTAATAAGATGTGTTCCCTTCTTAGTCCTTCCCATATGATATTATGGAAGCAGGGCTTTTCAGATGTAGATTTACCAAGAGCTGCAAGATGCCAGCATTTTTTTTTTCCCAAGGTCACTATCACTATCAATTTTTAAATTAAGAACAGGAAACAAAACTTTACTCAATAAATTTGATTATTATTTAGCATACATTTAAGTTTCCATGGTATTCCACTTAAAGGAACTGGAGGCACAGGAAAAAGAGGATAAAAAAAAAGGTAAGTAAAAATTAGCTCTTCTTAGAATTGCAGATAGTGATGTTACCCAAAAGTCAGGTGTAGCCACTAAGCAAAAGGCAGTCATTATCAATGCATAGCATGGAATCACTATCTTTCTGATGTCAAAATTTTCAGCCATATCTCACACACAGTGTCTGTTAATATTGACTTAATATTAATGGGAAAGGGTCAGCATTTCTCTTTATATAGTCCCATATCTGAAGCAGTAGTGCTCAAGAGGACATGAACAGGAAGATTATAAAACTTATCTTGGGAGTTCATACTACTGAAAGTTTGACATTCAACCTATGGGGTCACCTCTTCCTCCCCCAGAAACTCCCTTAGTAAGCCATTATTACAGATGGGAATGTGGTTTATCAGTGTGCTGGAGCAGGAAAAAAAATTGGTTAGAAAGTGCTGGTGGAAAATAGCAAGATAGACAAATGCATACATTCATGAATATAAGGCTATATCACTGATGAAAGACAGGAATGCCGGTGGGAAAAATTTCAATAACTTCATTAAATACTCAGGCTACAATGAATGTGCTAAACTACTAGTTCATTTGCTCTCATATTCTGAATTATAACAGGCCTGATAACCTCCATAGCATTCTGAGAAGGTAAGTGGGCCATTATGGATGGAAAGTTTCTTTGGGTCAGTCTAGTATGCTCTATTAGGGCTTCCCTGGTAGCTCAGATGGTAAAGAACCCACCTTCAATGCAGGAAACCCCAGTTTGATCCCTGGTTCAAGAGGATCCCCTGGAGAAGTGAATGGCTACCCACTACAATATTCTTGCCTGGAAAATTCCGTGGACAGAGGAGCCTGGCGGGCTACAGTCTATGGGATTGCAAAGAGTCAGACACAACTGGGCAACTAACACACAACACCACAACAGTATGCTCCAGTAAGTTTAGCTAGTTACCATTCCTTCTTCTAACTCATTTTGTTCAGCCAAGTTCCCTGTTCACAAGGCAACTCAGAGGTGAAAGGAGACATATATGCAAAAAGTTGATACAAGGTAGAAGGTAATAAATTTCCTGAAATAAATATAAAGTGCCAGGGACATTAGAGGTGGGAGAAATGACATCAGCTTGGAGCAGAGTGTCAGGCAAAGCTTCATGAATCTCCAGACTTCTCAACTCTTCTCTCAAACATAAAAACAGTTATTGGTGCTTTGGGATATTAAACACTGACTTTTGGTAGTGCTGCTATTATTTTTTGATAGTAGTGTCATTTTTTAAAAAAGTATTATTTAGCCTTTTCAATGTGTGATTTTTACTTTTTCAAGGTAAACTTGCGACACCTTGGAGTCATGGATGGCCCTGTTGGAGCACCTTCCCTGTCATATAGTGGAAATCAGTTTGGGGAAAACAGTCTATTCTGTCCTACTCCCTTCAGGCATGTGTCTACTGAGTCATTTCCAGCCACGTAAATCTGCTATGTAATATACATGGTGAGATTATTTAGGGTTTGGGAAGTTAGGGAGAACCTCTATTCCTCGGCAGGCATTTGGGCAGCAGGTGAGGAAGTGAGACAGGTAGACAGCTCAAGTGTGGACATGCCTGCACACGCTCATACACACACAAACACATACACATGCATGCACACACTCTCGCATACTCTCGCACAGCTGACTTGGCATCTGTGAGGATGGAGGTTTGGGATGCTGTGCCCGCTGAGCTACAAGTGCCTGCATGTCTGAGGCTGACTTTGAAGACTCCAGCATGTTTGGAGTTAATTTCCATTAGGTTAGACTCCGCCTCTCTCTCCCAAAGGTAAAGCAAGTTTTTTTCAGGCATCACTGCAAAGAGCAGCTGGAATTCCCATCCCCTCTGACAAGCTGTGAGGAGAAGTTGTTTCTCAGATGTGAGTCCGAAGAGAGGGAACAAGTCAATCAGCCTTCGTGGTCAGAAGGTAAATTTGCAACTTGGGCCAAATACAATTGAAACAGCTGGATAAGAAACTGTTTGCTCTCCCCTTGCTCAGCCCCCCTTCTCCCCTTCCTTTCTCAGGCTTCCTGCCCTTTCATCTGACAGCTCAGAGAAGCTGTTTTCTTCCCAAAGGCAAACTGGTTCATTTTTACTTCCTCAAGTCTGTTGTTTGCACAGAGGCTAAGAGGAATCGGGGCTGGATTCCCGTTTCGTGTTGACACGGTGTGAAGACCTAAGAGTTAAATGCTGGTTGGTTTCCCCAGGAGAGTTGGTAACTTGAGGAGAGGAAGTCCGTGTCTCTGGGAGTGGAGGGAAGGATTTTGTTCTGACCTGTCTATAAAAATAAAAGTGGATCGGGTTTGCTGATGTGCTGGGTTGACTTCTTAGACTTGCCAAAATTGGGGTTATGGTACTGAAATGGGCTGCTGGGGTTAAACTGAAATGCAGATGTTGAAGTGAGTTGGACTGAAAGTAAAAGATTGCATTTGCTCAGTAAATATTTGAGTTCCTACTATGTGCCAAAGCATGATGATTTCCAGAAAAAACCTGAAATAGTTTAGCTATAAATCCATTCTTGAAAGGAACACTGGGCCAAATGATTCTGTTTCATTGTAGGAAACAAAGCAGAAAGAAGTTTCATGGTGAGGAGAAGTCACAGAGATACTGGTTAGGGGAGAAAGGGAAGAGGAATAATGTTCTCCTTCTTGAGTGACTCTGAGTCTTCTCTATTACTTAATGGGACGATATTGTCTTCTCTAGTAGATGGGAGAATTACCTATCCTGGTGTTAGGATAACAGCACAGATGATACTTCACTTGACCTCTGTGTTCCATCATCTTCATTTTATAGAGGAAACTCAAACTCAGAGGTTTTAAGTGAGCCTTTCAAGTTCATCTAACTTGTAAGGGGCAGACCTCAGGACCCTATCCCAGATCTGGATTCCAAAATCTGGACTCTTGTCCATGAAGATGCTATTTCTCAATCATTAGTTTCCATCAGAATCAACTGAGGATTTTTGAAAAATGCAAATTCCATAGATTCTAATTTAGTGAATCCTAAAATGAGGTTGTAGTCTACATTTTGGACAAGTACTGATGGTGATTCTGATGCAGAGGTGTTAGGGGACCCCATTTGAAAAACACTCTTCACATGCCAGGCTGCCTCTCATGTCTGCTGAAGGAGGAGAAGTGCACCTTCTTCCTACACTGGCTAGATTCATTGAATGGAGGAGGTCAGCTGTGGTGGCATTTTATTCATTACTGGAGGTCATGGATAGAAGGAGTACTGGGCAACAATACTAGGGCTGGGGATATTAACTTAAAGTTGTAGGGAAATGCTTTACCAGCTAATCCATTGTTGATAGAATTTAACTGCGTCTTGCCAGAGCAGGCTGGTTGGAGTAGTTCCTAACCCATGGAGGGTGTGAGAGAGGTCTCCTAGCCGACCAATTGAACACTAAAGGTGGTGGCACTGGTCCAGGCAAAATGAGATCTGGAGTGAAGATCTCTGATTGATACCCCATTTTCCAAAGCAAAAGACAGGGAGCTCAATGAGCAGTATTTTATTTTATTTTTACAAAGAAGGGAGAAGCTCATATAAAATTTAGGGAAATCATTCCAATTTCCACCTTTCTGATCTCAGACCCAGGAGAAAGGGAATAGCCCAGGATATAACATGGAGATTCTTTTTATGGGCTTTCCCTGTCTATCCATGGCCAACGTGATTATTTAGAATTGACCTTCTGGGTTATTGATGATTCGGTTGGTCCTCTCTCGGCACTAACTCCCTGGCTTCCTGCCTCCCAAGATCTTACCTCCTGGTGAACATCTTCACCTCAGGATGGAGAAATGCAAATAAATGAACAAATAAACCCAACACAGGTACTTTTGATAGTCTTCCTACCCCAGATTAAAAGAGGATGGGAGGAGGGAGAAGACTTAGAAAGACAATCCACAAGCAAGAAAGCTGAGGATTTGAAAGACAAGATTTAGACCTAAAGTGAGGTCTTTATAAACATAGAGTAGAATGGTGGTTGCCAGGGGCTGGAGGAAGGGGGAATGTGTTTCTCAGTAGGCATTAAGTTTCATTTACACAAGGTGAGTAACTTCTAGAGATATTCTGTACAGCTTTGTGCTTGTGGTATGGTGTTGTGCACTTCAAAAATACATTGCAAGAATAGACCTTATGTTACGTTTTCTTAACACACACAAACCCACAAAACAATACAAGGAACTTGTTTTTTCAACTGGTTTATTTATTTTTACTTGGAGGATAATTGCTTTACAATGTTGTGTTGGTTTCTGCTGTACAACAGCATGAATCAGCTATAAGTATACATGTCTCCTCCCTCTCCAAACTCCCTCCTGCCGCCATCCCATAGCACCCCTCTAGGTGGTCACAGAGCACTGGGTTGAGCTCCCTGTGTTATACAGCAACTTCCCGTTAGCTATATGTTTTACATACGGTAGTGTATATGTTTCAGTGCTACTCTCTCAATTCGTTCCACCCTCTCCTTACCCTCTATGTCCACAAGTCCACTCTCTAGGTCTGCATCTCTACTCCTGCCCTGCAAATATGTTCATCAGTACAGTTTTTCTATATTTCATATATACGGGTTAATAAATGATATTTTTCTCTTTCTGACTTACTTCACCCTGTATAACAGGCTCTAGGTTCATCCACCTCACTAGAACTGACCCAAATTCATTACAAGAAACTTTTTGAAGATTATGAATATATTCAGTGTCTTGGCTGTGGTGATGGTGCTACAGATGTAGGCATGTGTCCAAACTCATTGAGATAGATACATCGAATATGTGCAGATTTTCATATATCAAGTATACCTCAATAAACCTTACAAAAAGTGAGGTCTTCAAGTCACCATGATATGAATGGGAAACAAACACAATTCTTGGGGTAGATAAGTCATGAGATGATTTCAGGCATAGGAGAATCTGGAGAGATGCCCATTGTGGAGATGTATAGAGGAGAAAATTCTGGGGGAACTCAGGTGGCAGAAAATCAGGTGAGAAATACTTGGAAAGTGGTTATAGATTCTTTTTGAGGCTGTGTCTGAAGCAGGTGGCGCTTGTGGTAAAGAATCCATCTGCAGTGCAGGAGACCAAGGTTCCATCTCGGGTCGGGAAGATCCCCTGGAAAAGGAAATAGCTACCTATTCCAGTATTCTAGCTTGGAGAATCCCATGGACAGAGGAGCCTGGTGGGCTAGAGTCCATAGGGTCACATAGAGTTGGACACGACTGAAATGACTTACCATGCACTGAAGCAGAATGATCTAGAATGGTCATGTTGCTTATATACCCAATTTGATACAAGAGCAAGAAATTTTTCTGGAAGTGAAGTGAAGTCGCTCAGTTGTGTCCGACTCTTTGTGACCCTATAGACTGTAGCCTACCAGGCTCCTCTGTCCACGGGATTTTCCAGGCAATAGTACTGGAGTGGGTTGCCATTTCCTTCTCCAGGGGATCTTCCCAACCCAGGGCTTGAACCCGGGTCTCCTGCATTGTAGACAGACGCTTTACCATCTGAGCCACCGGAGTATGACTCTATTTACGCACTGAAACCATATGCCTATGCTTATTAATTATTTCTTAAAGTCTCAACACTGAGTATGATGAATAGGGCTGGCCAAAAAGTTCTTTCAGGTTTTTCTGTAAGCTGTTATGGAAAAAGCTGCACAAACTTTTTGGCCAACCCACTATTTGTTAAAGGGTTGGCTAGTAGGCTATGCACACTGTTTGGGGGTGTGAGGAGAAATGCCCGTTTATATTCCTTTGCCAATAACAGTGCCAACAAAGCTGCTTCTCACAAACCAGTCCAAAACCAGTAGTGTTTTGAGTCCTTTTCCATGGAGACTGGGGAGGAGATAAGGTATTGGAAGAATTTGCTTTATTTTTCTCCACCAAGAAAAATACAAGAGCAATGTTTCCAGTTTCACTGATACTAAGTAAGTGCTCACATATAAGTAGGGATACACAGGAGTGAAAAGTTGAGAACAAATGATTACAGGCTCGGGAAGGAGACACCACAGGGAGAGGTAGAGTGCCCATCTGGGGGAGGAAAAGTCCAAAGGCAAGGTACCAGCAGGGCTTCCCCTGTGGTTCAGGTGGTAAAGAATCCTCCTGCCAATGCAAGAGATGCAAGAGACACAGGTTCAATCCCTGGGTTGGGAAGATTCCCTGGAGGAGGGCATGGCAACCCACTCTAGTATTCTTGCCTGGAGAATCCCATGCACAGCAAAGCCTGGTGGGCTATGATCCACGGGGTCGCAAGAGTTTGACACAACTGAGCAACTGAGCACAAGATACCAGCAATCTGAGTTAATCTGTGTTGATGAAGGGCTCTTGTCTGGATGACAGTGGCCAATCTGTCCTCCATTTCCTCTGAGGACCTGACCAAAGGAATTGGTCTTAAGTTGGGAGTTGGTGATGGACAGGGAAGCCTGGAGTGCTGAGGTTCATGGAGTCATAAAGAGTCGGACACGACTGAGCGACTGAATTGAATTGAACTGAACTGTATCAGAAAAAGGTTTAAAATGAGACATAAATGATTTATTGACAGTGAGAGTCATCAAGCTACTGAGAAAAACTGTTGAGTCCTCTTTTCTCTAGAGTTCTTTAAAAGCAGTGTAGATGATCATTTGATATGTATGGCTTAGGAGTGTTTCCTGCATCTTATAGGTTGAAATGACCTCTATCCATGAGTCTATTTTAGAATGACCACAGTATCCTTACTACTAATCTCTAGTAAGGACAATAAATTTAGAACAGTCTTCATGCTTCCACCCTGGTCATTATAACTTTCTAGCCACACTCACTACATCTCATACAGCCACTCTCAGAAACAGGCATGTGATCCATTGAGGAGATAGAGCAGCCAAGGGGGAGAGACCATGTGATAAACAAAGAAAGAGGGACAGTAGCCAACCTAGCAATACCTGGTTACTGGGCCATTTAGCAGGAGCACCAGGGTGAGTTCTTGGTTTCTGAAATCCAGTGTGGCTGTGTGGTGAGGCCTTCCAGGACAGGGAAACAAAGTGATTGCTACATGAAATATACAAGAGAAGTAAAGTGAAGTATAGCATTGTGTGTGACTTTTATTTATGTGAATGTAAAAGAGACTTGGCTAGCTCCTGGGAATGAACTTGATTGCTTTGGAGGGCTGTCATGAAGGGAGGTTACTCCATGATAGGTGGTGCAGTAACTCAAAACATTTGGTTGAATGCATTTCTCTGTGTGAACGTATAACAGTGTACGTGCAGACCCCACATGGCCCATTGCCATAGGAGAAGCTGGGCTGGGGTTTATTTTGTGCTCAGAAAATATTGAGCAATGGGATCTTTGACCTCCCTTTTTTGACTGCATGAGGTCAAGCCTATGATTCAGAAAGATTTTACCTTCAGGATATAAAGATTTCATCTCTCCATTATTTAATTCCATGGTCACTTTTCACTTTTTATTGTTTGAGTCCTGGAGAGAGAGCAAGAGAAAATTATCTGTGTCAGTGATTCTCAACGTGCTGTCCATGGATTGTGCTGGCTCACCACACTTCTAGTCCTAGATAGAATGACTAACTCATCCATTTGGGGACTTTCCTATTAATAGTTTCATCCCTGACAATCCCACATCCCTTAGTCCCAAGTTAACTAGCGTGGTTGGACATCCTAGTTCTAAATGAGATAAGAAGAAAGTTTTTCCTGAAGTTGAAAGTATTTAATTTAAATTCTGAAAGCCAATGAGTTTTTCTAAAGCTAAACATATGTAATTTAAACTGAATTTTGTAATTCCAGCTTCCTATCTCTTGGCTTCAAAATGGCATCTTTAAAATGAAAGAATTTAAGATTTTAAAATTTAAAAAAAATAAATAAATTAATTAATTAATTAAAAAAAAATAAAATAAAAATAAAATGAAAAAAAAAAATAAAATGAAATGATGGTAACAGTGGTTGGTAGCCTTATAGTTTTTTAAACAGCCTGACTTGGCACAGATGGTGATTACCTTATATCAGAAGCCCTGCTCCTATTTTAGTATAGTCCAGGTACCACTCACCGATTTAGTCCCTTTCTCTGCCTTATACTCTCTGCCCTTCTATTGGTTTTTGTCCTGGGACTTGCTCTCAAGATGATAAACATTCATGGTGGACATATGGGGTTAGTTCTGACTACAAACTTGAAACATCTAATGCCCTGGTCCTGGTGGTGACATGCTGGGTAGAGAAAGTCGCTTTCCTCCTGCCTTGCCTGTCCTTCCTGTCTGATTTTTTTCATCATCCTTAAACAGATTTGCCATTGTGGGTGGGAAACCATGGAGGCTTTTCGTCAAAACACTTTTGGGGAGATGAGGAAGAATATGGGGAGAGTGAAGTGAGAGGTGAGAAATGATGGTGCTGCCATTTGAGTCACTGTGTAAATTTGAGCAAGTTCCTTAGCTTTCTTTTTAAAATTTATTTTTAATTGGAGAAAAATTGCTTTACAATGTTGGTTTCTGCCACACAAAATGCAAAACAGCAGTAACTATACATATACCCCCTCCCTCTGGAGCCTCCCTCCCCTCCCCACATCCCACCCTTCTGGGTAATCACAGAGGACCAGGCTGGACTACAGTAGCTTCCCACTAGTTATCTACTTTACACGGGATAGTGTATACATGTCAGTGCTACTTTCTCCATTCATCTTGCTCTCCTTCCCCCACTGCGTCCACAAGTCCACTCTCTACATCTGCATCTCCATTCTTTCCCTGCAAATGGCTTCATCAGTACCATTCTTCTAGATTCCATATTTGCTCGTTTGTAAACCAGGGGATACTACCTTTCTTACCAACCTGAGGAGATTGTTTGGCAGAGCACATGAAACAATGGTCTTGGAAGGGAATATGATGGTGCACCCAGCAGCTGTTTATCAGCTTGTTTCCTCTCATCCTCTGGCCTGGGCTTCTTCACCAGGAAGTGATCTCATAAAAGAGAGCTGCTTGCATTTTCCATAATCTTACATGCTCTAATATAGCAAGCAGAGGCATTACCTCATTGCGGCCAAGCATACCTGCTTTCTAACAGCAATTACTCAAGACTAGTTTCACTTCTCCTGTTGGCTTTCAACCCTGCATCACATCTTTCTTTCATTCCCCCAACTCTCAGGCACAAAGCCTCATTCCCTGGGGCCCAGCTCAGGGCACTTTCTTCCCAAGCCCTAACATTCCAAAGTAAACACCTGCAATTTATAGTCTCTGCTCCCTTCCTGCGCAAAACACACAGCACACAATATATCTGTATTGGGAGGGGAATTGTGGTGAAGCAAGAAAAGAGCATTATACTAAGAATCGGATAACTGGACTCTGATCCAGCCAGGGTACTTCACTAGTTCTTTACCCTTGAGGAAATCATTTCCTCTCCGTATTTCCATCTGTACAGTGATAGAGGAGGAGGGTGGTTTGCACTGTGGAGTACAACAGTACAGGCTTAGGCATCTGTACATTGGGTTTCTTTTTCCAGTCTGGCTGCTTGCTAGCTTCTCCATGATTTGGGGGAAATCACTACCCACTTACAAGGCCACATCTCCGCATATGTAAAAAAAAAAAAGTTTGAATTAGGTGATTCATCAAGATTTCTGCTAGCCTAGAAATTGGATGCTTCTCTAGAATGGGTTTCATTAAACATACTTGGATGGCAGTGCCTGCTTCAT
Source organism: Capra hircus (assembly GCF_001704415.2). Classification (NCBI taxonomy): domain Eukaryota; kingdom Metazoa; phylum Chordata; class Mammalia; order Artiodactyla; family Bovidae; genus Capra; species Capra hircus. Next base: position 31,024,472 of record NW_017189517.1, read on the forward strand.
GCCAGACATTGTTTGATGATAGTTGTGACACGACTCATGGCTGGGCAAGGTCCTTGAGACCCTGAGTACAACTGCTACTTGTTTCTGGCCATGTCTCAACTGGCAAGGTGGTGACCCCAAGGACAGTTCCTATAATTTCCCTGCCTTTGGTCCCCTACCCCCCTCTCCCCTTTCCCACCACCTGTAACTTTAAGCAGTGGTGATGAATCATGAAGAAGTTTCTGAAACAGATTCCACCATCTGTTTGCTGGAGATGTTCACAGTGCTGTCAGCAGGCTGCAGTGTGGTCTCTGGCTGCTTTCATCGAGAAACAGGCCAGAATGCAATGGCAGATGAATGTAGTTGGGAGGGAAGCAGTTGATTTTTGACAGTGGGGTCTGTGAAAGCCATTTGTGAGCTGGGCTGAGGAGATTAGATCTAAAAAGGCACTCAGCGTCTTGAATCTGAGATGACTTGTTCCAAAAGGCATTTTGAAAAGCCCTTACAGCTCGAGATCTATGTTCCTGCGGCCAGGCAGGGGGAACCAGATCTGTTTCAGAGAGAGAAGTTTTCATGATTATATTCAGCAAAGGACTGGGCAGCTCTTCTTAGTAGACAGTTTAGTGTTAAACAACTCTCACTGTTTGGGAAGGTGCCTCCCATTTTGTTCTTGGGGAAAAGTGACTGAACAGAGCTCACTCAGTGATGAACATAGGGAATGAGACTAGGTGCCCCTTATTTTATTTACCCATTTCAACCTAACTGATGCAATACTGAGAAAGCCCAAGTTAGTGCTCTCTTGGATATCCTACTAAGGTCAAATGGGCACATGCTTTAACTCCAAGGTGAGTGCTCCTTCCATCTTTTCCCTTGGAGTATGGGCAGGCGCTGTGAGTGATCTTCCTTCTTCCTTCATTCTCTGAAAGCACCTTGGTTCCTGGCCCTCTTGTGGCAGTACCTCCTTCCAGGCCTCAGGTAAACAAGGTCATTCCATCAGAAACTGGGGGCTCTCTGGAGAGCCTAGGTTTGATTCAGGCCTCCCTCCTACCCCTTGTTCCAAGCTAGATGTCAAGAACTAAAAGCTGTCTGTTTGGGTTGCATTGGGCTTCCCAGGTGATGCTAGTGGTAAAGAACCTGCTTGCCAATGCAGGAGATGTAAGAGATGTGGGTTAAATCCTTGGATTGGGAGGATCCCCTGGAGGAGGGCATGGCAAACCACTCCAGTATTCTTGCCTGGAGAATCACATGGACAGAGGAGCCTGGCGGGCTATAATCAGTGTCACAAAGGGTTGGTCACAACTGAAATGACTTAGCATTCACACACTCAGGCAGGCTGCATTGGAGTAGACGGAACAGTGACTAATTCACTTCTGTGGTTCTTCCATTGCAGCCTAGAGATCATAGAAGTCTGAACCAGGTGGAAGGAAGGGAAGATGGGAAAAGTGGTGGAGAGCAGAATCCCATAGGGACCCAAATGGTCCTCAAGACAATAACCTTATCCAGAAGTAAGGGCCAAGAAGCACATGACTGAGCCCTGGGGCTGGCCAGGCAGATGAAAACTAGGCTGGTGGAGCCTACATGACAACTTTCTGCACTTGGTGCTGTGAATCGACTCATCTCCCCATCCCCACCGAGAAACCTGGGACTATGAGGAGCAGCCTGACCCTGGTGGGGACCCTCTGGGCCTTCCTGTCCCTTGTTACCGCCGTGGCCAGTTCTACCAGTTACTTCCTGCCTTATTGGCTCTTTGGATCTCAGCTGGGGAAGCCAGTGTCATTCAGCACATTCCGGAGGTGCAATTACCCTGTGAGGGGAGAGGGGCAGAGTCTGATCATGGTTGAAGAGTGTGGGCGCTATGCCAGCTTCAGTGCCATCCCCAGCCTGGCCTGGCAGATGTGCACAGTGGTGACAGGTGCTGGCTGTGCTCTGCTGCTCCTGGTGGCACTGGCTGCTGTCCTGGGCTGCTGCATGGAAGAACTCATCTCCAGAATGATGGGACGTTGCATGGGAGCTGCACAGTTTGTGGGAGGTAAGACTGTGTGGCTGAGATTGGGGAGGTTGGGGAGCTTTGCACGGGTGGGCATAGTGGGTGTGTTGCCTTACAGGGAAATCCACTCTGAGCTTCTCCTCTTTGTCCAGCTCTAAGGCTGTGAATGGGCTAAGGCTGTGAATGGGCTTCCCTGGTGACTCAGATGGTAAAGAATCTGCCTGCCAATGCAGGAGACACAGGTTCAATCCCTGAGTTGGGAAGATCCCCTGGGGAAGGAAATGGCAGTCCACTCCAGTATTCTTGCCTGGGGAATCCCATGGACAGAGGAGCCTAGGGTGCTACAGTCCAGGGGGTCACAAAGAATCAGACATGACTTGGCAACTGGACAACAACAGCAAGGCTCTGAATGGGGGCTCCTTTGAAATACCTGGTCTGGGACTCCCCAAAGTGCAATCTACATCAGGGTTTTATTCACAGCAAGATTGGCTAGTAGGCAGAATTGATATCTGGTTTTTTGGCCCTGATTTTCATCACATTCTTTTGCCTGCAGAGTGCCTATTTAACAGTATTATCCAGGTCTGCTTTGCAGAGGAAACAACTCTAGTATACTACTAGTATGGTATACAACTCTATACTCTAGTATTACAGTTCCCAAGTAAACTTGACCTCTAAGATCCCTGATTACTGGTAGTTATCTGAGGACCGTGATCTCATTAACACATACACAAAGATGCTAATTACTGAATGAGTTTAATATGCAGTCCTCACCAAAAAAATACACCTCTAATAGTGAAATGCTAGCTACCAGGCAGATTGCAGTTGACCGCTTATCTGGCAACATCTAAGGCTAGCCCTGACTGGTAGCCATCAACAATCTATCTAGGTTTCCTCTGGCCCCGACTCACTCTACTTATCTTTTCCTTCATTCAGTCTGCCTCTAAATTTAGTGCAGGAGACCTGGGATGCTGCAGTGTGTGGATGGGCTAAGAAAGAACAAAATGCAAAAATGGCAGACAATAGGAAAGCAATGGGAGTGGTTTCATTTGAACTGAGAAGAAAAAGGCTAGTTTAGACACAGGCAAATATGTGTGTGAATATATGAGCTATTTTTCACACCTGGATGGGGAAATGGAAAAAAGTGCTGGTAGAATCTATGGCTGAAGTTTGTTGTTGTTCCTGAAGTTTTAGAATTCCTATTCATTATAACTGTCATCTCCATTAGCAGCACAGTGTGGGTGACTGGAGCCAGGAAACTTCGATTCCACTTCTGGCTCTTTCACTAAGTTGCCCTGTGGTTTTAAGCAAATGACTGACCTCTCTCATGTTCACTTCCCTTCTTTCCTTGAATTGGTTCATTGGCAAGATAGCCCAGATCCTAATTTTCTTCTTCTCTCCGATGACTGCATTCAAGTGGTCTTGGGGTGCAATGATAGTGAGGAGCTAAGACAGTGCTTCTCATCAGGGACTGACTTTTTACACCCTTCACCCCCCACCCCCACCAGAAGACATTTAGTAATGTCTTTGAAACATTTATGGTTATCACATATTCGGGAGGGTGTTACTGACAATCAGTGGATAAAGGTGAGGGATGTTGTTAAATATACCACAATGCATAAGAATAAAACAGTTGCCTACTCCCCAAAATAAAGAAATATCTGGTCCCAAATGTCAATAGTGCCGAGGTTGAGAAACCCTAAGCTAAGATATGATTTCCTTGCCTTCTTATGAAAAGTACCAGATTCTCTTTTGTGCCAGTTAAGGTGATGTTTTCTGTTTCCCTCTTTCCTTAGACTCATTGTAAAAATTTTAAATTTGAATTAACATTCTAATCTAACGAACTAATCCATAAACTGAGTGGGGAAGAACTTTAACTGAGTGGCAGATGTCATGCAGAGGCAACAGAAACATCAGTATAAGTTTCATCTCATATGATTCTGCCATTTTATATTTCCCATTGGCTATTGCTCATAAGAACACAGTCACAGTGTTTACGCTTAGATGAAGATCTTTAAAACTCAAGACTAAAATGCCATTTGACAGTAGTCATGGAAAGAATTAAGACCCAAGGTGTGCTACAAGGTTTCTCTCTGGGCAAGGGAATAATATTGGACAGATGGCTGAATTTCCACAACTTCCCCATCTGTAATACCAGCCAACTAAGAGTCATTTTCATTTCCTTTTTAGAAACTGGAGCCTGTCAAGGTTATATCAGATGTGAAGGAATGGTAAAGCCTGCTTGAATGTATCATATTTTCTAGGCATCCCTTGGCATACAACCATTATCCAAGGTTCTTCAGGGATCTTGTGCCTCACTCCTCAGAGATGGGCACTGTTAGTGGCAGAAAGCCAAACCTGAAGAGTGTTTTGAGCTACACGGATAAAAGACATAAGAGAAAGAGCTGTGGGGGTTAAGTTGAAGCCTGTTGTTCAACTGAGGGAAATTGATTTCATTGCTCCAGGCCGGACTGCTTCTCAGCAGCTAGTGCATTAACCAAAATATATCAGGGGGAGGAGCCCATTTGTTTCAGGTTTGGTTTATCTCTGCCAGACCTCAAACCACTGAAGAGATGGAGTATCCATTAAGAACTACTCCCTCCCCTCTGCCTGACTTTTGTTCCCCAGTTTGGCGGCTGTCCACAGAGATGAGTGGTGGGAAGTGGGAGAGACAGGAAGAAATAAAGAACTGCTGGCCTGAGTCAGATTCAGCAAGGTGACCTGATGGGGCCCTTGGGTCCTATTTGCTCCACCTGCAGCCAATCCAGCTGGACAAGTGTAGGGTCCAGAGAGCCTTCCACTGGGACCTTCATGCCCTCCTCTAACCAGGGAAGGAAACATCTGGTTAGGAGATTATTTCAACCCCGGGGATGCTGAGGTTTCCAACCAGCTGGCCCCTGATCCCAGAGAATAAGGTCATTATTTACATTCCCCTGTGTATACACATGCAAGATGCTTGTGAATTATCCTCTACCTTCAGTGAGAGCTAACTGAAGAAGAAATAGGTGAGAAGTAAATATAAAGAAGTCTTGGCAGGAAAAAGTGTAAGATCTTGGATCAGGTTACTTGAGGGAGGCCAAGAATCTTTCTAGAGCAGGGAATGTATCAGAATCACCTGGAGTGCTTAAAAAAATGGTTTCTCTCTCACTCTTTCCCATACTGATATACATAGCAACAGGTGGAAGGCTACATGTTTTTTAAAAAAATTTCTCCAGTGACCCTGATGTGTGTGCTGTGTTCCCTTTCCCCAACCCAAGTGAGAACTACCACTCTGGACTTTTTTGTTTTGGTTTAGTTAAGCAGATAGAATTCAACAAACCCAGACAGGTGCTACTGTTTTGCTCCATGTAAGATCCTAATGCTACATGCTTCAAGCTGAATGAAAATTGCCACTGGAGACAGATCACTGAGAATGTGATTCAAGGAAAGGGTGGTGTTTTCTAAAAACCATTATCTTCTCTGCAAACCAAGCATTTCCTGAAAAGTCTTCCAAGCTGTCATCAGTCATCATTTAACTTATCTTTACCATGTTGAGCAAGGATTATAAAAGTGGCTTTCTGTTTGGGAAATGGTATTTAAAGAAGTTAACCTGTTAACAAAGACTCATGTGGAAGATTTGAAGCAGAGCAGAGAATGTGGTCCAGGCCTTCTGACTCTCAGCCCTGGGCTTTATGCACTGGTGTCATTGATTTTTCTTTATCTCTTTTTTAAAATATAAATTTATTTATTGTAACTGGAGGTTAATTACTTTACAATATTGTATTGGTTTTGCCATACATCAACATGAATCCGCCACGGGTATACATGTGTTCCCCATCCTGAACCCCTTTCCCACCTCCCTCCCCATACCATCCCTCTGGGTCATCCCAGTGTGCCAGCCCTAAGCTATATCACGCATGGAACCTGGACTGGTGATTCATTTCATATACGATATTATACATGTTTCAATGCCATTCTCCCAAATCGTCCCACCCTCTTCTTCTCCCACAGAGTCCAAAAGACTGTTCTATACATCTGTGTCTCTTTTGCTGTCTCACATACAGGGTTATCATTACCATCTTTCTAAATTCCATATATATGCATTAGTATACTGTATTGGTGTTTTTCTTTCTGGCTTACTTCACTTTGTATAATAGGCTCCAGTTTCATCCACCTCATTAGGACTGATTCAAATGTATTCTTTTTAATGGCTGTTTAATCTCTTTAGAGAGGAAGTTCTATCACAGTGTTTCTCAGAGTGGTCCTTGAAGTGCTTGTATAAGAATTTCTTGGTGTGCTTATTAAATGCAGATTCCTTAGTGCCTTCCTAAACTTCGGAAAGAGATGGGAATATCAGACCACCTGACCTGCCTCTTGAGAAACCTATATGCAGGTCAGGAAGCAACAGTTAGAACTGGACATGGAGAAACAGACTGGTTCCAAATACGAAAAGGAGTACATCAAAGCTGTATACTGTCACCCTGCTTATTTAACTTCTATGCAGAGTACATCATGAGAAACTCTGGGCTGGAGGAAGCACAGGCTGGAATCAAGATTGCCGGGAGAAATATCAATAACCTCAGATATGCAGATGACACCACCCTTATGGCAGAAAGTGAAGAGGAACTAAAAAGCCTCTTGATGAAAGTGAAAGAGGAGAGTGAAAAAGTTGGCTTAAAGCTCAACATTCAGAAAACTAAGGTCATAGCATCTGGTCCCATCACTTCATGGCAAATAGATGAGGAAACAGTGGAAACAGTGTCAGGCTTTATTTTGGGGGGCTCCAAAATCAGTGCAGATGGTGACTGCAGCCATGAAATTAAAAGACGCTTACTCCTTGGAATGAAAGTTATGACCAACCTAGACAGCATATTAAAAAGCAGAGACATTACTTTGCCAACAAAAGTCCGTCTAGTCCAGGCTATGGTTTTTCCAGTGGTCATGTATGAATGTGACAGTTAGACTGTGAAGAAAGCTGAACGTCAAAGAATTGATGCTTTTGAACTGTGGTGTTGAAGAAGACTCTTGAGAGTCCCTTAGACTGCAAGGAGATCCAACCAGTCCATCCTAAAGGAGACCAGTCCTGGGTGTTCATTGGAAGGAATGATGCTGAGGCTAGAACTCCAATACTTTGGCCACCTCATGAGAAGTGTTGACCCATTGAAAAAGACCCTGATGCTGGGAGGGATTGTGGGCAGGAGGAGAAGGGGATGAGAGGATGAGATGGCTGGATGGCATCACCGACTCAATGCACATGAGTCTGGGTGAACTCCGGGGGTTGGTGATGGACAGAGAGGCCAGCTGTGCTGCAGTTCATGGGGTCGCAAAGAGTCAGACACGACTGAGTGACTGAAGTGAACTGAAACCTCCCAAATAAGAGCTGATGCCTGGCACTCTGGATTCTACATAGCCTCTCAGGCTGACTTATTTATTTTTGAAAGTATAGTATGAAATATTCCAGATATATGTATCATAAGGCTTAAGGAATAGACTATTACTGATGTTGTTGAAGTCTTCATACCCTGATCGTATTCCCTTGTCTCCATAGCAAAGGTAACTACTCACATCCATATATGTATTACTACAGGAAAAACCATAGCTTTGACTAGATGGACCTTTGCTGGCAAAGTAATGTCTCTGCTGTTTAATATGCTGTATAGGTTGGTAACAGCTATTCTTTCAAGGAGGAAGCATCTTTTAATTTCATGTCTGCAGTCACCATCTGCAGTGATATTGGAGCCCCCAAAATAAAGCCCCTCACTGTCTCCATTGTTTCCACATCTATTTGCCATGAAATGATGGGACTGGTGGAGAAGGAAATGGCAACCCACTCCAGTATTCTTGCCTGGAGAATCCTGTGGACAGAGGAGCCTTGTGGGCTGCTGTCCATAGGGTCACACAGGGTTGGACATGACTGAAGTGACTTGGCATGCATGCATGCATGGTGGAACTGGATGCCATGATCTTAGTTTTCTGAATGTTGAATATTAAACCAGCTTTTTCACTCTCCTCTTTCAATTTCATCAAAAAGCTCTTGAGTTCTTCTTCACTTTCTGCCATAATGGTGGTGTCATCTGCATATCTGAGGTTATTGATATTTCTCCCAGCAATCTTAATTCCAGCTTGTGCTTCATCTAGCCCAGCATTTCACATGACGTACTCTGCATATAAGTTAAATGAGCAGGGTGACAATGTACAGCCTTGACGTACTCCTCTCCTTATTTGGAACCAGTCTGTTGTTCCATGTCCAGTTCTAACTGTTGCTTCTTGATCTGCATACAGATTTCTCAAGAGTCAGGTCAGATGATCTGGTATTCCCATCTCTTGAAGAATTTTCCAGTTTACTGTGATTCACGTAATCAAAGGCTTTGGTGTAGTCAATAAAGCAGAAATAGATGCTTTTCTGGAACTCTCTTACTTTTCTGATGATCCAATGGATGCTAGCAATTTGATCTCTTGTTCCTCTGCTTTCTCTAAATCCAGCTTAAACATCTGGAAGTTCACAGTTCACGTACTGCTGAAGCCTGGCTTGGAGAATTTTGAGCATTACTTTGCTAGTGTGTGAGATGAGTGCAATTGTGTGGTAGTTTGAGCATTCTTTGGCATTACCTTTCTTTGGGATTGGAATGAAAACTGACCTTTTCGAGTCCTGTGGCCACTGCTGAATTTTCCAAATTGCTGGTATATTGAGTGCAGCACTTTCACAGCATCATCTTTCAGGATTTGAAATAGCTCAACTTGAATTCCATCACCTCCGATAGCTTTGTTCGTAATGATGCTTCCTACAGCCCACTTGAGTTTGGATTCCAGGATGTTTGGCTCTAGGTGAGTGATCACACCATCATGGTTATCTGAGTCATGAAGATCTTTTTCATATAGTTCTTCTGTGTATTCTTGCCACCTCTTCTTAATATCTTCTGCTTCTGTTAGGTCCATACCATTTCTGTCCTTTATTGTGCCCATCTTTGCATGAAATATTCCCTTGGTATCTCTAATTTTCTTGAAGTGATCTCTGGTCTTTTCCATTCTATTGTTTTCCTCTATTTCATTACATTGATCACTGAGGAAGGCTTTCTTATCTCTCCTTGTTGTTCTTAGGAACTCTGCATTTAGATGGGTATATCTTTCCTTTTCTCCTTTGCCTTTAATTTCTCTTTTTTGCTCAGCTATTTGTAAGGCCTCCTCAGACAACCATTTTGCCTCTTTGCATTTCTTTTTCTTGGGGATAGTTTTGATCCCTGCCTCCTGTACACTGTCATGAACCTCCGTCCATATTTCTTCAGTCACTCTGTCTGTTAGATCTAATCTCTTGAATCTATTTCTCACTTCCACTGTATAATCATAAGGGCTATGATTTAGGTCATACCTGAGTGGCTTATTGGTTTTCCCTACTTTATTCAATTTAAGTCTGAATTTGGCAATAAGGAGTTCATCATCAGAGTCACAGTCAGCTCCCAGTCTTGTTTTTTGCTGACTATAGAGCTTCTCCATCTTTGGCTGCAAGGAATATAATCAATTTGATTTCAATATTGACTGTCTGGTGATGTCCATGTGTAGAGTTTTCTCTTGTGTTGTTGCAAGAGGGTGTTTTCTATAACCAGTGCATTCTCTTGTCAAAACTCTGTTAGCCTTTGACCTGTTTCGTTTTGTACTCCAAGGCCAAATTTACCTGTTACTCCAGGTATCTCTTGACTTCCTACTTTTGCATTCCAGGCCCCTATAATGAAAAGGACATCTTTTTTGAGTGTTAGTTCTAGAAGATCTCGTGGGTCTTCACAGAACCTTTCAACAATGAGGATAAATGACCCTGTGACTTTGCTTTTAAAATAATTTGTCTCCTTGGACATCTTTATCCATCTATGATCAAATGTGATATAATCCTCTGATACAAGTGCAATGAAGTATGCACTTGTATGTTACAAGTTCATGACGTATGTTTACAACCTATTGTGCTCACCTGTCTGAAAGGCAGGAGGGAGAATGGGGGATGGGAGGGGTGGTAGGGCAGGTTGAGAAGAGCATGTGGCCACCTGCACTGGGGCAGAACACATACCTGGCAGATTCCTACTTTCTGACTTGGTGCCGGAGAAAAATTGCAAGAAAACAACTCCAAGCAGGTGACTTTTCAATCAAGCCTTGTTCTGCTTTTGACTTTTCAACTGTTATGAGGACAAAAATGTGAGGAAGAAATTAGCATGGTGAATATAAGTAGAAAGTGAAGGAAAAGCCAGAGGCAGAGGCTGCTGTTTAATAATAGTGATAAATCTTTATTGAGCACATTCTATGTGCCTGGCAGCTTTATGAGTACTACTTTTTGAAACAGCCCTGTAAGTTACAGTACTATTATTCCTATTTTAAAGATGAGGTAACTGAGGCACAGAGAAATTAAGTAGCTTGCCAAAGTCACACAACCTCTAGGGGGCAGAGCTGGAATTTGAAATTAGGTCTTGGGACTACAGAACCCAATCTCTTTCTCTTTCTCTTTTTCCCCAGCTTCATTGAAATGCAATTGACATAACATTGCATGTTAGGTGTACAATACACTGATTTGATGCACGTATGCATTGTGAAAGGATTATCACAATAAGGTTAGAGAACACATAAATCGCCTCACATAATTGTTTTGTGGTGAGATCATTTAAGATCTCCTCTCTTAGCAACTTTCAAATACATAATATTGTATTGTTCTCTTAAGCCGTCGTGCTGTTTCTCTGAATCTTAATGCCTATAAGATTCCGAGTGCCTACTATAGATGCTGTTGCCAAAAAGTGATCATTTCTGGACACCTGTCTCTAGAAGAATAACACTTCTAAGGATCTCTCTTATTAGTAAGAAAAGCATTGCCAGCAACTGGCTCTGCGAGCTTGAGTAAATTGCTTTCCCTCTCTGGGTCTCAGCACCCACATCTGTAGTGGAGAGGGACTGGAGTAGATACTCTCCAAAGGCCTTTCCTTCTCTGAAATTCTGTAGCTGTATTGAGTGTCTAGGATGACCTCTCATCTCTACCATGGAGATCCTTTCAGAAGGCTCCCCCCTTGGGAGGTGGGAGCAAAGGAAGCTGTCTGTTAGATAGGCAGAGCATACTCTGACACAGGCACATTTATTGAGCACTTATTACATACCAGGTAATAAGTAGGTAACAAGGATACATAGTTGAAGAGAAATATGATACCTGCCTTCAAGGAATGCACAATCCAGTAATAAAAGCAGGTGGCAGTTTTAAGGGCTTATATCACAGAATATTCTGATCACAGAAGTAAGCACAGGGTATTTCTGGAGCAGAGGGAAGGAATATGTAACTTTGCTTGGGGTAGGCACTGGGGATGGTGAGGAAAGGTTTCCTGGAAAAGGTAATCTGTGACTTGAACTTCTCAGCATGGCAAAGTCTAAGGAGCAGGAGGGCTGGAGAAGGTGGAAGGTTTCTCCAGCCATGTCGGGAAAGGCATTTAGCTAACACAGGCCCCTGCTTGAAAAGTCGAGAGCTCATGCCCATCCCAGAGATCTGAGTGTGGAGGCTGGAATACAGAACTGATATTCTTTTACAGACATGTGTTTTTTTCTTCCTACTCTGTGTGGAAAAGCTCATTTTTCGTTAACTCTTCTCTCAAACGGTAGACACTGAAAGCAGGAAAAGGTTGAGGTTTCGTTTCCAATTCTGTCCTTAACCCATTGTGTATACTCCGGGATCACATACTTTGGTACATACCTCTTCATAGCATATGATTTCAGTTTATCTGTAGTAAGAAAAAAAAATGAGTGCTGTTCCATTGCCACTGGATAAATTCCAGAGCCTAGAAAAGTCTTTTGAGTGACCAGTTTCATTTCCTTTAAGACTATCAGACAGATAAGAATGTCTTCTAATTTTAAGCATTCCACTGAAGGGAATTTCTAACCTTAATTGGTCATTCTTATTAGTTTCTAAACCCTCTCTCACCATCAGAAAGTTCCTTCTGTTTTCCTATTTAAACTCTTCTTGTTTTTTCTTTAGGTCCATATCTTTTTCTCTGGCCTCACTGAATATTGAGAACAGCTCATGTTGCTATCAGAGAAGGCAATGGCACCCCACTCCAGTACTCTTGCCTGGAAAATTCCATGGACAGAGGAGCCTGGGAGGCTGCAGTCCATGGGGTCGCAAAGAGTTGGACACGACTAAGTTACTTCACTTTCATTTTTCACTTTCCTGCATTGGAGAAGGAAATGGCAACCCACTCCAGTGTTCTTGCCCGGAGAATCCCAGGGACGGGGGAGCCTGGTGGGCTGCCGTCTCTGGGGTTGCACAGAGTCAGACACGACTGAAACGACTTAGCAGCAGCAGCATACTATGTTAGGTTTTGCATCCACACTCGTGGTAGGTGACCATCCCATGACCTGTGGTGTAGCATTCAAGTATAGTGTTCTTGTATTTAGACTCTCTTGGTTGTAAGTAGCAGAGACTCGAGTTCTCCAATGGAAAGGGGGATTTATTATAACATAAGAAAAGTGGAACTGGAAAGCCACTGGCAAGGACTGAATTCCCTAACTCTTTCAGGAACTCTTTCATGGAGTTTCCCTTCATGATGTATCTGATTTCTGCCACTGTGTTCTCTTCTTTTACCAATCAGTTTGCTCATCTTGCCCAGAACTGATGTCTATTCATAACTTTGGATTGAACTTGGCTTCAGCTTGACACAGACTTGATTTTACCTCCCGGTGTTTTTCCCTATCTTCTGCTCCATCTGCTAACTAGCATGTTTCTGTGTTCCTTGATTAAAATTTCCAGAGACAAGAATCTGGCCCAGCTATTCTCTTCAGAGCATGATATACCACCCATTACTGGCCAGCCAATGAGTTTGATTGCTCTTGTGTCAGATGCCAACGCTTAGTCCAATTCACGATCACCAAAGGCAAGGGGAAGTGGGTCACAGGTTACAAAATGTAAACCTAGGCAGCAAACAAGAGCTGTAGTTGACACAAATGTCCTTAAAAGGCAGTGCCAACAAGTAGACCCAGATTTATATCTCTGGTCAGAACAGTAAGGTTATCACTAAGATTGCACAGAGTTGCCCTCTAATAATTAAATGACAGATGAAGAGAAGGGGCAGAATGAGAGATGAAGGCAAGGGGCACAGTGGAAGGTTTTGAAAGCTAAAGAAAGTAGGAATGCTTAGCATGAAGCAGGAATGGTCTCTCAGAAGTGTTTCTGGAGGAGGGAATATGGTCCCCTGCTCACCAGTAGAAGCCTACATAACATGTATACTTTGTGTAGATCTCAGTCTGGCAACTGATTTCAAGTTACAGAAATCATGACCTATCTTCAACTAGTAGGGACTGACCTGACTCTTAGAAAAGGCTGAATTGTAGGGACAAGTAGCTGTCTCTACCTTGTTGTTCTTTGTAAATCAGACCAAGATAGAAGAGGACTCTGGTTAGAGAGGCCAACTCAGCTTTGTCAATCATTGTCAAAAACATTTTGGCTGTTAAATGTACATTGGTTGGTCTCAACCCCCAATACTGTCCTTTTTTTATGAGTTGGCCCCTTTACTGTCTGTTGCAGCTCACCACCCATGACACAGTAAAGACATCCTGTTGAGTTGATAGTGTCATAGATATCTAGGGTAAAAGAGGAAAGGTAAACTCTGAGTGAAAGAGGCTGAATTTGAGCTGAGCTAATCCAGAGGGGATGTTGGGATGACAGAGGCTTGTTGTATTTTTTTCTGCTTGTGTGTATTTTTTTTTTCCAGGACTGCTGATCAGCTCAGGATGTGCATTATACCCTTTAGGATGGAATAGCCCGGAGATAATGCAAACGTGTGGGAATGTCTCCAATCAATTTCAGTTAGGTAAGATGGTTTGTGCAAGATGGCAGTGACGGGGAATCCGTTTCTCAAAGTGGTCTTAGAGGGGCCTGTACTTGCTAGTGGCGCTTGCCTGAGTCTCTCATTGTGTTAGCTTGTGGGAAGTGGTATCTTGCTCAGTCTCATGTGGCCTTGATAATTTACAAGGATTGAACATAAATTCTGCTTCTTAAACGATGTCTTACCACACCCTTATGTACTTTTACCCAGACCGATTTTCTCCCTGTCTGCAGAGAGCTTCCCTGGTGACTCAGATGGTAAAGAATCTGCCTGCAATGCAGGAGACCTGGGTTTGACCCCTGGGTCCAGAACATCCCCTAGAGAAGGAAATGGCAGCTTACTCCAGTATTCTTATCTGGAGAATCCCATGGACAGAGGAGCTTAGTGGGCCACAGTCCATGGGTTCACAAGGAGAGAGACATGACTGAGTGACTAACAGTTTCAGTTTTATCTACAGAGGGATTCTAAATGCTTAGAGACTGCAGATCTGTCAACCTTTGAATAAGTCCTAGACTCTATTAGTATTTCTTTCTAGGCAACTATTTTCCAAATACAAATCAATAGTGTCTCTTCTCACTCTCCACTGAGCATATAACAAGACATTATTTGTTTTATATCATGCATTAGGAACCTAAGTTAAACATTGGGAACTGTTACTGGCATTTTTACATTGTTACTGGCGTGTTAATGACAAGAGGTGTTAAATATTAAAATGGGTGACAGAAATAACTTTGGACTCTTCTGTGGTTGCCAACTTCTCTGTGAATGGCTTAAGTTCATTATTGTGAACTGGGAATAGATTAGCCTCTACCTGGAAGATTTCAAAATACTTGTCCAAACTACCAGGATGGAATGTCTAGGTTTCCTTGAGTATTTTCAATTGTAGTAGAGGATTTTGGAACAATGAGGCCACCCATTCGCTGTAGCTTATGCTCCCACACTTCCCTTTTCTCTCTGTTGCCTCAGACTGTTTTTTGAGCCTTACCTGACTCAGTTTTGGAGGGAGGTGTTTACTGTACAAACATAAGGAAAGGGCTGTAGAGAATATGTGACAAAACGAAGACCCTAGTGTGCATGTCCAGTGTTCCTGGCTCAGGGTAGGGCTGACTGGTAAACACAATGATTCTGCCATAGGTGAAGGAAGGAGTAAAGAAATTCCAAAAGAAACTTTGGGGGCAGGGACTGAAGAAAAAAGAAGCAAGACACTGATGCTGCTAACCAGGGTAGAGAAAGCTAAAGATTTAGCACACATCTCCTACTGGGTTCTTACTCCTATAATTCTACTTTTTTAAAAAAAATAATAATAATGGCTTTCACAGAGCATTTTTAGGGCAGTGAAACTATTCTGTCAGACTGAGTATCTACTATAATGGTGGACACACCCAGGTGGCTCAGCGGTAAAGAATCCATCTGCCAATGCAGGAGACGCAGGTTCAATCTCTGGGTTGGGAAGATCCCCTGGAGAAGGAAATGGCAACCCACTCCAGGATTCTTCCTGGAGAATCCCATGGACAGAGGAGCCTGGTGGGCTAAAGTCCATGGGATTGCAAAGAGTTGGACACAACTGAGTGACTAAGCACCTTTGTCCAAGCATATTGAATGTATGATACCAAGAGTGATTTGTAATATACCCTATGGACTTTGGGTGGTTATGATGTGTCAATGTTGATTCATCCATTGTAAACAATTTTCCACTCCATTGTGGGATGTTGACAGTGAGGGTGGTCGGGGGTGTGTGGGACAGGGTGCAAAGGAGAAATCTCTCTAACTGTCTGCTCAACTTTGCTGTGAACCTAAGACTGCTCTAATTTTTTTTAACTGAAAAAAAGTAACAGTTTTATTTATATAAAATTTGCATAGTATAAAATTTGCCCTTTTAAAGTGTACAATTAGTGGGTTTTATTATATTCACATGGTTGTACAATCATCACTACTATCCAATTTCAGAATATTTTCACAATCCCGAAAAGAAACTCCTTACCCATTAGCAGCCACTTCTCATTCCTCCTTGTGCCCAGCCCCTGGCAACCACTGTCAATTTATATTTGCCTGTTCTGGACATTTCAGATAAATGGAATCATATAACATGTGGCTTTGTAGGTCTGACTCCTTTTACTTAGCATAATGTTTTCAAGGTTCATCCGTGTTGTAATTTGTATCAGTACTTCTGCCTTTCGTGGATGAATAATATTCCATTGTATAGCTATATTTTATTTATCCACTTATCAGTTGATGTATGGAGAAGGAAATGGCAACCCACTCCAGTATTCTTGCCTAGAGAATCCCATGGATAGAAGAGCCTGGTGGGCTGCTGTCCATAGGGTTTTGCAGAGTCAGACACGACTGAAGTGACTTAACATGCATGCATGCATTGGAGAAGGAAATGGCAACCCACTCCAATATTCTTGCCTGGAGAATCCCAGGGACAGAGGAGCCTGGTGGGCTGCCGTCTATGGGGTCACACAGAGTCAGACACGACTGAAGTGACTTAGCAGCAGCAACAACAGCAGTGGCAGCAGTTGATGTATACTTTGGCCTTTCTACTTTGGGGCTATAATGAATAATACTGCTGTAACAATTTGTATACATATTTTTGTATGGAAATCTATTTTTGTTTCTCTTGGGTGTATGTCTAGGTAGGCACAGAATTACTGTGTCAAATGATAATTCTATATTTAAGCCTTCTGAGGACCTTGCAAGTTGTTTTCCAAAGTGGATGCATCATTTTAAATTTCCACCAGCAATGTACAAGTGTTCCAATTTTCTAGCATCTTCACCAATACTTATTTTACATTTTAAAAATTATAGCCATCCTAATGTGTGAAATGATATCTCATTGTGACTTTAATTTTCATTTCCCTCCATGACTGATGTTAAGCATTTTTTCATTTACTTATTGGCCATTTCTATATCTTTGGAGAAATGCCTATTCAAATCCTTTGCCGATTTTTAACTGGGTTATTTGCCTTTTTGTGTTGAGTTGTAAGAATTCTTAATGTATTCTGGACACTAGACCCCTTTCAGATATATGATTTGCAAGTACTTTTTCTCATTTTGTAGGTTGTATTTTTACTTTCTTGATGACATCCTTTGAAATACAAAATTATTTAATTTTAATGAAATCTGCTTTTATCTATTTTTTCTCTTGTGGCTTGTATTTTTGGTGTCATATCTAAGAATACAATTAGTAGTGCCAAATCTAAAGTTATGAAGATTGTTTTGGCTACTCTGGCCCCCTTGTGTTTCCCTGTGAATTTTAGGTTCAGCTTGTCAATTTCTGTAAAAAAGTGAGCTGGGATTTTGATAGAGATTGGATTGAATCTATACATCAATTTGGGGTATATAACCTCTTTAGCCATATTAAGTTTCCCAACCCATGATCACAAGATGATGTTCCAGTGAATCAGGTTATCTTAAATCTCTTTTGATGATATTTTTTAGTTTTCAGTATACAGGTCTTACAATTTGTTTGCTGACATATATCCCTAGGTATTCTGTTGTTTTTGATGATATTGTAAATGGAATTGTTTTCTTAATTTTATTTTTGGATTGCTCATTGTTGGTGTATGTGTGTGTGCTAAGTCGCTTCAGTCGTATCTGACTCTGTGCCATCCTATGGACTGTAGCCAGGCTCCTCTGTCCGTGGGATTCTCCAGGCAAGGATACTGGAGTGGGTTGCCATGCCCTTCTCCAAGGGATCTTCCCAATCCAAGGATCGAGCCTGGTTCTCTTGCATCTCCTGCATTGGCAGGTGGGTTTTTCACCACTAGTGCCACCTGGGAAGCCCATGCTAGTGTATAGAAATACAAATGACTTTTCTGGATTGACCTTGTATCCTGAAACCTTGCAGAACACCTTTGCTAATTCTAATGATTTTTTAGTCAATTGCTTAGGATTTATTATATACCTGATCATGTCATCTGAGAAGAGAGAAGTTTTTCATCTTCCTTTCCAATCTTTTCCTTGTGTAATTGCCCTGGCTCGAACCTCCAGGATAATGTTGAACAGAACTTGTGAGAGTGCACATCCTTGTCTTATCTGTGATCTTAGGGGTAAAGCATCCAGTTTTTCACCACTAAGTATTGATGTTGGCTAGGCTATATTTGGACTTTCCCAGTGTCTCAGCAGTAAAGAATCTGTCTGCAATGCAGGAGACACAGAAGACATGGGTTTGATCCCTGTGTCAGGAAGATCCCCTGGAGGGGGTAGGGCAAACCACTCCAGTATTCTTGCCTGGAGAATCTGATGGACTGAGGAGCCTGATGGGCTACTGTCCATAGGGTTGCAAAGAGTTGGCTATGACTGAAGTGACTGAACATGCATGCATAGGCTATTTTCATAGATGGCTTTTATTGGGTTGAAAAAGTTCCCTTTTATCTATTCCTAGTGTTGTGTTTTCATTATGAAAAGATGCTGAATTTTGTCAAGTGATTTTTCTACACTTACTGAAATAATCATATGTATTTATTGATTGATTTTCATATATTAAACCAACCTTGAATTTCTGGGACAAATCCTAATTGATCATGGTGTGTAATCCATTTTATATGTTGCTGGGTTTGCTTTGCTCATATTTTGCTAAGGATTTTTACATCTATATTTGTTAACCTGTAGATTTCTTTCTTGAAATGTTGGCTGGATTTTGGTATGGGCATAATATTATTCTAATAGAATCAGTTGCTGCTTTGATTAATGTAGCAATAAAATACCAGAGTGAAAAACTGGAGATGTGAGTTGCATGTAACCATTTGGCAATTTTCTGCACCAATCACCACCGCTAAGGACTTGGTTCCCAAAAGGGCAACTTTGTTTATGGCTGTCTCTGTCCCAAGTTGGTGGCCTTCTATTGTGTTTACCACAGAATCATTAATTTTCTCATCTCCTTTATTTAACCTTCTCTCCTGCACCATATATTTGCCTAAGGACAGCAGTGCCCGTCTCCTTAGTGCACTAAACACTGTGCTCTGTGAATCCATAGGGATGAAGGAATTACAGAATTTTGCTTGAGTCAAGTCCTCCTAGTTCCTTCTTTGATTCACTGTTGCATTCTTCCAACTGCTCATGTCTCTTATTCTTCTGAGGCTTGCATTTGTTGCCCATATTCTCCAATAACATGCCCGTATATTAGGATCTTCCTTGCATCCTGTCTCCCCCACCCCCACCACCTGGACTCAGCCTGAGTTCCCTATCAATCTTTTGGTATAATCAGAGTACAAATAAATAAGGCAGTGGCTGGACCTGATGGAATTCTCAAAGAGTTTCAGTGGAATGAATATTCATGGGAAATTTTAAAGTGCCTCTGGGTTTGACTTGCATCATAAAAGCACCTAAATGGTCCTGTAAAACTTGATCATAGAAGAAAGATATAAAGATATATAGAAAAGTTTTGGTGTTCCAAATACTAAGATCATATGCAGTCTACCTAAGGTCTCTCTCTGGTCTTCTGGGATATCTACTCCTTATATGTGTTTTATCTTCTTTAGAGAAAGAGATTGTATGTGTGCATATGTATTTGGGTGTGTGTGTGTGTGTGTGTGTGTGTGTGAGATAAATAATCTGAGGCAGAGAGGGAAGATACAGATCTCAAAATAAAAACTTACAGTTGCAAAATATATCTCAACCCCCTTGCCTTCCAAAAGTTTGAACTCATTCTTTCCAACCTTCTCCTGTTTCTAGGATCTGCTCTCCTATTTCTCAGTCCATCTTCCAGGTGCCATGGGAGTCCCAGTCCTCCCCTAGTGACTGCTCCACCCCGCTGGAAAATCACTTACCTGGCTCTTACCCACCAGTCAAGTTTAGGGAATTGACTATCTTCTTTTTCTTCATTTACAGAAAAAAATTAACTTGTATGGAACCACACAACACCCTGAATAACCAAAGCAATCTTGAGAAAGAAGAAAAAGCTAGAGGCACCACACTTCTTGATTTCAAATTATATTACAAAGTTATAGTAGTCAAAAGCAGTATACTGTTGGGGTAAAAACAGACACATAGATCAATGGAAGAGAATACAGAGCTCAGAAATAAACCCACACATGGGTCAGTTAATCTGTGATAATGGAAATAAGAATATACAATGGGAAAAGGGTAGTCTCTTCAATAAATGGTATCAGGAAAACTTGATGTCCATGTGCAAAAGAATGAAACTGGACCACATCTTACACCATACATAAAAAGTAACTCAAATTGGATTAAAGACTTTAACATAAGACCTGAAACCATAAAACTCCTAGCAGAAAAACATAGGCAGTAGACTCCCTGACATGGATCTTGGCAATGATTTTTTTTTTTGGGATTTTACCTCAAACACAAAGGCAACAAAAGCAAAATTAAACAAGTGGAACTACATCAGACTAAACAACTTCTGTACAGCAAAGGAAACCATCAACAAAATGAAATGTAACCTACCAAATGGAAGAAAATATATGCAAATCATATATCTGATAAGCTGCTAATATCCTATATACATATGTTTATATATATGTAGAGAGAGAGAAGTCATATAAATCAATAATTTAAAAAATATAATTTAAATATAGTCAGAGGATATGAATAGACATTTTTCAAAAAAAGACATGCAGATGACAGTTGTCCAACAGGTACACGGAAAGGTGCTCAACATCACGAATCATCAAGGAAATGCAAATAAAATCCACAGTAAGATATCACCTCACACCTGTCAGAATGGCTATCATCAAAAAATACAGGAAATAACAAGTGTTGGTAAGGATGCGGAGAAAAGGGAACATTTGTGCACTGTTGGTGGGAATGTAAATTGGTATAGCCACTATGGAGAACAGTATGGAGGTTCCTCAAAAAATTAAAAATAGAACTACCATATGATCTAACAATTCCGCTTCTGGGTATTTAATCAAAGGAAACAAAGGTTCTTGCTTGAAAAGATATATGCACCCCTATGTTCATTGGAGAACTATTCATAGTAGACATGACATAGCAACAACCTTAGCATGTCCACCAATGAATGAATGTATAAAGAAAATGTATACAAAGGAATATTATTCAGCCTTAGAAAGCAAGGAAATCTTGACATTTGCAACAACATGGATTGGCCTTGAGGGCATTATGCTAAGTGAAATATCAATCATTCAGACCGACAAATACAAGTACTGTATGATCTGAAAAAAACAACCAACGACAAAAGATAAAAATAAATTCTTAGATACTGAAAATAGCTTGGTCATTGCTAGAGGCCAGGAGTGGGCACTGGGTGAAATGGGTAAATGGAGTCAAAAGGTACAAACTTCTGTTTATAAAATGTATAAGTACTAGCAATGTAGTGTATAGCATGGTTACTGTAGTTAATGATAGTCACATCTGACTCTATGACCCCATGGACTGTAGCCCACCAGGCTCCTCTCTCCATGGGATTTTCCAGGCAAGAATCCTGGAGCGGGTAGCCATCCCCTTCTCCAGGGGATCTTCCTGACCCAGGGGCCAAACCTGGGTTTCCTGCACTGCAGGCAGATTCTTTACCATCTGAGCCATCAGGGATGTCATAATTTATGATACTGCATTGTATATTTGAAAGTTGCTAAAAGAGTAGATCTTAAAATTTCTCTTCATAAGAAAAAAAATGTGTGATGATGGATGTTAACTAGACTTACGCTGGTGATCATTTCATAATATATGCATATAGTAAATCATTAGGTTGTACATCTGAAACTAATATAATTTTATATGTCAATTGTATATCAATAAAAATAAGAAATTAATGAATCATATTTTAAACAGAGAAAAAGAATCATGAGTTTGAACTGAAACCTACAAGGAGAGGAATCATGTAGATCAATCAGTGGTCTCATTTATAGCTAATAAGATCCAAAATGTACAGTGACTTTCTCAAGTCCCCACTAGGGATTTGAGACTAGCCCACTGATCCTCATATATACTACTAAGATATTGCCCAATGGCAATCTAATATCTGTTTGTTAAATGTATCACCTATTCAGTAAGAAGGGAAGAGTCAGACAATGGCTGCCAGCAACAGCCAAGTGCAAATTTCCTCACACTTACATTTGACTAAGTAAATGAAAGATATAAGCTGAGAAAGGTGTTTTGATGGTTGTTAATTGAACTCTAGATATCAAATAAAGATTTCACAGACTTGATCCATACAAATGAATCTATCTTGGTTCAACTTTAGCTTTGATGCATTTAATGCCACCTTCACCAAGCCTTTAATTGGCTTCACCAAGAGTAGGAGCCAGAGAAGAACCCATGAGAGGATTGGCTAGTGGTAAGAGTGGGCTTTATCATCACTGCACCCTTAGTTCTGTGACCTTGGGCAAATCTTTTAGCATTTGGGAGCTTATTGCTACTTCCTGGGGTTGTTGTGAGGATCAAATGACATCACACATGCAAAACACCTAGTACAGTGTTTGGAATATAGTAACCTGTCAATAGTTGTTGTCTGGTATCATCATCATCATCATCATTATAATGATACCAGTTATTGAAATGAAAAGGTTCTCAGTACTTTAGTTTTCAGAAAAAGCCTCTATTACAGCAAGGAGCCACTTGTACAAAGCATGATGAATAACAACAAAGGCTAATAGTAGAAAGACCTGGGTTCAAATGTGAGCCCTGCCACTTAAATAGTTGTGCATCTCTGGGTGCACTACTCAATCTCTCTGCATTTCCATTAATGGGGATGGATAAAAATATGTTTTTTCCTAAGCTTATTGAGAAGGCTAAGTGAAGTAAAACATGCATAAAAACATTTAGTACACTCAGTCAGTCAGTTCAATCACTCAGTCGTGTCTGACTCTGCGACCCCATGGACTGCAGCACACCAGGCTTCCCTGTCCTTCACCAACTCCCAGAGCTTGCTCAAACTCATGTCCATCGAGTTGGTGATGCCATCCAATCTTTGTTGTCCCCTTCTCCTCCTGCCTCTAATCTTTCCCAGCATCAGGATCTTTTCCAATGAGTCAGTTGTTTGCATCAGGTGGCCAAAGTATTGGAGTTTCAGGTTCAGCATCAGTACTTCTAATGAATATTCAGGACTGATTTCCTCTAGGAGGGACTGGTTTGATCTCCTTGCAGTCCAAGGGACTCTCAAGAGTCTTCTCCAACACCACAGTTCAAAAGCATCAATTCTTCGGTACTCAGCTTTCTTTACAGTCCAACTCTCACATCCATACGTGACTACTGGAAAATCCATAGCTTTGACTGGGCAGACCTTTGTTGGCAAAGTAATGTCTCTGGTTTTTAATATGCTGTATAGGTTGGTCATAGCTTTTCTTCCAAGGAGTATGCGTCTTTTAATTTCTTGCTTGCTGTCACCATCTGCAGTGATTTCGGAGCCCCCCAAAATAAAGTCTGTCACTGTTTCCATTGTTTCCCCATCTATTGGCCATGAAGTGATGGGACCAGATGCTGTGATCTTAGTTTTCTGAATGTTGAGGTTTAAGCCAACTTTTTCACTATCCTCTTTCACCTTCATCAAGAGGCTCTTTAGTTCTTTGCTTAGGTTGCACTAAATATAACCTGCTGTTAGTAGGTAATCAGCCATTTCTCAAGAGCCTCTTTGGAGAAGATGTCCCAGGCTTGACTTCTGGGAGGGAGGGTGGGAGGGACCCAGTCAGCTTGATAATGGCCCACAACAGAGTCTACCTAAAGGCCTTGTGAGTGCTCCCTGTTTCCTCTCTCAGAGGCCCATTTCCTCTATTTTCCCATCATTTCCTGTCATTCTTGCCAGTTCAAAGCCTTTTACGGTGACTCGGGGTTTAGCTTTTATGGTTTCAGTTTACAGGGATTTCCTGTTACCTTTCCTCTCTGCCAGTTTCCTTCTTTAGGGACCG
This sequence comes from Capra hircus, assembly GCF_001704415.2. Lineage (NCBI taxonomy): Eukaryota > Metazoa > Chordata > Mammalia > Artiodactyla > Bovidae > Capra > Capra hircus. Next base: position 31,048,072 of record NW_017189517.1, read on the forward strand.
AGTGTTCTTGTGCTCACCAGAGCACAATAGAACAGGTTAATACATGCTCATGTCCACAGAGGGGCAGCAGAGTGTGGTAGAAACAGCCCCTGCCTGGGTTTCAGAACAGTTGGGTTTTAATTTTCCTGATCTTACTTGGGCATGTCACTTTCTCATTCTGAGCCTTGGTTTCCCTGTTTTGACATAGAGAGCCTTGGACTAGCTGATGAACAACCAGAGGCCCCAAATACCTACTGAGCTCCCTGTCATGACCTGCCTACCTTTTTTATTCTTTTAAATCAATTTTATGTGTTTTCTAAAAATGTTATGCAACATTTTTAGATGCTTTTATAAAAAAAAAAAACCACAAATCTACATTTAGCTGTTGATGTAAAGAACCAATTATCTTGCTTCACACATGCTTAATGTGGGATGAATTTGACGAGTTAAATAATATGTTTTTATTTTTTTATTTAAACCTTCCTGCCAGCCAGATACACTCCCTGTTTTTCTAAACAGTTTCTCACTTCCACATGAGCATTAGCACAATCCAAAAACCTTCATGGCATATGGATGCAATTATCTTTTCTCCTGAGGAGGTAAGTCAACCGATTTAGAGAAGTGTTTCTCTAGGCCTCCAATGGTGTCAGCCATGGGAATGGTGTCTTAGGGTTTCAGTCATGCGGTGCTGGCTCTCCCACCTACTTCTGTGGGGAGACATTTACAATTTCATATTTACTTTGTTCTTAAAAACCAGAAAGATAGTGAAGAAATAAGCCAATCGACTTAAGGCAACCCTCCTAGAAGAAAGGAGCCTTTTAGTATCAGTCATCCATGGCATCACCAATTCAATGGACATGAATTTGAGCAAACTCTGGGAGACAGTGGAGGACAGGGAAGCCTTGTGTGCTGCAGTCCCTGCGGTCACAAAGAGTCAGACGTGACTTAGCAACTAAACAACAACATGGGGGTGGAGTCCAAGGATTGGCCAAAGGCATTGCCAAAAGCATCTCATTGATGGGCAGCATGAACTAGAATGCCCTGGGCAGCCAGTCCTTCCAGAAAACTTGTGGTTCAGGTGTTGCTTAAGGTTTTTCAGTTGCCCTCCTAGTTCACTCAGACAGGAATCTCCACCCAGAGAGTAGTCTCCACCAGAGAGGAGTCTCCACCCTGAGAGGAAGCTGGGCTAAGCTGGAGGAGGAAGGAGGGAATCAGTGGATGAGGGAGAAACTTAATCCAACTGCAGATCCCTGGTATTTGGCACGCTCTTGGCACTCTCTAAATGTTGCATTGAGTAGAATGAACAAATTGTGGAGTGGTTATGTTGCCATCTTACTGCGTGACCATAGCCAAGTGATTTAGTTCTTTATTTTATTGTAGTGATCACTAGCACCTATATTACATTGTGTAATTATAATTTCTTTGTAGTAATTGGAATAATTATGTTCTAGTCTCTTAGCAAGTTTGGTGACTATAATACAGTATTGTTTTCTATATTCACTGTACTGTGCATTAGATCTCAAGGTCTTATTTAATATTTGTTGCAAGTTTGTATCCTTAACATCTGTCCTATTTCCTCACCCCCAGCCCCTGGTAACCATTTTATTCTATTTTTTTTTTATGATTTTGGCTTTTATAGATTTCACATGCAGAGTTCAGTTCTTTACACCTATTTCCCTATGGCTAAAGTGAGGATAATTTTATCTACTTTCAGAGATGGTTTTGTTCATGAAATGACAAAGTCTACTTGAACCTGATTTATGAAAACAATGCCCAACAAGTGTAAGTGATAAAACATGAGGAAGCTGCTTTGTTAACTTCCTCCTCCCTCTCATTTCAGTAGCTAAAATTCAGGGCAAGTTTTTTCACTGACCATCTTCTATTAAAAATAGAGACAAACTTAAAGAAATGAGATTCTACACATCTCATGGAATGCTAAGCTATTTTCATTTTGAATGTAATAGAAAAAATGGTGGTTCTTATAGACATTTCTGTCTTTCCTGAAATTCCCCATATAAGAGGAGGGTGCTTACCCCTGGAGTAGTTAATCTCTAGGGTGGTGTCTAGCCTGGGGACTCCAGAGAGAGTGTCATGTGTGCTAAGTCACTTCAGTCATGTCTGACTCTTTGCGACCCATGGACTGTAGCCCTCTAGGCTCCTCTGTGCATGGGATTCTCCAGGCAAGAATACTGGAGTGGGTTGTCATGCCCTCCTCCAAGGGATCTTCCTGACCCAGGGATCGAACCGGTGTCTCTTAAGTCTCATGCATTGGCAGGTGGGTTCTTTACCACTAGCACCACCTGGAGGGAGACAAGCTCTAAAAAGTCCCCAAGGGCAGGTCCTCAGCTTCACTTGGCTTTGTTCCCTTATCCAGAGTCCTGGAGGGGGTCTAGTAGGCTCACAGAAAAAAGGCTCAATTGTGAACCAGTTGTCTATACATCTGACCACCATGAGGTGGCAGTAAAGTCAGGTGGATTTCTTTTCTCTGCCGCTTTTCCGGTCCTGCCTCTGGTCCTCCGATCAAAGAACATTATTCACGCTTCATTTCTTTGTTTCCGTTTTCTTCCACTCGATTTCCCTCTATAAACCTCAACATTGGCTTTCTTTGTTCTCCTCACCTTTAATGAGTGTTTGTCTTTCCCTGCTACTCAAGGATTATACTGTATCCTAAACCTTCGTTTAAAATCAGAAACCATTTTTTAATTCAGTTCAGTTCAGTCACTCAGTCTTGTCCAGCTCTTTGCGACCCCATGGACGCACGCCAGGCCTCCCTGTCCATCACCAACTCTCGGAGTTTACTCAAACTCATGTCCATTGAGTCGGTGATACCATCCAACCATCTCATGCTCTGTCGTCCCCTTCTCCTCCTGGCTTCAATCTTCCCCAGCATTAGGGTATTTTTTCAAATGAGTCAGTTCTTCACATCGTGGCCAAAGTATTGAAATTTCAGGTTCAGCATTAGTTCTTCCAATGAATATTCAGGACTGATTTCCTTTAGAATGGACTGGTTGGATCTCCTTGTAGTCCAAGGGACTCTCAAGAGTCTTCTCCAACACCACAGTTCAGAAGCATCAATTCTTTGGCACTCAGCTTTCTTTATAGTCCAACTCGCACATCCATACATGACTACTGGAAAAACCATAGCTTTGACTAGACAGACATTTTTTTGGCAAAGTAATGTCTCTGCTTTTTAATATGCTGTATAGGTTCGTCATGATTTTTCTTCCAAGGAGCAAGCGTCTTTTAATTTCATGGTTGCAGTCACCATCTGCAGTGATTCTGGAGCCCGAAAAAATAGTTTCTCACTGTCTCCATTGTTTCCCCATCTGTTTGCCATGAAGTGACGGGAGAAATATCAATAACCTCAGATATGCAGATGACACCACCCTTGTGGCAGAAAGTGAAGGGGAACTAAAAAGCCTATTGATGAAAGTGAAAGTGGAGAGTGAAAAAGTTGGCCTAAAGCTCAACATTCCGAAAACGAAGATCATGGCATCTGGTCCCATCACTTCATGGGAAATAGATGGGGAAACAGTGGAAACAGTGTCAGACTTTATTTTTTTGGGCTCCAAAATCACTGCAAATGGTGACTGCTGCCATGAAATTCAAAGACGCTTACTCTTTGGAAGAAAAGTTATGACCAACCTAGACAGCATATTAAAAAGCAGAGACATTGCTTTGCCGACTAAGGTCCGTCTAGTCAAGGCTATGGTTTTTCCTGTGGTCATGTATGGATGTGAGAGTTGGACTGTGAAGAAGGCTGAGCGCTGAAGAATTGATGCTTTTGAACTGTGGTGTTGGAGAAGACTCTTGAGAGTCCCTTGGACTGCAAGGAGATTCAACCAATCCATTCTGAAGGAGATCAGCCCTGGAATTTCTTTGGAAGGAATGATGCTAAAGCTGAAACTCCAGTCCTTTGGCCACCTCATGTGAAGAGTTGACTCATTGGAAAAGACTCTGATGCTGCGAGGGATTGGGGGCAGGAGGAGAAGGGGACGACAGAGGATGAGATGGCTGGATGGCATCACTGACTCAATGGACGTGAGTCTGAGTGAACTCCGGGAGTTGGTGATGGACAGGGAGGCTTGGCGTGCTGCGATTCTTGGGGTCGCAAAGAGTCGAACACGACTGAGCGACTGAACTGATGGGACCAGATGCCATGATCTTAGTTTTCTGAATGTTTAGTTTTAAGCCAATTTTTTCACTCTCCTCTCTCATTTTCAACAAGAGGCTCTTTAGCTCTTCTTCGCTTTCTGCCATAAGGTTGCTGTCATCTGCATATCTAAGGTTATTGATATTCCTCCTGGCAATCTTGATTCCAGCTTATGCTTCAGCCAGCCCAGCATTTCTCATGATGTACTCTGCATATAAGGTAAATAAGCAGGGTAACAATATACAGCCTTGATGTACTCCTTTCCTGATTTGGAACCAGTCTGTTGTTCCATGTCCAGTTCTAACTGTTGCTTCCTGACCTGCATATAGATTTCTCAAGAGGCAGGTTAGGTGGTCAGGTGGTATAATTTTTTAATTAGGAGTGTTAATACTGCAGCAACCATTTCACTGGGTTCTTGTGATAAAATGAAATTATATACCTAAAACATTTAGTACAGTGTCTCCACTCAGCAAATGTTAACGATAACTGCTATTATTATATGTTAGACTGACCCAGAAGGAATTTTTTTAAAGTAAAATTAAATGTGTTTCAAAGGCGGGAAACAGAAAGAAAACCGGGGACAACTTCTGCACATGCTAAAATCAATTCTCTGGCTAAGATAATGATACAGGGGTGAAAATATATGTCTGTGTATTGTGTCATATGACTTTCCAAACCATCTTCTTCAAGCCCCATCCAGGTGAACTGGAAAGAATTGTGTACAAATGTATCTTTCAGATGAAAGCCCCTACGACTGCACGGAGCATACTGTAGATTCTCAATAAATGTTGATTCCCTCCTACTTTTTACCTGAAAGCTCTGAATATGATCTGGTTCAGGTGATTCCCCAGTGCACTGTACATCAGAATCATTTGGGCCCTCACCCAAAGATAACAATTCTGTACGTCTGGAGTAGAGCCTAGGAATCTGTTCTGTAAAGCTCTTCCTAGACACTTTTGGGAACTAGTGAATTAATTGAAAATTGTTCAGCTGAGAGAAAACAGAGCTGAGAAGTATTGATCATTCTAGGTGCCATGCTAAGTGCTTTATGTGTGTCATCTCATTTGATCTGCACAGCTGCTCTGAGAGCTAGGTGGTGTCACTTCTATTTTCCCCATGGGGGACCTGAAACTCAGAAAGGTTAAATGCCTTGCCTAGAGATTCGGTAAATGACAGGGCATGGTTTCAAACACAGTTCCTTGTAATCCTCATCCCAGGCCCTTCTCCCTGTACCACAGACTTGCCAAGCACACGTGGGCCTGGTCCTGTCTCTACCCTCTGACCAAGTGAAAATCTTGGTCAAACACTTCATCTGGCTGCTCATTTCCTTCCTTGATAACAATATTCCTGCCTCTGACTTGGACTTGATGAATGAACAAACAGAAGAGAATTAAATGAGATAATGGATGGAAAAACTAGCTTGTAAAGTGCAATACACATATTGTATTATTTGTGGCATTGGTTATTGTTTAGTCTCTAAGTCCTGTCTGACTCTTTTGTGACTCCATGGACTGTAGTCTACCAGGCTCTGCTGTCCATGGAATTTCCCAGGCAAGAATACTGGACTGGGTTGCCTTTTCCTCCTTCAGGGGATCTTCCCAAACCGGGGATCGAACCTGTGTCTCCTGCATTAGCAGGCGGATTCTTTACCAATGAGCCACCTGGGAGACAAGGCATTGGTTATTGCTCAGGGATCCTGGATCTCAGGAAAGTGTGTATGGCCTATATCTATTGACCAATGGAACCTGGAAGGAAATAGATGATACACAAAGCTGGCATTGCTGGTATGGCATAAAGTCAATAGCTGGAATGAGGGTGCATTCACTCCAGAGTTCTGAGGTAGGTCAGCTTGCCAGATCTGGCTTTTTAGCACTTATAAGTATTTGAATATTATGTCAAAAATAGACAACAGTCACTCAATAAGCATATTCTGGACACTTACTGTATACAAGATGCTGAATGGAGCACTGTACATAATTCACAGAACTCAAGATTACAGTTTTCAAGGAGCTTGTAGTTTATTTGAGGAGACATGATATATATATTTGAGGAGACATGATATATATATATCATATATATATTTATATAAATATATATATTTATATATATATAAAACAATGGCTATCTAATGAATATGACCACAGTAATGCAGTAATGTCAACCCCAAACTATAAGGATGCCGGTCATCAGAAGGAATAAATACTGCTAGCAATGTTATACAGTGAGAACCCCATAATCTATCTTCTTTCCCTTAGTATCAGTTGTTATCTGGATTACAGAAAACAGCCCCTGACTTTCTCTCTCTCTATTCCTCAAGATACTGCACACGACTGCCCTGATCTGTCTCCCGTTCTGTGTTCAAAAGTGATGTTTCCAAGCTGCAAATCTGATGTCATTCTCACTAATTGGCAATGGTTTCCCCACTGCCTTAAGGATAAACCCTAGATTCCTTTACATGGTCCATAGGGACCCCGACCATCATTTCCATCGCCACCCAAGTTTCTCTTGCCCAGCCACCCTGAAAATACCATGTTCTTTCAAACTTTGGCAACCTTGCATGTGTTCTGCCCTTTGATCAAAAGTACCCTTCTCACCTTCCTCACCTTGTTGTTGTTGTTCAGTTGCTCAGTCGTATCAGTCTTTGTGACCCCATAGACTGTGGCATGCGAGGCTTCCCTGTCCTTCACAATCTTCCAGATTTGCTTAAACCTATGTCCATTGAGTTGATGATGCCATACAACCATCTCATCCTCTGTCGTCCCCTTCTCCTCCTGCCTTCTATCTTTTCCAGCATCAGGGTCATTTTCAGTGAGTCGGCTCTTTGCATCAGGTGGCTAAAGTATTGGAGCTTCAATTCAGCATTAGTCCTTCCAATTAATATTCAGGGTTGATTTCCTTTAGGATTAACTATTTTGATTTTCTTGCAGTCCAAGGGACTCTCAAGAGTCTTCTCCAACACCACAGTTTGAAAACATCAGTTATTCAGTGCTCAGCCTCCTTTGTGGTCCAACTCTCACATCCATAGCTGACTACTGGAAAAACCATAGCTTTGACTATACAGACCTTTGTTGGCAAAGTAATATTTCTGCTTTTTAATATGCTGTATAGATTGGTCAGAGCTTTTCTTCCAAGGAGCAAGCATCTTTTCATTTCATGGCTGCAGTCACCATCTGCAGTGATTTTGGAGCCCCCCCAAAATAAAGTCTGTCACTGTCTCCATTGTTTCCCCATCTATTTGCCATAAAGTGATGGGACCAGATGCCATGATCTTTGTTTTTTGAATGTTGAGTTTTAAGTCAGCCTTTTCACTCTTGACTTGTTCACCTTCATCAAGAGGCTCTTTAGTTCCTCTTTGCTTTCTGCCATAAGGATGGTGTCATCTGCATATTTGAAGTTATTGATATTTCTCCCAACAATTTTGATTCCAGAGTGTGCTACATCTAGCCCTAAGCAGGGTGACAGTATACAGGCTTGATGTACTCCTTTCCCAATTTGGAATCAGTCCGTTGTTCCATGTCTGGTTCTGACTATTGCTTCTTGACCCGCACACAGATTTCCAGAAGGCAGGTAAGGTGGTCTGGTATTCCCATCTCTTTATGAATTTTCCACAGTTTTTTTTGATACACACAGTCAAAGGCTTTAGTGTAGTCAATGAAGCAGAAGTAGATGTTTTTCTGGAATTCTCTTGCTTATTTTATGATCCAATGGATGTTGGCAATTTGATCTCTGGTTCCTCTGCCTTTTGTAAATCCAGCTTGAACATCCAGAAGTTCCCAGTTCATATACTGTTGAAGCCAAGCTTGGAGGATTTTTAGCATGACCTCGCGAACATGTGAAATGAGTGCAATTGTGTGGTAGTTTGAGGATTCTTTGGCATTGCCTTTCTTTGGGATTGGAATGAAAACTGACCTTTTCCAGTCCTGTGGCCACTGCTGAGTTTTCCAAATTTGCTGGCATATTGAGTGCAGCACTTTCACACAATATCATCTTTTAGGATTTGAAATAGCTCAGCTGTAATTCCATCACCTCCACTAGCTTTGTTTGTAGTGATGCTTATTAAGGCCCACTTGACTTCACATTCCAGGATTTCTGGCTCTAGGTGAATGATCATATCATTGTGGTTATCTGGGCCATTAAGATCTTTTTTGTATAGCTCTTCTGTGTATTCTTGCCACCTCTTCTTAATCTCTTCTGCTTCTGTTAGGTCCACAGCATCTCTGTTGTTTATTATGCCCATCTTTGCATGAAATGTTCCCTTGGTATCTCTAATTTTCTTGAAGAAATCTCTAGTCTTTCCCATTCTCTATTTCTTCACATAGTTCACTTAAGAAGGCTTTCTTATTTCTCATTGCTATTCTTTGGAACTCTGTATTCAATGGGCATATCTTTCCTTTCCTCCTTTGCCTTTCATTTCTCTTCTTTCCTCAGCTATTTGTAAGGCCTCGTCAGTCAACCATTTGTCTTTTTGAATTTCTTTTTGGGGATGATTTTCATCACTGCCTCCTGAACAATGTTATGAACTTCTGTCCACAGTTCTTCAGGCACTCTGTCAGATCAAATCTCTTGAATCTATTTGTCACCTCCAGTTATAATCATAAGGGATTTGATATAGGTCATACCTGAATGGCCTAGTGGTTTTCTCTACTTTTTTCAATTTGAATCTGGATTTTGCAATAAGGAGTTCATGATCTGAGCCACTGTCAGCTCCTGGTCTTCCTCACCTACCTTTTTATTTTTCTTGAAAACACCCTGCCCCCTTCAAACTGGATTTGACCCCCCTAATCTGTACCCCTTTGTCACTCTATTTCATAACACTCATCACACTAATACTGTATTTCCTTGTTCTACATCTGTCTCTGGTACCCTTTTACTCATCTGATTTGTTGATCTTGCATATGTGAGAACAACATGTTTAAAGAGCTTAACACAGTGCCTGGCACATTGAGGCATTTGACCAATATTAGCTATTTATATTCCAGTTGCAGAACTAATTAGCTGAGAAAACTCAGGTGGATACAAGAAGAGGTCTATTGAGCAGATGTTAGAGAAGAGGGGCTAATTTTTCATTCATAGAGGTCAAATATCCTACAGAGCTCATACTGAGTTAGAGGTCCAACACTTCCTTAGCTGTTTTTTTAAATTAAAAAAAAATAAAACCTGTCTCTTGGGGAGAGTACGTGTCTTAGTCTGTTTGGGCTGCTATGAGAGATACCAAAGACTGGGTAGCTTATAAATAACAGAATGTTTTTCTCTCAGTTCTGGAGGCTGGCCAGTCTAGGATCAATGTGTCATCAGATTCAGTGTCTGGTAAGGAAATGCTTCCTTATTTGGTACATGACCATCCTTTTACTGTATTTCACATGGCAGAAGGGGGCAAGGGAGCTCTCCTCCTTTATGAGAAGACTAATTCCATTCATTAAGGGTTTGTCCTCATGACCTGATCACCTCCCAAAGGTTCCAACTCCAAAGGCCATCACACTGAGCGTTAGCATTTAACATAGGAATTTGGGGGACACAGACTTTTAGTCTATAGTAATTCCCAAAGTTCTTGTGAGAAGCTGCTCCAAGTGTGCTGTGTGAGCTCGATTGTTTCAGTCATGTCCAAATCTTTGCAGCCCCATGGACTATAACCCGCCAGGCTACTCTGTCCATGAGATTTCCCAGGCAAGAATACTGGCATGGGTTGCTATGTCCATCTCCAGGGGATCTTCCCAACCCAGGAATCAAACCCGAGTCTCCCGCAGTTCCTGCATTGGCAGGGAATTTTTTTTTACACTGAGCCTCCTGTGAACCCTAAGTGTAGTTGGCGGAGTATACAAAGGACAACACAGAGTGACATGGAGGTCTTTTCAGGGGCAAGTAGGGGGTCAATCTTGGTAAAGACCCAGTAGCATAATTTATATTGGTCTGAGACATAATTCCTTCTTCTCACCCCCAGTGGAATAAAAAACATGAACAGAGTAGCTGGACCTTAGGCTAGTGATGCCAGAAATGATGTAAATAGGAAAAGCAGGCTGGCAAAGTATGAGGATAGATGAGAATCAAATGCTCGGTAGTGTTGGGGAAGATTTCAATAGGACTCAATTTGTTTAGCAGAAGTTTGTGTAAAAACAAGAAAACAATCAACCAAATCTCTGTCACTGTGAAGACTTGATTCTACAGAGTGCTACCCTGACTTTCTAGAAAGTGCCCTGGTCTTCGCTTGCTTTTTAGAACATCAGGTTGGACCAAGATGGAGTTGGCAACTCAGAATGTCCTACCTCCCTGGCAGACCTGACTGAGCCAGCCAAATAGTGGCTATGGTAAAGCGTCTGTCTACAATGCGGGAGACCCAGGTTGGAGCCCTGGGTTGGGAAGATCCCCTGGAGAAGGAAATGGCAACCCACTCCAGGACTATTGCCTGGAAAATCCCATGGACAGAGGAGCCTGGTAGACTACAGTCCACGGGGTCGCAAAGAGTCAGACACGACTGAGCAACTTCACTACTCACAACACTAGCAATAATATGGTTACCTGAACTACTGAAGTTTTCAGAAGTTTTCTTGTTTATTTGTTTGATTTGCCTTCCTCTCTAACAAGGGAGCCTGAGAGGCTCCTGGAATCTTCCATAGGTTCTTGGCTTCCAATCTAAGCTCCTACTAATACTCATATTCAGTGAAGCAAGTGAGAAGAGAGCTATTCTCATGGCTTGGTTATCTTTTCACTGGGGGCTGTGGTGGGTGTGGGTACCTTTGAATTCACTGGCTTTGCTTTATCTTTGACAATTATGCATCTGTACTGAATCTAGCAGAGAAGGTTCTCTACTCATTTAACTTGGCCTTGCCGACATTAAAAATGTTTTTATGCTGCTACCTATGGCCTTCCCTGGTGGCTCAGATGGTAAAGAATCTGCCTGCAATGCAGGAGACCCACGTTCAATTCCTGGGTCAGGAAATCCCCTGCATAGGGAATGGGTATCCACTGTAGTATTCTTGCCTAGGGAATTCCATGGACAGAGGAGCCTGGTGAGCTACAGTCCATGGGATCATAAAGAGTCAGGCATGACTGAGCGACTAACACTTTCACTTTCATGGAGACCATGAAGTTAGCAGTATGCTTAGCACTAAATTCAGGTCCCCATGGAAAAAAAAAAAAACATGTTGAGGAAGCAAGTAACAACCTGCCCCCTTCCTCACTGCTTTCCTAGTCCACCAACCACACACACCAAGCAGCAACTGGGGCAGTGGGTTGGAGATTTGGTCTCATAAGCTTAGAGGGTGCTGCAGTGATGGAGAGAGTACCTGTTTTTCCTGAGCTGAGTCTGCTTTGAAAAAATAGGACCCTCAAGAGGAAGAGGTCTGTTGAAGATCTCAACTCAGTGTGCGTTGTGTTCTCAAGTGTTCTGCTCTCCTCCTAATGTTCTCTCAACAAACTCCCCCTGCCTTTCTTCTCATACTCTTCCACCTTCCCCTTTAGTCTCATTGTCTTATTTAGTCTCACTGCCTCCTTTGATCTCTCTCTAGGCCTTCTCCTCTCAAACTACTCCTTGGAATTCCAAAGGAAACTTGGGTATCTCTCTGTAGCTGAGGGTCTTTCCCTCAGGGCCAGTGTAGGCAGCCTGATTTGATATGATGAAGGCTGTGAAAGCCCCAGACATCCTGTGTAGCTCATATCTATGCCATCCCTCTGCTCTGGGTACTGAGGATGAGAGCTATGCTGGTTCCCACTGCAGGTCCTTTGACATCCTGCAGTCACTCCTTCCCTTATTTTGCCTACCTAAGGCTTGAGCAGTGTTTTTCACATTTCTTGGTTATTGGACTAAATTGGACCAAAAAAAAAAAAACCCACAACAAACAACAGCTGTTAATATGGTTCTCTTTACATTCTTCATCAACCACTTCCCAACATTGTGACTCCATGAGTTGCTGGAATTCGTATTTTCTCTTTGCACAGGATTTCAGTCCTCTCTCTACACCCTGGAGCTGCTTATATTTTCAAAGCAAATTTCTTCCTTCTTCCCCTACCTTAAGGCTTGCCTCCATAAGCTTCTCCTCTACCACACTAATATCTAGGTCTTCTTCCCACTGATCTCAAGTCATAAGCAAGTCTTTTCCTGAAGCATTAGCTCTCAGAACTTGACTTTTGCCAACTCTTGTGTCAAATCAAGGGCTTCCCAGGTGGCACTTGTCATAAAGAACCGGACCTGCCAATGCAGGAGACATGAGATGTGGTTCAATCCCTGGGTTGGGAAGATCCCCTGGAGTAGGAAATGGCACCCCACTTCAGTATTGTTGCCTGGAAAATTCCATAGGCAGAGGAGCTTGGTGAGCTACAGTCTATGGGGCTGTAAAGAGTTGGACACCATTGAGCACATATGCACGTGTAAACAAAGAAGGCAATGGCACCCCACTCCAGTGCCCTTGCCTGGAAAATCCCATGGACAGAGGAGCCTGGTAGGCTGCAATCCATAGGGTCGCTAAGAGTCGGACACAACTGGGCGACTTCACTTTCACTTTCCACTTTCATACATTGGAGAAGGAAATGGCAACCCACTCCAGTGTTCTTGCCTGGAGAATCCCAGGGACAGGGGAGCCTGGTGGGCTGCCGTCTATGTGGTCACTCAGAGTCAGACATGACTGAAGCGACTTAGCAGCAGCAGCAGCAGCACGTGTGAAATCAAAACTTAATGTATCTATAAATTCCATTCCATTTCATTTAGCCCTCATCAGTTTTCAAGGTGTTAGTGGTTGCTGTATTCTTTCTATATCTCTGCTTCTCTGTCTCCTCCTCCAGCCTTTTAGGAGTCTAGCATCTGATCCAATGATTCTAAAAGGGAAGACTTGAGAAACTGAAAAGACAGACTTCCCTCAGTCTTTCTCTCTCATTTTATTAAGACTTTAATAAATAAGTTTTAGTTCACAGCAACATTGAGGGGAAGGAACAGAGATTTTCTATATACTATCTACTCCCACACATGCATAGTTTCCCCCATTATCAACACCCCTACCAGAGTGGTACATTTGTTACAACTGATGAAGCTACACTGACACAACATAATCACCCAGAGCCCATGTTTGAACACTATGGTTCATTCCTAGTATTGTACCTTCTATGAGTTTGGGCAAATGTATAATGATGTGCATCCATCATTATTTTGGGTTGGCCAGAAAGTTCATTTGGGAAAACATCTTCCAGAAAAAGAATGAACATTTTGGCCAACCCAATAGTATCCTACAGAGTATTTCACTGCTCTGTCTTCTGTTATTAAAAAAAGCATAGACATTACTTTACTGACAAAGGCCTGTCTAGTCAAAGCTATGGTTTTTCAAGTAGTCATGTATGGATGTGAGAGCTGGACTATAAAGAAAGCTGAGTGCCAAATAATTGATGCTTTTTAACTGTGGTGTTGGAGAAGACTCCTGAGAGTGCTGTGGAATGCAAGGAGATGCAACCAGTCCATCCTAAAGGAAATTAGTCCTGAATATTCATTGGAAGGGCTGATGTTGACGCTGAAACTCCAATACTTTGGCCACCTGATGCGAAGAATGGACTCATTTGAAAAGACCCTGATGCTGGGAAAGAGTGAAGGCAGGAAGAGAAGTGTACGACAGAGGATGAGTTTGTTGGATGGCATCACTGACTCAATGGACATGAGTTTGAGTAAACTCTGGGAGTTGGTGATGGACAGGGAAGCCTGGCATGCTGTGGTCCATGGGGTTGCAAAGAGTTGGACACGACTGATTGATTGAACTGAACTGAACTAAGCAATCCTCTGTACTCTGCCTAGTCATTCCCACACTCCTGCAACTCATGGCAACCACTAATCCTTTTACTGTCTCCATCTTTTTTCCTTTTCCAGAAGGTCATATAGTTGAAATTGTACACTATGTAGTTTTTGGGGAATGGCTTCTTTCACTTAGTGATATACATTTAAGGTTTTCCCACATCTTTTCATGGCTTGAAAACTCATTTCTTTTCAGCACTGAATAATAGTTCATTGTCGGGATGTATCACAGTTTACTCATCCATTTACCTAATACAGGACATCTTGTTTGCTTCCAAGTTTTGGCAATGATGGATAAAGTTGCTGTAAACATCTGTGTGCAGGTTCTTCTGTGGCTGTAAGTTTTCAACTCCTTTGGGTAAATACCAAGTAGTGTGATTGCTGGATCATATGGTATGAATATGTTTAGTTTTGCAAGAAACTAACTATCTTCCAAAGTGGGCACATTCTCTTTTTATGCCTTTCTTCTCTTCCTCCAAGGAAGACTCTTTTCTTTGGATTACTTCACTGGTATTGTTGGCTTTCAAGCTGGAACTACAACCATGCCCCCTGCAGAGAAATATTCTCCATCAGACTCATTCCTACTCTTATTCCCAACTCTGACACCCACACCACTGTTGGGCCCCATGAAAAGCATTAGCTTATGGCTAACCCTTCCCACTTGCTCATCATGAACCATTGACATTTGGCCAGACACCAAGTCCCTGAAAAGCATAGGACTAGATCTCTAGGGAGGAGGGTCAGTTTAAGTAGCAGACAATGATGACTTGTTCTCTAAACAGTGGAGATGTAATAACATAACTTAATGCTGAATCAAAGGAAATAATCAAACTCCAAACCACTTTGATTTGCAGCTTGGAATAAAAGGCAACGTTTCTTGATTTAAATGTCAGGCCCACTGCTGAGTGATGATTTAATAACTCTTATGAGGGATCTTGTCACAGCAAATTCAACACTGGAATAGAATGACTCACAGAGAGGGTGTTAGAAATGATACAGAAGAGCCCAAAAAGAAACAGGCTTATCTCAAGGCTTATCTAGAAGCTTTGCATAAAGCTAATTTGCAGTTAGGACCTCTTCTCTCCCCCTATCCTGCCACCCAGTCTTTCATGTCACAGATAACTACACATGTATGTAGATACAATCCCCAGGTGTGATGTCAACTCACTGCAGTATTTTCTGGGGACACAGGTCCTTGAACAGTTCCAGCATGCAGGCTCAGTCCATGCATTCAGGCTGAAAGGCTAGGCACCTGTGAGCCTGGCTATTTCTGAAGGTGATCTCAAAAATTCATCTCGTCCTATTGCTCTATCTTTACAAAGGTACTTAATTATTTTCTCCCATTTTAAGAGTGAGAGAGCTGAGATCCTATAGGGTTAAGAGATTTCTTCAAAGACTCCAGTTTCTTGACTCTCAGGGAATCAGTAGATCCTTCTCAATACCATATGAGATCTCTGTCCTTGACCTTCCCCAGCTTCCCTGGGCTAGCACACTAGAATGCTCAAGGCTGACCAGGCCCCAGTTTCAGCCAGCTTGCCAGGTCAGTGAGGAACCATGCATAGCTGTTCTTAAGGAAGAAGAATCCATTCTTGGGTAATCTTTCAGTCATCAAGATTGATTTTGGAGGTAATACAAAGTATAAAATTGTGGTGTTTGCCTCGATGACAGTTGCTCAGTCTTGAAAATATGAACATTTTTGTCCAGATGATTTTTTGTGGTGGGAGGCTGCTTTGTGTATTGTTGGATGTGTTGCAGCATCCGTGGCCTCTGGTTAACTGGCCTCTGCCTATAGCACAGGATTACTTCCAATCCCTTTTACACAGAGCTTTTAGGTTAATCTCCCAAAATGTAATTCTAACTCAGTGGTTCTTAATACCTCCATCCTGGGGACATGGCCAAGTCTGTCAATATTTTTGGTTTTCACAGTTCAGTGGAGCAGGGATAAGTTGAAGACATCTAGTAGGTAGAGGCCAGGGTGTTACAATTCACAGAACAACACTACCCACCCCCATTACAACAAAAGCCTAAGATGTCAATAGTGCCAAGGATGAGAAACTTTGTTCTATCGTATCATTATCTGTTCAGAAATTACCATTGTTCTCCACTCCTGGTGGAAAAGATGACAGAGTCATGATCCTTCCTTGTCTAGATTCAGCTCATTATTTGCCATCTACAGCTTCTTTTCTGAAATGACTCTGAATGGAGTGCTGTTTCCGAACCATGTGGTCTGCATTCTCACTTGTATAACTTTGCTCACCAACCTCTCCTCCTGCCCAGAATGCCCACTCCTCATGACTAAAGTCTTGTTGAAATGCTAGCTACTCTATAAAACCCTACCTGAACCTAAATCCTCTCAGCTACAAGTAATTCTTTCCCTGGATATTATGTACATTTTTTACTTGTATGTCTCTCAAAACATTTATCATATTCATAATAGAATGGAAATTTTGAATTGGAAGCTGCCTTTAGAAATGTCTCCAGTAAAATTCCCTTCACTTTAGTAAAAGGAAATTGAGACCAAGAACAGTGAATTAATTAGGTAAAGGTATCATGCGTGTGTGTGTGTGCTAAGTTGCTTCAGTCGTGTCCGACTCTTTGCAACCCTATGGACTACAGCCCGCCAGGCCCCTCTCTCCATGGGATTCTACAGGAAAGAATACTGGAGTGGGTTGCCATGCCCTCCTCCAGGGGATCTTCCTGACATCTCTTGCATTGGCAGGTGGGTTCTTTACCACTAGCGCCATCTGGGAAGCCCAAAGGTATCATACTTTCTCATAAAACTTGGGCCATAATAACTTGTATTGTTGATTCCACTCTCCTGACATGGTTGAAACGGATAATCATGGACTTAGTCCTGGCATTCAAATTTCAACTCTGATGCTTTAAAAGTTGGTAAAGTAATTAACTTTCTGAGATTATTAAATCTTCAGCTTTAAATGGAAATAATCATGGCTGTTGTGAGAATCAAATGAGATGTTGTATTCAAAATGTATGGCACATAGTAGATACTTGATAAATATTTGTCAGATGAATAGAAGGATCAACTGTAGTTTAAGAAATAGAATTTAGGGATTGGTGATGTTCCATGGGGCTTCACTAAAAGGTGATTGGAGGTAAAGTGTGGTAGCTTATTCCCACGGCTTCCTACTTTTACATCCTTCCACAGAAAACACGAGTTCTTCTGTAGGCCATGAGACCAGTGTCCAAGCTTTCTGTGGAGTATGTGAATAATGACAGCATCTCTCAACTTGGAAATGTAGTTCTTAAAAGGTTTGCTCTTTCCCCTCGTTTGCAATGCTGATGTTGTAACCTCTCTGTTCCCTCAGGTAGATAACAGGTAGGATTGTTGGGAGAGGATTGGATAGGAGATATATTTCTTCTATTTCTCTTTTATTTCCTGTGTGATAGCAGCCTTGGGCTTAGATGCTGTTCGGTGGCTTAACTGGCATCTCTGTGAGAGGAAATTCTGCACTTCAGGTGGCCATGGGGGCACTTGGGTGTTGGCTTTTAGCCCAGGGATACCTGGTTCTGACTTGGCTTCAGTAAGGTTTATTAAGACCTTTCTAGCTAGCTCTTCACTCTGGAGCTGCCCACTGTGTCAGCTTTCTTCCTGCTTAGGGCTTTGGAGTAATGGCATGCTATGCATTTATTCCTTTCATTTACAGAAACAAGTCTTTCCCTGGCCCCAGGGTGCATGGACCTAATAGAAAAAGCTCTGCCCCTCCAATGGGGGTGGGAGTGACCAGACAGGAAACTGAAGCAGCAGCTTGAGACTTCTGATGCCTGCCTAGACTAGATTGGAAGGATTGCAGAGAGGAGGAAACTCTCCAACAGTGGACACTCCACAAAGCTGGCTCCTGCCTACTCTGTCATGTGAGCACAGGAGATTTTCATTTGAGGGGTTAGGAAAGAAGCTCTGGTGAGTGAGTCTACTGCAAATTGACACAGGATCCCCCTCTGTACGGTTTACAGATTAAGAGTCCTGGAAGAGGCTTTTGGGAGGATGAGAAAAACAATAGAGGGCAGAGAACCAGATTGAAAGTAAATATACTTGATCTAGATCCCTGCTTGTACCTGCTGTTTCTGAGAGGGTTTCTAAAGGCTTTAAATTGAGCCTCAAATTCCTGTCTGTGAAATAGGTACAATATAGCCTGTAGCCTTCCTTGTAAGGATGGCAAAATTGGAAGGTTTGCCCTTCTCTAGAATTTTCACTCTGTGAAACCCTAAGTATATAAAACCTCCTACTTTTACTGAGTGACTGAGTGAATGAAAAAGTGTGTGTCTAAAGGAAAGTGTGACAAGGTTGGAGTGGGGGATCCAGATCTATTGTCTGCTTGCCTCAAGATGTTATTTTTCACTTTACTCTTCCTAGAGTTCTACTGTCATTGTTCATGTTGCAATTACTCAGAAAGTTGGATTCCTTTCTTCTCTTTCACATTCAGAGTTGAGCTCTGAAGAATGATTGAACATTGACTACACAGAGTGGTGGGAAGTGTATATGTATGTATGCACATGCACTAAGCATTTTAGGCAAAAGGAACAGAATACGCTTATGCCTTATAGCACATTCCAGAAACAAATAAAATCGCTGGTTTTGTCATTTTAATTCAAATTTTAAGTCATAGTTTTGGGTGTTGAGGGTTGAAAATGCAAATATATCTATCTTTGAAGTATTGTTAGGCTAAATCATACTGAGCATCCACTGTTGACAGAGCATGGGAGGCATTATCAAAAAAGAAACAAATACATTTACTCTATTGAGCCAACAATCTGGAATGAGGTAAAGAGTAAATGAAAAATACATGATCTGAAAATATTTATTCCAACATTTTGTCTAACAGATATACTTATGTAAGTGGTGTATAGATAAATTCCTGGAGGGCTACCTGGTTGAGGTGACTTGAGCTCACTGGGGTTAGCCAGGGAAGATTTCCTGGTGGTGCTGAATCCTGAAGAGTATTTTTAGGAAGATATGAATTGGTGAATAAAAGGAAAGAAGCTGTTTATAGCAAGAGAGACAGCATGAGTGATGCCTTGGTGGTAGAAAGATTATTTCTAAGGTGGGAAATTAGGGATAAATTATCCTGGCCCTAATGGAAAAGCAAAGAAGCCTAACTTGGGGGTATCTTAGACTCTTTATATAAC
This sequence comes from Capra hircus, assembly GCF_001704415.2. NCBI lineage: Eukaryota > Metazoa > Chordata > Mammalia > Artiodactyla > Bovidae > Capra > Capra hircus. The sequence goes on from NW_017189517.1 coordinate 31,067,112, forward strand.
ATGCCAACCAGACAATAAAAACAAAGAAAATTAAGAGTCAGTGGGAACCATGTGAAAATAAATAATTGGTTATTCAAAAATAAATTGTCATGAGGGGAGATCGATCAAGATGGTGAAGTGAGAGGACTTGGGGACCACATCCCCCCATAAAAACATCAAAAATGTATTATGTGTGGAACAAGTCTCACTGAAAATCATCTGGAAACTGGCAGAAGGACTCCTGCACAAGCAAGTCTATATGAAAGATACATACGTAATTTGATAGGAAGGAAGAAAAGGACCTGAGTCCCTGGGAAGGGAGAATGCAAGGATGGAGACAGTGAGAGTTACAGATTGGGTCCCCAGTCCTGGGGTCCTATGTATAGGAGACAAGCCTTTTGGCTGGTTGGAAAACCACAGGGATTATTGAAGAGTGGTGGAGTAGGGTTGTGGGATGCCTGAACTCTGCTCATGTGCTTGTGTACACATGCTTGCTTGCTCCCTAGGCAGGGCATAGAGAGCTCTTCTCTGGTGACTGCCCAGTTTCCCATGAATGTCTTGCTGTGCCCCAGCCCAAACCAAGAAAATGCTCTAGCCCTACTCACTCCACATCACAATGCAGCACTGGATCTGGGGCAGCCACAACCAAGGAGACGACTCAACCATGGGATACAGAGGTGATCGGGTCCTAGGGCAAAGTCTCGGTAGAATAGCAGTGGCTATCATGGGTGCTTATTCAAGCAGTGTATCAGAAGCAGCCTAGACCTCTGAGGATTCCACTATAGCTCAATCCCCAATTTACACTGAGAATTCACATGGGCCCTGCCTGCCTTGCGATATGGCATGGTAACATGGGTGGCAGAGGTTGGAACAGTAGTCAGCTATGAGGAACAAAGGGATCTTGCATCTGAGGCTTTGTCTGAGCAGAGAGGAAACAGTTTCAGTCATCCATATAGGCAGCTTATTGGAGACAGTTTGAATCACTGTCTGCAGCTGACTTGAGCAGAGAGGCCCCCTTACTTTAGCACTCTCCATCTCTGGGACAAGGGTCCTGGTTTAGGGAGAGGGGAAAATACATGCATAAAGGCAACAGAGTCAGCTTGAGCTCAGACTTCAGAGCTTTTCCTCCAGCAAGATGGGATCAGATCCAATCCTTGACAGGGTGGTAACAGCCACTGAGCAGAAGTCCCACCTCACACTGGCTCCAGCTCTAGCCCCTCCATTTCCAGCCCAAACACATGGAAGTGAAACAACATGCTACTAAAAAATCAATGAGTCAATGAAGAAACCAAAGAGGAAATTAGAAAATACTCGAGACAAATGAAAATTGAAACACAACACATCGAAATCTATGAGATTCAGCAAAAGCAGTTCTAAGAGAGAAGTTTATAACAACAAAGGCCTTCCTTAAGAAAAAAATAAATCTTGAATAAACAACCTAAGGAATTAGAAAAGAAGAAGAAGAAGAAGAACAACAACAACAACAACAACAAAAACAAAGTCAGTAGAAGAAAGAAAATAAAGATCAGAGAGAAAATAAAGATAAAAAATAGAAAAGATCAATGAAACCAAGATCTGTTTTTTAAAAAGATAAACAAAATTGATAACCTTTCACCTAGCATCACCTATAAGAAAAGAGAGAAGGCCCAAGTAAACAAAATAAGAAATGAAAGAGGAGAAATAATAACCGCTACCACAGAGATACAGAAAATAATGAGAATACTAGGAATAGTTATATGCCAACAAATTAGGCAGACTAGAAGAAAGAAAATTTCTAGAAACATAGACTCTGCCAAGATTGGATCAAGGAGAAATAGATAATTTGAACCAACTGATCACTAGTAGTCAAATTGAGTTTGTAATTTCAAAAATACTCCCTGTAAACAAAAATCCAGAACTAGATGGCTTTATATGGGAATTCTACCAAACATATGAAAAGATGATACTTACCCTTCTGAAACTATTCAAAAAAAAATTGAAGAGGAAGGAATACTCCCAGATTTATTCTATGAGGCCACCATTACTCTTCCCTGGTGGCTCAGATGGTAAAGAATCCGCCTGCAATGCAAAAGATCTGGGTTTGATCCCTGGGTCAAGAAGATCCCCTGGAGAAGGGAATGGCTACCTACTCCAGTATTCTTACTTGGAGCATTCCATGAATAGAGGAGCCTGGCAGGCTACAGTCCATGGAGCTGCAGAGTCAGATGCAACTGAACAACTAACACTTTCATTTTACCATTACTCTTATTCCAAAAGCAAACAAAGATACTGCAAAAACAGAAAATTACAGGCTAATATGTTTGATGAATATAGATGAAAACATCCTCAACAAAATATTAGCAAACCAAATTCAACAAAATATAAAAAGTATCATATACCATGATCAAGTGGGATTTATTCCAGTGAAGCAAGAATGCTTCAGTATTTACAAATCAATGGGATACACAGATTAATAAAATAAAAAGTCACATGATTATTACATGATTAATAGATGCAGGAAAAATTTTTTGACAAAATTCAATATCCATTCATGATAAAAACCCTCATCACAATGGGTATAGAGTGAATGTATCTGAGTATAATAAAGACCAGTTATAGCAAACCTACAGCTAACTTATGCTCACTCAACAGTGAAAAGCTGAAATCCTTTCCTCTAAATTCAGGAATATGAGAGTGATGCCCAATCTTGCCATTTCTATTTAATACGGTATTGGCAATGCTAGCCATAGTAACTAGACAAGAAAAAGAAAAAGCATCCAAATAGAAATGAAGAAGTAAAACTGTCACTTTTTACAGATGACACGATACAACATATAAATAAACCTAAAGTATTCACCAAAAAACTATTAGAACTAATAAATAAATTCTGTAGCATTGCAGGATATAAGATTAATATACAGAAGTCTGTTGCTTTCCTATACATTGCTAATGAACTATCAGAAAAATAAAGTTAAAAAAATCCACTTTAAAACTGCATCAAAAAGAATAAAATTCTTAGGAACAGACTTAACCAAAGAGGTGAAAAACCTATACTCTGAAAGCTGTAAAACATTGATGAAGGAAACTGAAGTGATAGAAAGAAATGGAAAAGCTAGTTCATGCTCTTGGATTAGGAGACTTAATATTGCTAAAATGGTATACAACAGAAAGAAAGAAGTCTACAAATTAATGCAATTCCTCAGTTCAGTTCAGTCGCTCAGTCATGTCCGACTCTTTGTGACCCCATGAATTGCAGCACGCCAGGCCTCCCTGTCCATCATCAACTCCCGGAGTTCACTCAGACTCACGTCCATCAAGTCAGTGATGCCATCCAGCCATCTCATCCTCGGTTGTCCCCTTCTCCTCCTGCCCCCAATCCCTCCCAGCATCAGTCTTTTCCAATGAGTCAACTCTTCGCATGAGGTGGCCAAAGTATTGGAGTTTCAGCTTTAGCATCATTCCTTCCAAAGAAATCCCAGGGCTGATCTCCTTCAGAATGGACTGGTTGTATCTCCTTGCAGTCCAAGGGACTCTCAAGGGTCTTCTCCAACACCACAGTTCAAAAGCATCAATTCTTTGGTGCTCAGCCTTCTTCAGTCTAACTCTCACATCCATACATGACCACAGGAAAAACCATAGCCTTGACTAGACGGACCTTAGTCAGCAAAGCAATGTCTCTGCTTTTTAATATGCTGTCTAGGTTGGTCATAACTTTTCTTCCAAAGAGTAAGCATCTTTTAATCCCTAAATATCAAAACCCTAACCCTAATAAAATACTCATAATATTTGTCACCAAGCTAGAACAAATAATCCTAAAATTCATGTAGAACCATAAAATACTCAAAATTGCCAAAGCAATCTTGAGAAAAAAAAGAACAACTAGAGGTATAACCCTTCCGGATTTCAGACTATACTACAAAGCTACAATAATCAAAATAGCATAGTACTGGCACAAAAACAGACAGATTAATAGAACAGAATAGAGTGCCCAGAAATAAACCTACACACTATGGTCAATTAATTCATGACAAAGGAGACAAGAATATACAACAGAGAAAAAAACAGTCTTTCCAATAAGTGGTGCCTGAAAAATTGGGCAGCTATGTATAAAGCCATAATATTTCTTCATACCACATACAAAAATAAACTCAAAATAGATTAAGAATCTAAATGTAAGACCCCAAACCACAAAATTGCTAGGAAAGAACATAGGCAGAACACTCTTTGACATAAATTGTAGCATTGCCTTTTTTGGGTGTCTGTCTTCCAAGGCAAAAGAAATCAAAGCAATAATAAGCAAATGGGACCTAATTAAACTTAAAAGCTTTTGCACAGCAAAAATAAACTATCAACAAAATAAAAAGAGAACCTGTGAAATGGAGGAAAATGCTTGCAAATAACATGACCTACTATGATTAATACCCAAAATATTAAAAAATAGCTCATACAAGTTAATATTGTAAAAACAAACAACCAATTTAAAATTGGACAGAAGATGGTGTTGGGGGGGGAGGAGGGAGGGGGGTTCAGGATGGGGAACACGTGTACACCTGTGGCAGATTCATGTTGATGTGTGGCAAAACCAATACAATATTGTAAAGTAAAAAAATAATAATAATAATAAATAAATAAAAATAAAATAAAATATACAGTACTATATGTAAAATAGATAACCAACAAGGACCTACTTTATGGCACAGGGAACTATAGTCAGTACCTTCTAATGACCTATGATGGAAAATAATCTAAAAGACTATTTATACATATAAAACTGAATCACTTTGCTGTATACCTGAAACTAATATGACATTGTAAATCAACTATATTTCAATAAAAAAATAAATAAAATTGGACAGAAGATATGAATAGAGATTTTCCCAAAGAAGATATACAGATGGCCAACAGGTACATGAAAAGGTACTCAATATTACTAATTATCATAAATTCAAGTCAAACCAATGAGAGATCACCTCACGCATGTCAGAATGGTTATCATCAAAAAGCCTACAAATAACAAATGTTGGTAAGGACATGGAGAAAAGGGAACACTGTACATTGTTGGTGGGAATATCAATTGCTGTAGACATTATGGAAAACTGTTTGGAGAGTCCTCATAAAATGACTGTATGATCTAACAATTCCACTCCTGTGTATAGATCAAGAAAACATGAAAACACTAATTCAAAAAGATACATGCATCCCAATGTTCATAACAGGATTATTTACAATAAAAAGCATATGAAAGCAACCCAAATGTCCATCAACAGATGAAAGGATAAAGAAGATGTGGTGTATACATATATATATATATATATGTGTATATATATATATAAGTTTGTTCAGGTTTTTCCATATGATGTTATGGAAAAACCCAAACAAACATTTTGGCCAACCCAATGCAATGGACTATTACTCTGTCATAAAAATATTGATAATGTAATTCTTCCATTTGCAGCTATATGAATGGATCTAGAGAATATTATGCTTAGTGATTTGTCAAACAGAGAAAGACAAGTGCTGTATGATATCACGTATATGTGGAATTTAAAAATATAGTACAAACGAATGTATATGGCAAAATAGAAACAGATTCACTGATATAGAATAGAAACTTCATTGCAGTGGGACTAGGAAAGGGGGGCATGACAAGATAGGGGTATAGGATTAAGAGATACACACTACTGTGTATAAAATAGAGAAGTAACAAGGATATATTGTATAGCACAGTGAATTATAGCCATTGCCTTATAATAAATTTTAATGGAAGTGTAATCTGTAAGAGCTTCCCTGGCTCAGGTGGTAAAGAATCTGCCTGCAATGCGGGAGACCTGGGCTCAATCCCTGGGTTTGGGTTCAATCCTTGAACTGGAAAGATCCCCGGGAGAAGGGAATGGCAACCCACTCCAGTATTCTTGCCTGGAGAATCCCATGGACAGAGAAGCCTGTTGGGCTACAGTCCATGGGGTCTCAAAGAATCGGACATGATTGAGTGACTAACACTATAATTTGTAAAAGTACTGAACCACAATGCTGTACATGTAAAACTAATATAATCTTGTAAATCAACTATACTTCAATTAATACATGTAAATTGCCCTGAAAATCAGTCTTGACATCACCACTGACTGACTATAGTCAGGACTTGCTTTCTATAGGACTGTGATATAGGTGAAAGCCGCTTTTTTTTTTCCCTCAGGATTCCTTTGCCATTTTGTATTACTGGGCATCTACTCCAATTTCTGGAGTCCTATTTGCTTAAGCACTTGATTTCAGCAGTTACTTATTACTCTGATCCCTTGTGATATAATAGCTCTCTTTCTTTGGGCATTGACTTTTTCTGATGGATCTCTGAAAAAACTCAAATACTTCAAAGGAAAGAATCTACCTGTGCTAGAATAAATGATGGGTGGGGTGGATGTTTGTGAACAGGTGACTTTTCCCATTATCCTTCAGACTGAAACTACCCCTTAGAAGATTGGCCTTGATTCCAGTGCATATTTCCTCCCTGGATGTTGAAAGATTAGGTTAGAATAGAGACACATGGCATGGAGCAAGTAATTTGATTTTGCCTGCAAATTTCCCCATGATACAGGATATAGTTCTTTGAAAACAGTTCATGCAGTGTAGTATATCAGTGTGGTTAAAAGTGCGAAGCTGCAGAGTTAGGATGAGCAAGTATTTACATCCTGATTCTACCACTTCCTATCTGTGTGATTTTCCACAAACCTGTGCCTAGGTTGCCTCATCTTGTATAAAATAGGTAGGGATAATAAGAGTACCTAACTCCTATAGTTACTATTATGTTCATTGAGATATATGTTTGAAGAATTTAACATAGTTCTTGACACTTGATCAAGTTGTTCTTGTCATCATTGTCATTAGCATCACCACCACTGCCGTTACCCACACCACCCCCATTCTGTTACAGATGTGTAACAAAATAACATTTTATAACCTCTTGCTAAAGCTAATACCAGCCATCAGCAAAGGAAGAAAGAGAAAAGAGTGAGCCTAGTCTCATTCACTGTTCCCTACTCTCACTTTAACCTGAACATCTCCAAGAGAATGTATGAGAAGACAATCTAACCCTTATGTCTCTATCCCTGTTTCCACAGGTACCTGTCGGCTTGGCTGGGCCTATTACTGTGCTGGAGGTGGCGCAGCTGCAGCCATGTTGATTTGCACCTGGCTCTCTTGCTTTGCTGGAAGAAACCCCAAGCCTGTCATGTTGGTGGAGAGCATCATGAGGAACACCAATTCTTATACCATGGAGCTTGACCACTGCCTCAAACCTTGAGATTTGGCAGAATTGGAGAGGGTGGGAAAGAGGAGGGAAGGGAGCCTTGAAAGGAAGTACTAAGACTAGGCCAGTTGCTACCCACTTGCCAGTCATGTAACACAGTGTTTGTATGCTTTTTAACTCATCATTCATTTTCACTTTGCCTTAAATCAGTGGGTCAGTGGCTATTTACAAAATTCACCAAGGACAATAATTCTCTCAAATGTTTATCTAGCTGGTGAGTACCCACTGGCCTCCAAGTCCCAAAGTGCCCTTTAATACAAAATAATAAGAAAGATCCTCAGTTGAAAGCTGTACAATCAAGCAGTTCTTCAGAATTCTGCATCTTCTGTCACTTACCCCAAAGCTTAAAGGTTGGGTAAAAACACTTATGGGCTTTCCAGGTGGCTCAGCAGTAAAGAATCCACATGCAATGCAGGAGACATGGGTTTAATCATCCCTGAATTGGGAATATTTCCCTGGAGAATGGCATGGCAATCAACTCCAGTATTCTTGCCTAGGAGATCCCATGGACAAAGGAGGCTGGCAGGCTGCAGTCCATAGGGTCACAAAAGAGTCAGACTCAACTTAGTGACCAAACAACAGCATCAATAGCAACAACAAAAACACTAGTGCAGGGAGGAGCCATTAGATGAACAGGGCTGGTTCCTACTGCTCCATTCCTTTGGTCCTCCCTTGATATTTGTTGCCATCTGCAAACATCTATGAAGCGCCCCTGCCCAATTTTTTATGCCTCTCTCATGATTGTGCCTTGACTCTTCCTCTTTTTCCCTGCTTCTCTTCCTTTCTGGTTGTGACGAAGCTTGTGGGGAGAGCAACTGCCAGTGGAAAAAAAACAGTAATCAAGGATGCTTGCATGTAGCCTAAGATTCCTTCCTCATTATGCTTCAGAAAATATTCATAAGAGTTCATTTTGTGTTCTGGCCGGGTGACTGGCATTAAAATAGTGGCAAGTATTCCCTCGTCTCTTATAGATACAGGAATGGTTTTCATCAGATGTTCTGAGCAGAGACTAGCATTTGTTGTGTGTTCAATAAATACTAATTCAAAATGATGATGACAAGGATGTTTCTGCTGGTTCCTTATAGAAATTCTTACTAGAGTTCATTTTCACTGACAAGGAAATCCACAGTGGCCTTTTGCCCCTATAGTCATTCCCAGCATGATACATGTTTCTCTGCCTGTTTCAAAGACTTTCAAGTGCTTTCCCTTCCATCTGGGGTGAATTAGACATAAAAGAACACAGTCCTGATGTCACCTAGGGCTGATGTATTTTTAGGCCTGGCCTCCATCCCATCTGTGCTCAAGGCTGATGGATGGTAAGGAACTTGGTGTTTCTTAGGAAGAGAATTTATCTCCCCTACTCTTCCTTAATTAATTCAGGCTAGCTCTATTGTTCCATAAGTACAGTTTTAGGGACTAGGGACGGCTTGTGACTCAAAAGGCCAGTTCATCTTTTTCTATTCTTAATCACTCCAGTGTGGTTTTTATACAACCCAGGACAGCCCTACCTGGAAGGAGAGAAATGGCAAACACTGTTCTCATTAGTTACAGGCCATCCTAAGAAGGGCCAATCAGGGTCCATATATCGGCCTTATGGAGGTAAGTGAATTCAAGTGTATACTCCATTCATGAGCTCATTCATTCATTTAGTCACTCATTCAGGACACACTTTTTGAATATCTATCTATATGCCACCTTCTATGCTAAGTGCTGGGGGGAAAAGATAAAGATACAGTTACCCTAAAAGTGATAGGGTATTGACAGACATGTAAATAAATAATTGGCAAAAAGTGTATTAAGTGCTAATAAGTGAAGGGGTGGGGGTTAAATGTTCACATACAGGGGCTGTTAAACCAATTTGGGTATGAAGGAGTTCATGGGAAATATTTCTAGAAAAGATGATGTCTAAGATGAGTCTGAGAGATGAATAGGGAGAGATAGCAAAGGCTAAGTGTGTACCATAGAAGGGAACATGGAAAGCAGGGCATGGAGACTTGACAAGACATGGCTCCATCACAAGAACGACGAATAAAGGTGTGAAAAGGGAGGTGGCAAAAGCTGAGGCTGCAAAGGGAAATACTAACGGGATCTTCTAAACCAGGATAAGGAGCTTGGATTTTATCCTAAAGGAGGGCCATTGAAAGGGAAGTGATGTGAACGTATTTGTGTTTTTCAAAGATCAGTTTGACAAATGTGGGGAGAATGGAAGAAAATAAGGAGAGGCTATAGATATTTCAATAGTCTAGGTGTAAGACAATCAGGTCCTGAACTAAGGCAGTGACTGTGGGGCTGGAGCAGGTGGACTAATCTGAATGAAGATATTTAGAATATTTTGTTACATACCAGAATTAAAATACCTTATTAATAATTTTATACTGATAAGAACAGATACTAACTACATTTGCATTTAGCCAAAAGGCCAAGTAATGTTGAAATTATAATATTTGGGGTATACTGGGTTAAATAGAACATATTAAAATTTTATAAAGGCATCTAGGAAATAGATCCCATAACACTTAATGTCTAGTGGTTTTGTGATGGTGAGGACAAGTGAAAATTTTGGTATAATCACTTTGGGATGTAGGCTTTCATCAAGATGGGGAATAACATAGGAATACCAGATAGTAGGGAACTGATATTTGAATTAATGGCAAGTATTTTCCCCATGAAACTGGATTAAGTGTTTAAGGTAAAGAAAGTTGAGCATACCTCACTGGGAGGAAAACAATGTAATTAGGTTAGTAGCACCCCCTTTCCCCGAGCAAGATGACTAAGAACAGGTGAAACAAACATGGAACTGGCTCAAACTTCATTTCTATTGTGTAAACACAATAATGCAACCTTAATTTAGGAGAGCTTGGTATATGGAGAATATGTCTGTCATTTGAGAAAATGCAGATCCATTTCTTTAGAAAAGGCAGTTGGATCAGGTAATCTTTCTTCTCAGAAGTCTAGGGAACCTTTTGTAATTCTGCAGGATAAAATTTGTGAAAGTGATGTAAGTGTTTAAGTTAGGGTATTGGCAGGAAACAGATGGTACACTCAAGGAGTTTTCCTAGCTGAGCTTAATGAAGGGGCTATTTATGGTGGTACAGGTAGAATTTAGGGAATCTACCATGATGGTGGTGCATGCAGAGACGATGAATGGTGGAGAGCTGATGTCACCCCAAACACTGAAAGGGCAAAGGGAAGAAACTGTGTTATTAGAATCCAGCAAGAATTCTAGTGGTGTAAGAGGGGCTATCTGATAGGAGCTGTGTCTTTAGGCAGAAGAGTTGAGTGAAACAAAGTTTCAGTCGTGTCCAACTCTGTGACTCCAGGGACTGTACCCCACCAGCCTCCTCTGTCCATGGGATTTTCCAGGCAAGAATAATGGGTTGCCATGCCCTTCTCCAGGGGATCTTCCCCACCCAGGGATTGGATCTGGGACTCCTGCATTGGCAGACAGATTCTTTAATGTCTGAGCCACCAGGGAAGCCCACTGCCTAAATGTAACACACCTGGGAGGGAGGCAGGGGCACAAAATCTTTATTTCCCTCTCTTCCTGCTCTCGGATCTCCTACTGTTGCCCACCATTAGCCAGCCCCAGCCAGATGCCAGCTGACAAAAAAGCCTGTTGCTACAGTCCATTGAGGTCAGTCTCCTTTGGCACAGAGCATGGCAGAGAAGGGCAGAGCATGGACCTTGGGGATTTCAGAGGCAAAAGGAAAATAACAGCTCAGTGAGTGTTCTCAGTTCCCGATTTCCTTCCACATTGCTTCCCCAATGCCTCGCTGCCCTCCCTGGCTCAGATACCTGAACACACTGTGAAGTAGCTATACCCTAGAGAGGAGGCTGAGCAGAAAGGGATTAATTCAAAAGAACCATTTAAAATGACTGTCATCTTGTATAAGGTATTAGTTCGTTGGCCAGTTTCCTCTCCTTTTCCAGGGAAAGGGGATAGTATTTAAAAGGGATTTTTTTTTTCCTGTGAAGAAACCAGGCCCACGGGGGCTTATGTTCAAAGAGGGATCCAGCCCCTTGTTCAATTTGAAGTTAAATTCCTCACTGCCGGTGTCTGGTTTCTTTCCTGCCAAGTCTTGTTTTTGCACAGAATAGATATCTGACTAGCCTGCTTGTTTTTGTCCCCCTGTGGCCTAGAGCAGACTCTGGACGCTAAGCCAGCCTTCCTTGTCTGTCCCTGTTAAGTAGAGAGGAAGGAGAGCCCATGGATTAGGGGAGGGTTGAAAGAGCAAAGGCAGGATCTGAGAGACAGGGGTCTGTCCCACGCATGGCTGGCTAACATGCTCCCTCCTGTACACACAAATCGAGTGCCTAACCATGGATCCTCTCTGGCTCTCAGAACCACTTAGATCTTGTGTGTAGAGGGATGATGGGTGGCAGGCTAGCTCAAAATCAACTGAGCATTTCTGAAGAGCCTACTTAGCAGGATATTCCTTCAAGAAGGAATGTCAGATTGACAGCACCTACCCAATTGACATGGCTGTTCAGTTCAGCTCAGTCGCTCAGTCATGCCCGCCTCTTTGCGACCCCATGGACTGCAGCACGCCAGGCTTCCCTGTCCATCACCAGCTCTAGGAGCTTAGTCAAACTCATGTCATCGAGTCAGTGATGCCATCCAACCATCTCATCCTCTGTCGCCTTCTTTTTCCTGCCTTCAATATTTCCCAGCAGGAGGGTCGTTTCCAATGAGTCAGTTCCAATGTGCATCAGGTAGCCAAAGTATTGGAGTTTCAGCTTCAGCATCACTCCTTCCAATGAATATTTAGGACTGATTTCCTTTAGGATGGACTGGGTGCATCTCCCTGCAGTCCAAGGGACTCTCAAGAGTCTTCAACCACATCACAGTTCAAAAGCATCAATTCTTCGGCGCTCAGCTTTTTTTACAGTCCAACTCTCACATCCATACATGACTACTGGAAAAACCATGGCTTTGACTAGATGGAACCTTGTTGGCAAAGCTTTTTAATATGCTGTCTAGGTTTGTCATAGTTTTTCTTCCAAGGAGCCAGCGTCTTTTGATTTCATGTCTGTAGTCACCATCTTCAGTGATTTTGGAGCCCAAGAAAATAAAGTCTGTCACTGTTTCCATTGTTTCCCCGTCTATTTGCCATGAAGTGATGGGACTGGATGCCATGAGCTTGGTTTTCTGAATGTTGAGTTTTAAGCCAACTTTTTCACTCTCCTCTTTCACTTTCTGTAGGGTTATAATTTCTCCACCTTGGGTGTCCCTCAGTATACTGCAGGTCTCAAGTCACTCAGACCTGTCTTGAATGATCCTTCTCCCTAATGTCACCTCTCATTATGCCAGTCCTAGGGGAGTAGCTGCCTGCATTGATTTTCAGATGCTGGTGACTTCCAGGCAGTGGGTCCCTGCCTTACAGGAGCATGTGCCCAAACCAAAATGGACCAGCTCTGGTTTCTGAGTTTCTGCAAGAGCAGGTGGTAATATGAGGTTTGGGTTGGGTGAGGAGAAAACCTGGGAGGATGAAGGCATGAGGAAGCTGCTGGCAAGCAGAGATTTTATAAACTGTCCAACAGTTCGCACTAAGGCAGAGGTCTGGCCCCTTCAAAATGTGATAAGGACACTTTCTTCAATCAGGTATTCACTCTTGGTAGAAATATTAATGTGGAGAAACTTCTGGATTGTATTTAGTCCCAGGAAGTCTGTTGGTGAGAAAAAAATGGAAGTTTCCAGAAAACTAATAGTGCATGCATTTTGTAAAAGATGGAAGGTAGGACACTCAGTGGCCTGAGAGGAAAGTTGTATGGTTTCACAATCAATCTCCAACCAGACCTAGTAAAGCTTTTTTAGCAAGCAGACAGAAGGAGTCATCTCCTTACAAGGAGTCATCTCTGTTCTGCATCACTGTTTTAAAGGCATTTTTCTGAACTGGAGGGGGGCTGAAGTTGAAAGATATTTATTACTGGCCTCTCTTTCAGATATGGAGGGATGCATTTTTGGGTTCATTTTTCATTTTGTCTACTTATGAGATTAGACTCTCCCAGTGTTGATCTCTTCTCTAAATGTGTCGAACCCCTACTGTGTCCTCAAAGCTAACAGCAAATAAACAGTTGCTATGTGTGCACACAAATGATTTAGATTTTCATTACAGAGCTGCTGCTATGTCAGGAGGCAGAAGTAGTGGGAAACAGAATGCTTGGTTTTGACTGCAGCACTGTATCCTGCGTCTTCCTCTCTCTCCTTAAAGGAGGCTCCAGGGCACAGTACTTGGGGAAGGAGGACATCAAATCTGGCTGGCCTCCATGAGGGCAGCCTGCAATGTTGGCTCCTTTTCATGTAGTGCCTCCACTTCTGAAAGATGTGGTGGCAACTACAGAAAGAAAACAAAGCTAATGGAAAGATCAAAGGGAAGAAAGAGGGGTAGATTGAGAGGTAGACATGGGGATCATTCCAGAGACACAGTGCCTTTTGCCAGTGTGGCCTATTAGAATCTCATTTGGGGAAACATTGCATTTTCCCCCCTGAGATATCTCTTTGTACAATTAAGGTTTTGGAGTCAATAATGGTTGGGTTTTTCCCCTCTCTTTTTTTGCTTTTTTGGCCACACTGTGCAGCATGTGGAATCTTAGTTACCCGACCAGGAATCGAAGCTGCATCCCTTGCATTGGAAGCATAGAGTCTTAACTGCTGGACCACCAGGAAAGTTCCCAGACAGATCAAGGTTTCAATCCCAGCCCAGATATTTGTGAGTTGTGTGTTCTTGGGCAAATTACTTCTCTGAGTTTACAAAGCTTTCTGAGACGGCCTCTCCTGTCTGCTTCTCAGTGTCCAGGAGCTATAGGAGGCAATAACCATCCAATGGCCCCATACTTTTCAGTTTGCACTGATTAACAGTAATTTTGAATCCTGGTTCACATTAGAATTGGGCTTCTCTAGTAGCACAGATGGTAAAGAGTCTCCCTGCAATGCAGGAGACCCAGGTTCAGTCCTTAAGTTGGGATGATCCACTGGAGAAGGGAATGGCTACTCACTCCAGTATTCTTGCCTGGAGAATTCCATGGACAGAGGAGCCTGGTGGGCTATAGTCCATGGGGTTGCAAAGAGTTGGACACAGCTGAGTGACTAATACTTTGTTTCATACTGTTGCTACTCAATGTGTAAGCTTTAATCCAAAATCTTGGGATGGCATTAGAGATTTAGAATCTTGGGCCCCACCCCAGGCCTACTGAATCGTAATCTGCATTTTAGTAAAGTCCCCTGGTGACTTTTATTCATTAATGTTTGAGAAGCACTGTTCTATGCCAGTTGGTCTCAGCTTTGATTGCAAATTGGAATCAGCTGAAGAGTTTAAACCCTGCAAATGCCTAGGCCCACTTTCAGAGGTTCTAATTTAATTGGTCTAGGGTAGAGCCTTGACATATGCAAGTTTTGTAAGTCACCGTGTGATTTTACTTTGCATCTATGATGGAGAACCACTGATTTAAATATTGATGACTCCCAGAGTAGTATCTCTAGGCTAGTGCTGGCTCACTAGTGGGTGGAGTCCATGTTCAGAAGAGTTTCGGGCTGTTCCCCACCCACTGGTGGATGAAGCCAGGTCCTGTGGTTAGTGCTGGACTACTGGCAAGCAGAACTGGGTCCCAGTGTCTGGTTTCAGGACCCAGGGTAACCAGAGTAGGTGTCAGATCTCTGGTGGTGGGGAATGGGCTGTTCTTGACACAGCTGGGTTTGGGGCCTGGAGTGTCCCAAAGCTTTTACTGGCTTGCTAGTGAGCAGGGCCAGGACCCAGCTGGTCTAAGGGAAGGGTCTGGCCTGCTGATAAGCATGCTGGGTCCACAGGCTCCAGGACTATGGTTTTCTTGGCATCTGGTATCTGCCCCCTGGTGGGTGCAGCTGGTTCAGAGGCTAAAGCAAGCTTCTTAGAAGGCAGGGCTGGGGCCCAGGGCATTCTGGGGCTGGTGGGTGGAGCTGGGCCCTCTGGTGTCCAGAGGCGGCCGTGGGCTCAGAGGGTCTAGGCAACCTGTGTGCTGCCTATTGGGGCTGTGTCCCTGCCCAGCTAGTTGGTGCCCCAACAGTGGCAACTGCAGGCTGTTAGGCCAGGGCAGGACTGGGTCCTGGGGTTAATAAGCTAGAGGGAGGAGCAGCAGTACCCTGTGGTAGAAGGAGCTCCCCAAAATGGCTGCCACCAGTGTCTGTGTTTTCAGAGTGAGCTGCACTTGCCTCCTGCCTCTTGGGAAGACCCTCCAAGACCAGCAGGTGGGTCTTACCTAAGCTCCTACTCAATTATGGCTTTTGCCCTGGGTCCCAGAGCCTGTGAGATTCTGTGTGTGCTCTTTAAGTGAAGTCTCTATTTTCCCCAATCTAATGTTACATTTCTGTCTCTGCTTCCTTGCCCCCTGCCCCCAAATGCAAAGCCCCTTTTGGCTGAACTTTATATGCTTCATCTCTCTTTTCTAGGTCAGACTTGCTCTCATTATTTATACAAAATTCTGACTCAGTAGTAGCATTCCGATCCTGAATCAAACTCTAAACTGTCTGGAATATAACCTAGGAAAAAGGACCTATTTCATTATTATGCGAGCTTTAAGCTCTTTCACAGTTTTGCTTTCTCAGCCAGGACTAGCTTATCTCCACACCATCCTTTTAGGTCTGAGTCAGCAGTAGTGTAGAACATTAACTCATTAACAATGAAATCCTCTTACCTAACTCTTTCCAGGCTAAGGTTGTTTTCAATTAGCAGATTTGGAGAGAGAGGTTTTTCCCCCCCTGTATTGCACAGCCCTTCCTTTTACAGGGTAACTAGGAACTCGGAACTCTGCCACAACTACACAAGCACAGAAGAGAGTCCTGGGCTTCCACATGAAAATGCAGTTCAGCTGACACCTTAGAAGACCCTGAGCAGAGGTTCCTATTACACCATGAGGCACTTGTGACCTACAGAACTGTGAATGAATAAATGGGTATTGTTTTAAGCCATGAAGCTGATGGTAATTTGTTAGGCAGCCAGAAAAATGAATACATTACTGAATGAATTCCATCCCAGGACCATGAAGCTCCTGAAAGCATGGATCATGTCATCTTCATGGAAAAGGCCCACAGTCCCTAATGCAAACTCTTGTGTCCAATAAGTACTTCAGAACTGCTCACTGATGATAGATCAACTCACTAATCCAGGTGCAATTGCTCAATCTGCTCACAGGACTTAGAGTATCATTGAGCTGCTTCTCTGATTTCCTGCCACTATTAAAATACTGGCTGGAAGACAAGGGCCAGAGAGCTAAGTTGCTCAGCTTCGGTTCTTTCTCCCCCTGAAACAGATAGGAAGTGTCCCTCAGGCACACACGAGTTTAATAACAATTTTGTGTGGTCTTAAATAAGACAGGCTGGGCCCCTCTGGGATCTGGGACGTGATTGGAGTGGTTTATAAAAATAAACCATGAGGCACTTGCTGCCCTCATTCTTGGGCTGAAGAGCCTGATGATGAAGTTACACTTTAAACATGATCATGAGAATGGACCACTCATCTTTCCATTCCCATTAGGGTTTTTGTCCAGAAAAAGTTTGTCTATGTAGAGGTGCTTTGCAAAATGTGAGGAGGGTATAGCAACCCACTCCAATATTCTTGCCTGGAGAATCTCATGGACAGAGGAGCCTGGTAGGCTACAATCCGTAGGCTTGCAAAGAGACGAACACTACTGAAGTGATTCATTAGGCATGCATGCATGCAAAATGCAGCTCTCTTCCTGTTCTTGGCAGGAAGGGCAGCATGGTGCTGGAAATGGCTTGGCTTTCCCTTCCACCTTCATTGCTTTCTTTGCTTCCTTCTTCCTTCCTCCAGCCCCCTATACCTAATTTCACTTTTTGCTATTGAGCTGTTTTTTGGGGAGAGAGAGAGCCCCAGAACTGCAGCAGGCAAAAACAAACACACAAACAAACAAACAAAACCACAAAAAAACCTCAGCCTCTCAGAGAGAGATAAATATCCTTCATTCTTATTTGAGTTTCTCACTGCCTAGAGTGTAAGGATAGAAAATAGAACTGTCTAACAGAAGCAGAGAGCAAGACCTTTTCCATGGTGTTTGGAAAATACTGAAAAAGGGAGCAGAAAGGAGGATGAGGTGACCCTGTTTCTCTCCCTCAGCAGTCAATGGAGTGCTGTGACATTTACTGTCATTTCATGTCATGTCATTAAATAGGGCATAATGTGGTTTTAGTACATGTGTCCCCTGTATGCCCAGACATTTGCTACCTGTTCTGGTGCTCCAAAAGAAAAAGACGATTTGGGCTATGCCCTTGAGGAGCTAATAGGGTTTCTTGGGAGCATAGAACCCATGTATGAAAAACACATGCAGAAGATAAAGACAGCTCCAGGACCAGGTCACAAAACCGGGGACAGGGTGTTTGGGGGCTGGAGTAGACGGGATGTGACTTGAGGAAGCACCAATGATGGTTATAGAGATGTGTGTGAAGGGTCTTTGTGGAATGGCGTTGGGAAAGAAGTTGGAAGTGCAGTTGCATAGATGCAGGGAGTGACTTAGCAGCAGCAGGGTGAATGAGGATAAACATTCTTTGTATCCAGTCGTCACAGTTTTCATGTTCTTTTGGACTGATCTTGTTGTTGTTCAGTTGTGTCCAGCTCTTTGCGACCCCATGGACTACAGCACACCAGGCCTCCCTGTCCATCACCAACTCCCAGAACTTGCTCAAACTCATGTCCACTGAGTCGGTGATGCCATCCAGTCATCTCATCCTCTGTTGTCCCCTTCTCCTCCTGCCTTCAGTCTTTACTAGGATCAGGGTCTTTTCCATGAGTTGGCTCTTCACATCAGGTGGCCGAAGTATTGGGGCTTCAACGCCAATACTTTGGACTGATCTCTGTTTCTTCAAATTTATATGTTGAAGCCCTAACTCCCAATGTGACACTCTCTGGAGATAGGGCATTTAGAGAGGTGCGTGGGTGCTAAGTCACATCAGTTGTGTCCAACTCTTTGTGACCCTATGGACTTTAGCCTGCCAGGCTTCTCTGTCAGTGGGATTTCCCAGGCAAGAATTCTGGAGTGGGATGCCATTTCCTCATCCAGGAGATCTTCCCAACCCAGGGATCAAACCTGTATCTCCCATGTCTCCTGCATTGGCAGGTGGGTTCTTTATCACTAGCACCACCTGGGAAGCTCTCTAGAGAGGTAACTAAATAAATAAGGTCATGAGGTGGGAATCCAAAAGTATTAGTGTGTGTACAAAAAACAAATTAACAAACAACAGACACCAGGAGGCACATGCATAAAATAATAGGCTATTAAGAACAGAGCAAAACATGGTCATCTGCAAGCTAAGGAGAGGGAGCTCAGGAGATCAACCCCACTGATGCCTTCATCTTGGGCTTCTAGCCCTCCATAATTGATAAAATAAATTTCTATTGTTTAAGCCTCCCAGTCAGTGGTATTTTGTTTTGGGAGCCCAAGCAGACTCATACATATGTGAAGGAAGATTGTTTGCAAGCCCCAGTTCTCAGGGCTGGATGCCAGTTGCTGTAAGTCACTTATTCTCATGGTCAAACATTTAAGAGGACCAACAGTGATGGCTATGTAAGCACTTGAAGAGACAGGCAGCTTCTGGCATGGTTCTCAGCTAGGTGACCTTTTGTAGGTCATGTTACTTATCTGGGCCATTTTTGTCTCTTCAATGAATTAGGAAATTAATGAGTAACTTGCTAATGCATGGATATAAAGTTAAAGGTAAGGATCATAATAACCTTGGCATATTTTTCGTAATAGTCATGCTCTACTGCTTGGCTCCCTGTTCCTACTGAGAATCCTACTGCTTTTGATATCACAGGTCAGTAAATTCTGCAGTCTTACCCATACATCCCTACTTCTTGTAATTGATAAGTTCTTCGAATCCTGAGAGAACCAGTATCATCTGCCTTTTCCCTGGGTAGAGTCAAGAATTTAATCCATCCTATGGTACCACCATTCTGGGAGGGCTGGGAGGTGCTAAGAGAGAGGAAAATGTCTCTTCTGAGGTGAAGGTTGAGGGAACCTGGGAGTGGTGAATCAGGGCTTGGGAACTCTCAGATGGTCAAATAAGTGTGACTCAGGTTAGGAAACACCAAAGCCTTCACTTCCTGTTGTATGCTCACTCTTAGAAAAAGTGCCCCTAGCTCTGGAGGAGGTGGCATGGAGTAGTATGACTTCTCATGGGCAGAGAGGAGCCCTCCATCCTTAGCAGCCTTTGCTTCCCACTTACCAGGCGTGTCTTAGCTGTAGTTCTCATTCAAACAACTTAAATATAGGTCTGTTCACAGAGACCAGGGGCCTGGGTACAAGAACGAAGCTTTGAACTCACAGGCACAGATCACCTGGTTCTCCCCTGCCACTAAAACTAATGACCTCTCCCACCGTGTTTGAACCTCCGCTTTTCATATACATCCACCACCCCTCTGAACTGGAGAGGATCAAAGTCTCCTGAAGCCCATGCTAGAAATCCTGAGTGCAACTGAGTAAGTGCCAGAATGATTGAACATCTTTTCCTTCAGCTCTGATGAGCTTCTAACTCAGGCAGGAGATTTGTTTCTACTGTCAATGTTATTTCAGGGCTCAGGAACTAGTTGTCTACCTGGCTCCTCAGCCAGTCACAGGCAGTGGTAAAGAGAAGGCTGGCAGGCAACAAGGTCCACTGGGGATAGTGCAGGTTATTTTAAGCTTCTCTTATTCTTAGCCAGCAGCCTGGGGTATTGGTGTCTGCACATGATTCAGTTTTGCCTGGTGGCAGTGGCAGCAGGACACTTTGCTTCAGGTGACTGGCGTGCAAGATTACAGAGATGAATTATGGGTAAAGCAGTTTCCTGATGCCAACTCAGTCTCCCGGTGGACCTAGAGGGTCAGGGGGAAGATTTCAGGAAGGCAGCCTGCTATGTGAGCAGACGCAGAAATGCCAGTGCCCGCAGGGGAGCCTGGTGTTTAAAACAGAAAACAACCAACTTGGCACCACAATTTATCTGGCCTGATTCCGAGATGCAAGAAACCAAGGTCCCCATCATTCTGATGTGGCAAGACTGGCAAGGGACTGGGCAATAGGAGAGGGGCTGGTAAAATGCACAAGGAAAGGGATGCTTTATTCTTTGTGTTGCTCCCTCTTTGGGAACAGGATGGACAATTAATACCCACGCCTTCTCAATACATAAAATACTAGGTGATGAGTCACTCTGGTTCCCAGAAAGTTGCTCCCCATGGCCTTAGATTTCCAAATCCTTGGTGTGTAGAATCCATTAATAACTCCCAACTCTTTCCTAATTGCACATAGGAATGCTTAGCACAGCGCTGGCCACATTTACATTCATTCAACACATTCAATAAATGCTCTCTATTGGTGGTTTTCATACATAAAATGTTGACAGAACCCTGTTTTCCAAGTATAGTCTTACTCTGAAACTGACTTCCTTGGTGGCTCAGACGGTAAAGCATCTGTCTACAATGCGGGAGACCTGGGTTCGATCCCTGGGTTGGGAAGATCCCCTGGAGAAGGAAATGGCAATCCACTCTAGGACTATTGCCTGGAAAATCCCATGGACAGAGGAGCCTGGTAGGCTACACCCATGGGGTAGCAAAGCTGAGCGACTTCACTTCACTTCACTTCTGAAACTGAATACATAGAATGGATAAAGGAGAACCACACTATTATACTGGTACTGGGGGAAGGACAGGGGCAGAACTATGCCTCTGTCTTCCCTTCACTGTTTTCTACAAGATAGAGTCAAGAATGCTAAGATTCCCTCAATGCGGATTCATTAAATATCTATGGCTTTCTCAGCCTCATATGCATTCTGGAAAATTTAAAATGAGTAGAAAACTTTATTATGGATAGGACACAGTTTAAGATGAATGATAAGCAGATGTTAGATGCTGTTATTAGCAAGCCTCATTTTACAGCAGCACTGGGTACTGAAAGTAGCAGAAGAAATGAGAGGCATTAGTGTAGATGTGTTGAGGGGATGTAGAAAGGGCCCCTATAAGGGCTGGTGTACTGGGATGACCCAGAGAGATGATATGGGGAGGGAAGAGGGAGGGGGGTTCAGGGTTGGGAATTCATGTACACCTGTGGTGGATTCATGTCAATGTATGGCAAAACCAATACAGTATTGTAAAGTAAAAAAATTTTAAAAAAGAAAGAAAAGTGTTAATAAAATGGAAAAAATGACAATAAAATCTATACATGAAAGCTATATGGGGGAATCAGAGAAACATGAGGAAGGAAATTCATGGGCTGGATTCCACAGAAAAGCTTGTCTTTAACCTAGGCCTTAAAAGAAATGAAAGATTTCAGTTTATGCCAACAGGGGTAAGTACTGCAGATTGAGGCTACAGGGTAAGCAAAGGCGCAGCAGTGGGAATGAGCATAACAATGGCACCGGGATGGAAGGAAGGGACTGATAGAGGAGCAGCCTAACTATGTTAAGTGGAAGAGGTGTGTGTGTGGTGGGTGTGATGTTGTGTTCAGAGGAATAGGATTTACTAGGCATCAAAGTGGAGTCAGATGATGGTGGTCTTTTAAAAAAATTTTGTTTTATTATTTTTTAAATATTTATTTTAATTGGAGGATAGTTACAATATCATGATGTTTTTTGCCTATATCAACATGAATCTGGCACATATATACATGTGTCCCCTCCATCCTGAACCTCCCTCCCTCCTCCCTCCCCACCCCATCCCTCCATGTTGTCCCAGAGCACCAGCTTTTGGTGCCCCGCTTTAGGCATCGGACTTGCATTTTATTTTTTTAATTTATTTTCAATTGGAGGAAAATTGTTTTACAATGTTATGATGTTTTCTGCCGTACAACAAAGCAGATCAGTCATAATTATACATATATTCCCTCCCTCTCAAGCCTCCTTCCCCTCCCCTCACCCACCCCTCTAGATCATCACAGAGTGCCAGGCTGAGCTCCCTGTGTTACATAGCAACTTCTCACCAGCTATTTATTTTACACATGGTGGTGCATATATGTCTATTCTGCTTTCTCCAGTCATCCCATTCTCTCCTTTCCCCACTGTGTCTGGAATATTACTCAGCCATGAAAAGAATGCCTTTGAGTCAGTTCTAATGAGGTGGATGGACCTAGAACCTGTTATACAGAGTGAAGTAAGTTAGAAAAACAAATATCATATATGAACATATATATATATATGGGATTTAGAAAAATGGTATTGATGAACCTATTTGCAGGGAATGAATGGAGATGCATATATATATATATATATATATATATATATATATATATATATATATATATATCTGGCTATGCTAAGTCTTCATTACTGTGTGGATTTTTCTCTAGTTGTGGCGAGCGGGAGCAGGAGCTACTCTCTAGTTGCAGTGCAGGGGCATCCCACTGCAGTGGCTTCTCTTGTTGCAGAGCATGGGCTTCAGAAGTTATGGCTACTGGACTCTAGACCACAGGCTCAATAGTGCGGTGCATGGACTCAGTTGCTCCTCAGCATTTGGGATCTTCCTGGATCAGGGATGGAACCTGTGTCTCCTGCCTTGGCACATGAATTTTTTTGCCACAGAGCTACCAAGGAAGCCCGATGGTGGTCTTGAAAGACTGCCAGAGAAATTTAGGAGCTGGTAGGCTGTGAGGAAGCTATGGGAGGTATTTAAGCATGTGAATGGCTCAGTGAGAAATTTCTCTGACAGTAATCTAGAGAACACATGCATGGAAGAGATGAAAGTCCACAAGTCCATTTAAGAAGTTACTGCATTAACCAAGGTCAGAGGCATCTCTCTCTCTCTCTTTTTTTTTTTTCTGTGTAATATGACTTAGTCCCTGTTGAGTTGGGTCAGACCAACTGATCTAGAAAATGACTATTTGCATTCCACTGCAGGTTATATCAGAGAAGGCAATGGCACCCCACCCCAGTACTCTTGCCTGGAAAATCCCATGGAGGGAGGAGCCTGGAAAGCTGCAGTCCCTGGGGTCGCTGAGGGTCAGACACAACTGAACAACTTCACTTTCACTTTTCACTTTCATGCATTGGAGAAGGAAATGGCAACCCACTAAAGTGTTCTTGCCTGTAGAATCCTGGGGATGACGGAGCCTGGTGGGCTGCCGTCTATGGGGTCGCACGGTGTCAGACATGACTAAAGCGACTTAGCAGCAGCAGCACAGGCTATAGCCTGCTAAAGTGGTATCCATTTTTAAAGCAAATAATGTCCTTAGTCTACAGCAAACTGGCTACCTGAATGTTTCAGATTGTTCAGTGAGTTTCTTTTCAAGAGAAATAACCCAGGGAAGGTAGCTTCTAATGACATTGGCACTGAGTACTGTCTTGAACCAACACAGGTTTGCTTTGAAGCATTAAATTAATGTCACATCATGTTGGGTGGCACTCACATTGGACATGCAATGAGGATTTGTTTTTAAAGTATCTGGAGAAAATTACAGAGTACAGTTGGATTACAAGCATCCTGGGAATATTTATGGAGTTACAAGTTCTCGATAATACATTTAAGCAGCCCAGTCTATGCACAAGCAGTGAGCTGTATTTGCCTGGAGCAGTGTGATAAAATCAGGTATTAGTGCATTTATCCCCTTTTGCCTCTCCAGGCAGACCTTGCCAATTCTCAACCCAACCTCAAGTCAGATACTCCCATGAGAATTTCAATTGTACAAGTCCTCTCTAAGTTTGGGTAATAAGTCAAAGAAGTGGGAATGGTGGTAAGTAAAAAAGTCACAAGACCTAGGCAAAAGAAACCCATAGAGATGGAAATATCAGGAGAGGCAGATGTGACCAGATAATAACTTTCCCTGGAGCTTGGAGATGTGATGGCAGTTGTTATGAGAGACTATGACTCCTCATAAGAGAACAAAGAATAAAAAAAAAATACTGAATGCGAGATGGTATTTCCAAATCATATATTTGATAAGGGGTTAATATCCAAAATATGTAAATAACTCATACAACTCAACAATGAAAAAAATCAAATGACCTGATTAAAAAATGGGCAGAGGACCTGAATGGTAATTTTCCCAAAGACATACAGATAGCCCATCGGTACATGAAAAGAAGCTCAACATCACTAACTATCAGGGAAATGCAAATCCATACCACAAAGAGATATCACCTCACCCCTATCAGAATGGCTATTGTAAAAATACACAAGAAATAACAAATGTTGGATGTGCTGAAAAGGGAACCCTAAGTGCTTTTTGTGGGAATGTGAATTGCTGTGGCCACTATGGAAACAGTATGAATAATCCTCAAAAAATTAAGAATAAAACTACCACATGACCCAATTATTCTACTTCTGGATATTTACCCAAAGAATACAGAAACACTAATTTGAAAAGATATGTACCCTTATATTCACTGCAACATTATTTGCAATAGCCAAAATATGGAGACAACCTAAGTGTCCATTGATGGATGAACGGATAAAGAAGATACAATACATGTACACAGTGAAATGCTACTTGATCATAAAAAAAGAATGAATTCCACCATTTGTGACAACATGGGTGGACTTTGAAAATATTAAGCTAAGTGAAATAAGTCAAATGAAGAAACACAAATACTGTATAATTTCATGCATATGTGGAATCTAAACAAAGCAAATGAACAAGTAAACTCAAAACAGATTAGCACTTACCAGAAGGGAAGGGAGTTGGAGATAAAGGAAATGGGTGATGGATGATAACTAGACTTGTGGTGGTGATCACTTTGTAATGTATACAGATGTCAAATTATAATGCTGTTACCTGAAACTTATATAGTAAAAAAAAGAAAGAAATAAGCAATAGGAGGCTAGAGTAGGCCCAAGTGCCATCTATTGAGAGGTATTTAATGAGAAACATAAAATCATTCATTTTGCATGTTCAATGAATTTTTAATAAGTGAACAAATCTAGGCACTAAAGAATCACCAGTAAGTAGAAATACCTGCTTGCATGGAGCTTACATTCTAATGTGGGACTGGAGCAGGCAAGAGACAAAATAAACAGACTCCCTAAATGATTTCATCCAGATTCATGGTTCTATTTACCATCTATATTTTGACTCCTAAATGTACATATCTAGCCCTGATGTCTCCCTGGGACTCCAGATTTATGTACTTGATTGCCAATTCAGTGTCTTCACTTAGGTCTTATAGGCCCAGCAAGTAGAACATGACCAAAACAGAAATCTTGTATCCACCCCCGCCCCAGATCTGTTTCTCCCATCACATACTCCATCTTGATAAATGATGTCCTTCAGTTGCTCAGATAAAGACCTGAGAGTCATTCTTGATTATTAACTTTTCTTCACCCTCCAGTCTATCAGCAAATCTTGTAAGTTCCACCATCAAAATACATGTTGGATCTCTCCATTTCTCACCACCTCCATGACTATCATCCTATCAAGCTGTTATCTCTCACCTGAAAAACTGCAAGCCTAAAAAACTTACTACTTGGTCACTCTTCCTCTACTTTTTTCTTTTTATAATTTATTTTCCACACGATAGTCAAAATGATCTTATATACTGAGAATTACATCACATCACTCTGGCACATAGAAACTAAAGTCTTCCCATGAGTTTAAGAAATAAACAAAAATGCTTTTTCAAGGACTCCAACAGAGTCTGGTCAAGATCTGGTCCCAGCATAGTAGTCTCTTACTCTCTTGATCAGTAAGCTCCAAGTACTCTGGTTGCCTTTCCTCTTTTTTTTCTTTAATTGAAGTATACCTGATTTACAATATTGTGTTAGTTTCAGGTATACAGCAAACTGATTCAGTTTATACATACACATATTTACATATATGTATTCTATATTATTTTCCTTTATAGGTTATTATAAGATGTTGGATATAATTCTCTGTCATTGTGAAGTTGCTCAGTCACTCAGTGTCCAACTCTTTGTGACCCCATGGACTGTAGCCCACCAGGCTCCTCCATCCATGGAATTTTCTAGGCAAGAGTATTGGAGTGGGTTGCCATTTCCTTCTCCAGATAATTCTCTGTACTACACAGTAATTCCTCAATGCTTGGCTGTTTTATGTATAGTAGTTTGTATCTGTTAACCTCATATCCATAATTTATCCCTTACCCCTGCTCCCTTTCCCCTTTGACAACCATGTTTGTTTTCTATATCTGAAGTCTGTTTTCTGTATCTGAAGTCTGTTTGTGTTCTGTATATAGATTCATTTGTATTATTTTTTTTAGATTTCCAAACGTAACTGATATCATATAATTGTCTTTTTCTGACTTACTCAGTATGATCTTCTCTAGGTCCATCCATGTTACTGAATAAAATATTTTATTCTTTTTGTTTTTATGGCTGAGTAATATTCCATTGTATGTATATACCACATCTTCATAAGCCAATCATCTATTGGTGGGAAGTGGGGTTGTTTTTATGTCTTGGCTATCATAAATAATGCTGCTATGAGAATTGGGTTGTGTGTATCTTGCCAAGTTAGATTTTTCGTCTTTCCTGGATATATGCTCAGGAGTGGGAGGGACTGCTGGATCATATGGTAGCTCAAATTTTAGTTTTTTTTAAACAATCACCAGGTTGTTTTCCATAATGGCTACACCAATTTATTTTCCAGTCATCAGTATAGGAGGGGTCACTTTTTCCATACCCTGTTCAAAATTTATTATCTAAAGACATTTTGATAATGGCCATTCTGATCAGTGTGAGGTGATGCCTCATTATGGTTTTGATTTGTATTTCTCTAATAACTAGTAAAGTTGAACAAATTTTCATATGCCTGTATGTTTTCTTTGGAGAAATGTCTATTTCAATCTTCTGTGCATATTTTGAATAGGTTATTTGTTTTTTGTTTTTTTTTATATTGAGTTGTATGAGCTATTTATATATTTTTGAAATTAAACCCTTGTCAGTTGCATTGTTTCCAAATATTTTCTTCCATAGGTTGTCTTTTTGTTTTGTTGATAGCTTCCTTTGCTCTGCAAAAGTGTATATATTTTATTAGGTTCCATTTGTTTATTTTTGCTTTATTTTCTTTTGCCATGGAAGATTGATGTAAGAAAGTATCACCATGATTTATGTACAAGAATATTTTACCTATGTTCTTTTCTAGGGGTTTTTTAGTGTCATGTCTTGAACCATTTTGAGTTTACTTTTGTATTTGGTGTGAAGATGTGTTCTGATTTCATTGATTTATGTGTAGCTGTCCAGCTTCCCCTACACTGCTTGTTGAAAAGACTGTCTTTTCTTCATTATATACGCTGCCTCCTTTGTTGTAGATTAATTGACCTTAGGTGTGGGGTTTATTTCTGGTTTCTCTATCCTGCTCCATTGATCTAAATATCTATTTTTGTGCCAGTATCATGCTATTCTGATTTCTATAGCTTTGTAGTACAGGCTGAAGTCTTCAAGATTTACACCTCCAGTTTTGTTGTTTTTTCCTTAGAATTGCCTTGAAAGTTCTGGGTTTTTTTATGGTTCCATACACATTTTAGGATTATTTGTTGTAGTTCTGATTAAAATGTCATGGGTATTTTGATAGGGGTGACATTAACTCTGTAGATTCCTTCAGGTAGCACGGCCATTTTAACATTAATTCTTCCAGATCAAGAGCATGAGATGTCTTTCCATTTCTTTGAATCATCTCCAGTTTTCTTTATCAGTATTTTATACATTTCAGCATATAGGTCTTTCACTTCCTTAGTTTATTCCTAGGTTTTTTTTAACTCAATTTTAAATGAGACTTTTCTTTAATTTTATGATATTTAATTGTGAATATAAAGAAATACAATAGATTTCTATATATTAATCTTATATCCTACTACCTTACTAAATTAATTTATTCTAATAATTTTGTGCAGAGACTTTAGAGTTCTCTATATAGAGTCTTCTGAAAATAGTGACAGTTTAACCTCTTCCTTTCCAATTTGGATGCCTTTCTTTTTCTTGTCTGGTTGCTATGGTTAGGACTTCCAATACTATGTTGAATAGAAATTATGATAATGGGCATCCTTGTCATGCTCCTGAATTTAACAGGAAGGCTTTCAGCTTTTCATTGTTGAGTATTATGTTGAGTATGGGTTTATTGTAAATGGCTTTTATTATTTTGAGATATATTCCCTATATACCCACTTTGGTGAGAGTTTTTATCATGAATGAATATTGGATTTTGTCAAGTGCTTCTTCTGCATCTTTTGAGATGACCATGGTTTTTGTCTTTCTTTTTGTTCTCATGGTGTACGACATTGATTTTCTGCATGTTAAACTATACTTGCAACCCTGGAATGGCTCCAAAGTTTCTTGGTGTATGATCCTTTTCATATATTGTTGAATTTGGCTTGCTAATATTTTGTTGAGGGTTTTTATATCTATATTCATCAAATATATAGCCCCATAATTTTCTTTTTTGTATTGTATTGTCTGGTTTAGGTATCAAGGTGATGGTGACTTTATGGCATGAATTTTGCAGTGTTTCCTCATCTTCAGTCTTTTGGAATATTTTGAGAAGGATAGATATAAATTCTTTGTCTGTTGGGTAGAATTCCCCAGTAAATCTCTCTGGTCCGGGACTCTTGTTTGCAGGGAGTCCTTTTTTTTTTTTTTTTTTTTTTGGACAGAGTCTATTTCACTTTTGGTGCTCTGTCTGTTCAAAGTATCTGTTTCTTTTTGGCTCAGTTTTGGCCATCTGTATGTCTCTAGAAACTTGTTCATTTCTTTAGGTTGTCCAATTTAGCTGTTCACACTATTGTTTTTTTTTTATTTTTTTTAAATTTCTGTCTTATCAGTTATTTCTTCTGTTTCATTTCTTATCTTGTTTATAATGTGCCTCTTTCTTTTTTTCTTTGTGAACCTCGCTAGAGCTTTGCCAGTTTCGTTTATCTTAACAAAAAACCAGATCTTGGCTTCATTGATTTTTTTTCTATTTTTAAATTTCTATTTTATTTATTTCTTCTCAATTTACTTCCTCTTTCTGAGTTTGGGTTTTGTTTTTTTTTTCTAACGTTTTTAGCTGGTAGATTAGGTTGTTCATTTCAGGGATTGTGTGTGTGTGTGTGTGAGTGTGTAAAGCCTTTTCTGCTGTGGACTTCCCTCTTAGAACTGCTTTTGATGCATCCAGTAGATTTTGTAAGGTTGTATTTTCATTGTCATTTTTCATGAGGTATTTTCTGATTTCTTCTTTGATTTCATCATTTTCCTATTGGCTTTTTCAATAGGATATTTTTCAGTTTCCATTTGCTTGTTCTTTTCCCATTTTTATTCCTATGTTTAATTTCTAGTTTCATGCCATTGTGGTCAGAAAATATTCTTAAAATAGTTTCTATCTTCTTAAATATATTGAGGCTTGTTTTGTGACTTAGTATGTATTTTTTGGAGAGGAGGGGATGTAGTGCCCTGTAGATGTGAATTGAATCCAACTGGTCTATTGTGTCATTTAGGACCTCTGCTGCCTTATTGATTTTCTGTTTGTAAGATCCATCCATTGATCTCAGTGGAGTATTAAAGTCTCTTACTATTAATAGCTTTGTATTTCTGTCAGTTTCATCCTTTATTTCTGTTCTTATTTATTTATATGTTTAGGTGCTCCTATGTTGGTTATAGGAGAAGGCAATGGCACCCCACTCCAGTACTCTTGCCTGGAAAATCCCACAGATGGAGGAGCCTCATAGGCTGCAGTCCCTGGGGTCACAAAGAGTTGAACACGACTGAGCGACTTCACTTTCACTTTTCACTTTCATGCATTGGAGAAGGAAATGGCAACCCACTCCAGTGTTCTTGCCTGGAGAATCCCAGGGACAGGGGAGCCTGGTGGGCTGCCGTCTATGGGGTCGCACAGAGTTGGACACTACTGAAGTGACTTAGCAGCAGCAGCAGCAGCATGTTGGTTACATATATGTTAACAAGTGTAATATCCTCTTCTTGAATTGATCCTTTTATCATTATATAATGTTCTTCTTTGTCTTTCTTTATGGACTTTGTTTTAAAGTCTATTTTGTCTGATATGACTATTTCTATCCCTGCTTTCTCGCCATTTCCATTTGCATAAAATATCTGTTTCCAAATTCTCACTTTCAGTCTATCTGAGTCTTTGACACTGAAGTGAATCTCTTGTAGGCAGCATACTGCAGGTTCTTTTTTCTTTTTTAAAATCCAATCTGCCTATGTATTTTGATCAGAGCCCTTAGTCCCTTGTAGTAAACTGAGTTCCTTTCTTTTTGTTTTTTGTGAATGTATTGTGTGTTTTTGAATTTCAGCTACCATGAAGTTTAATATGTTGACCCATAATTATATCTACTCCCTTAATTGATAGTCATTCAAATTCAAACACATTAAAAAGATTTTTAAATTCCCTTCTCCCTATTTTGTGATTTTGATGTCTGTTTTACATCTTCACACATTTATTTTCACTGTTTATTGTGTTAATAGTTAAAATAGTATTTACAATATTTTATTCTTTTTTTTTTAATCTATGTACTGGCTTTGTATTTAAGTGATCTTCCATTCTTTTATACATTTGTCTTTCCTATCATGATTTTCTTTTTCTAAAGGTTGTAACTTCTTTTCTATTTATAGAATACCCTTTAATATTTGAGTGTAAGTATAGTATTGCTTAATTCTTTTAGTTTTTGCTTGTCTGAGAAATTCTTTACTTTTCCTTGTACTCTAAATGATAATTTTGCTGGATTGAATATCCTAGGTTGCATGTCCCTTTCAGGACTTATAATATATTTTGCCACTCCCTTTTGGCCTGCAAAGTTTCTGTACAGGAATCAGTTTATGGGGTTTCCCTTGTAACTGACTCTTTGTTTTTCTCGTGCTGTCTTTAGAATTCTTTGTTTATCTTTAACTTTTGCCATTTTAATTATGATATGTCTTGGTGTGGGTCTATTTGTGTTCATCTTGTTTGGGACCCTCTGTGCTTCCTGTACCTGGATATTTGCTTCCTTCTTTAGTTTTGTGGAGTTTTCAGTAATAACTTCTTCAGATACATTTTCAATCTCCTTTTCTCTCTTTTCTTTCTAGGACCCCTATTATGTGTAGATTGGAATACTTTATATTATCCCATAAATTTCATATGTTGATTTCTTTATTATTATTTTTTTTCTATTTGTTTTTTGTCTGCTGTTTTGATTGGGTGGTTTCCATTATTCTATCATCCAAGTCACTCATTCATTCTTCTGTATTATTTAATCTGTTATTCGTTGCTTCTAGATTGGTTTTTATCTCGGCAATTGAGTTGGCTAATTTTTATTGGTTCTTGTTTATAGTTTCTAGTTCCTTGTTACAGTGATCTGCATCTCTATTGAGAATCTATCTTAATTCCTTTCACATTTTTATTACCTCCTTTTTGAACTTGGGGTCTGTTTCATTATTTGTTCTTTCATGGGATTTCTCATGTTCTTTTAATTAGGAGTAGTTCCTCTGCGTTTTAATATTACTTAAATCTACCTCCATGAATTTAGGAGAAACAGTTATCTACTGTGGTTTTGAAGGGGTATTTTTATGTGGGAATGTCCCTGTGTAAATTGTGTGAGTCCAATATTATTGGTGCTGCTTTTGGTATGGATTCCAACCATATCTTTCCTCAGAGTCTGCTTGCCATTTAACCTTGATATGTTGTGGTGTCCAGAGCCTACACTGGATGTTGACCAGGCCTTCCTCGTTGCTTCATGGCTGCCACAGCCTTGTCAGGGGCAGGGTCTGCTCCCCAGTTATTGGAGTAGAAGCACTGATGTTCAGTTTTGATCAGTCTACATTGCCCTCTCATGCATGCCCTGCCCCAACAGAGGTGATTGCTGAAGCAAGTAAATCCCACCCATATGGTCACAGCCAACCTATTCACTGCCTGTGTAGACATCCATAGGTCTGGCCATAAGCAGCCCAAGGTCATGTTCCTTTCTCTGTTATGTTCATCCCAGACCTAGCACTAGGCTATGGTGTGGAATGGGCTGGTATTAGGGGCCCGGGTGCTGGCTGCAGGAGCCTAGGTACTTGTACTGCTGCCTGGGGCCTGGGTTGCTCTGGGGCAGACCTCTCTTAGAATCTGTCCACCCCAGATCCAGCTCTAAGCTGCCATGTAGTCAGGGCAGAGCCAGAGTGCTCCTGCCAGGAAATGAACCACTGTCTATTTTCCCCAAGGGCTGTCCACCTGAAAATTGTGTTTCTGTGATGCCGCTTGTGTGCACACAAAAGTCTACTTCAGCCAGACCAGTCCCCACCATGAGTTGGTTAATAGTGGACTCCACAGTCAGACCCACCCCTACTGTGTACACACTGACAAAGGACTCTATAGTTCTGGCTGGACCAAACCCCAGGTCCTCCATGCTGTCCCCATGTAGCTAGATGAGTCCTTTCCTGGGGCCTGTCAGTCCGAGATTCAGTGCTTAGCAGCTCTGCATAGTTGTGGCCCCAATTAGTGTGCACTTCAGACTGGGAAGTGGGGGAAAGTGGTAGCCAGTTCTGGTCTCTTTCTGCCCTGAGTGTTAATAACCCAGCATGTGCACGCTCTCAAGTAGATTTTGGGCTACTCCAGCCCCTCTATTTGGCTCAGTGGATTTCTTAGGAGGCAAGGAAACTCCCAAGGGTGAGGGTATGCCCCTATAGATTTTCTGTGTTTTGCAGATACTTCCCACGGGCACTGATCCTGTCCTGATGACTATTTTTCCTCTGTCCTATCTGGTTATAGGAAGATGTTTCTTGCAGATTGCTTGTTTAGGAGATCATGTGCCAGTTTCCAGTTGGTTTTCTAGGACATTCTACATGTAGATGTATTTTTGATGTGTTTGTTGGAGAAGGTGAGCTCCGTATTCTTCTACCCCTCCATCTCAATCCCCCTCCTGCCTCACTCCACACTGGTCTCCTTTCTATTGCTGAACTATCCAAACCCTTTCCTCCTGCCTTTTGCTATTTCTCTTCCCTGTGTCTGCTGTGCTCTTTCTCTGGCTCTTCACATGACTAGCTCCTTTCTCTTTCTAGCTTACTACCTCAGAGCGACCTTCCCTGACAATCTAAAATAGACCCACTTCTATTTTTTCTCTGGCAATAGCTCCTTATTTGTTTCCTTCATCATACTTATCACTTGCATGAGTGCATGTGCACATGCGGGTGTTGTCTGCTTCTCCCATTAGGCTGCAAGCTTCATTAATGTCAGAGTCCGTCTAGTCAAGGCTATGGTTTTTCTAGTAGTCATGTATGGATGTGAGAGTTGGACTGTGAAGATGGCTGAGCACCAGAGAATTGATGCTTTTGAACTGTGGTGTTGGAGAAGACTCTTGAGAGTCCCTTGGACTGCAAGGAGATCCAACCAATCCATTCTGAAGGAGATCAGCCCTGGGATTTCTTTGGAAGGAACGATGCTAAAGCTGAAACTCCAGTACTTTGGCCACCTCATGAGAAGAGTTGACTCATTGGAAAAGACTCTGATGCTGGGAGGGATTGGGGGCAGGAGGAGAAGGGGACGACTGAGGATGAGATGGCTGGATGGCATCACTGACTCGATGGACGTGAATCTGAGTGAACTCCGGGAGTTGGTGATGGACAGGGAGGCCTGGTGTGCTGCGATTCATGGGGTCGCAGAGTCAGACACGACTCAGCAACTGAACTGAACTGAATGGCCATCTAGTGCCCAGATCAGTAAAATGTTTTGAATGAATGGGTGGAGAAGGGTTTTTGGTTATAAGCATCAAGAAGGTCTGAAGAAACTAAAATTATGAATATTCTGGGCTCTAGATCTTCATACCAAAGACTTTTGGGATTAGGCACAAACTTTCAGGATAGGGTCAACCCAGAGATTATCATGGCCAGGGTGCATGATGTGGAGGTCAGAACAGTGATTGTATCTATACTAGGTCAAGAATACTGAAATAACAAATTCATGTGTAGCGTGAATCTGCCCTGATAACTTATGTCCCAGGGACACAGAATTTTCTTTCATCAGAGGCAGAATATTACTTAAAAGAAATAAATACTTTGGCATCAGACAGACCTGGGTTTAAATATCTTCTCAGTCATTGACAAGCTGGGTGACCTTGGGCAATTTATTTAACCCATCTAAGCATAAGTTATCTCATTTTCAAAATGGATATGATAACACAGTTACTGCATAGGATTATTGTAAGGACTAATGGGTTAAAATGTAGAATAGGACCTAGAGCATAATACAAATTAACAATGAATAAGAGAGGAAGAAGAAGGAGAAGAAGAAGGAGAAGAAAAAGAAGAAATGAGTTCTCACAAGATTATACAGTACTAGGATTCTCTCTGTCTATATCATTGGTTGGCCTGGGATCACAGGAAAGTGATTGTGATGACCTGGGCATGATTGTATGGGTTACAATCTTGAGGGCTATGGTCATAGCTTCATAACCATACCAAAACCCAGTTAATTAAATCAGGAAATAATAGAATCATTCAAGCTATTATAATTGTATGTCCCAGGGCTCAGACCATGGGCCATCAGTGGTTTACTAACCCAACAGTTCCATGCCACCTGTATCTGTATGGGTCCCTATAGACTGACTCTTCCTTGTACTTTGAAGTAGAGATGTACTGATGTAGCATGGAGTTACAGGTGGCCAGGGAGCCAGGACAAGTTTCAGTATGGCTTCCTTCAAAGAATGCCACAAATGCAATACAGTAAAAAAGAAGTCACTTATCTCCTGAATGAGGGCATAAATTCTGAGAAGTAATCATATTTCAAGTTGTTCTTGGTGCACAAAATAGAAGCAGCAATGAATTATCAATCCTAAAATTAGAAAGGAATATTTTCATTATTGCCTTTTGAGGCTCATTATATGGGAACTAAAATATGGAATTTTGTGATTACTTTGTATAATTATGTATAGACAGAGGGAGCCAAACTCCCTTTAAAGTCAGTGGGAGATATGCATAAAGAATGAGAGCTAAAATTGGCCCCTCTGTATCTTTCAATTTTGCTGGATGTAGAATTCAATATTTTAAAATGACAAAAGACTCATCTTGTTTTCAAATTGACTACAAAGCACAATAACAATAATTGATGTACATAGCTGTGTTCTGGGAGCTTATAGCATTTTGCAGCTGTTCTCTTAATTATTTTCATAATGGAAAGAGTAAGAAATCCAAATCTCTGCTTTTTTCCAGCTATGGGAACTGAGTCAGAGAGTGTCAAAGTCATTTACTAGTAATAGCACAGTAGATTGTTGATACTTTTAGAATGAGAATAACAATAATGCCTACCCTATCTTATAGTGTTGCTATCAGAGCATGTATAGGACACTTCTTGTATAGTATCAAATCATCTCAACCTTACCTCCTACCCTATCCACTCCTGCATTATTTCCTCATAGACTTTCAATCTGACACTGCTTCACATTGGACCCATTGCTCCTGTCTATTGTTCCCTACTCTGTGGTTTTGAGGACATCTTGGAATTGAATGTTCTTGGAACCACCCTTGACCAATGGAAGTCATAGTTTATAGATAAATGCTTCCCTGGTGGCTTAGGCAGTAAAGAATCTACCTGCAGTGCAGGAGACCTGGGTTTGATCCCTGGATCAGGAAGATCCCCTAGAGAAGAGAATAGTTACCTGCTCCCGTATTCTTGGTGATAATAGCTACCCACTCCAGTGCTCTTGCCTGGGAAATCCTATGGACAGAGGAGCCTGGTCAGCTACAGTCCATGGTGATCTAAAGAGTTGGACACAACTGAGTGCTGGGAGCCAGCGTGAGGAACTCCGCCCATGGCAAAGGTCATGAGGAAGGAGGCTTGGCATACGCAAAGGCGTGATCAAGCCTCAGGAAACCCCCTGTTCCCGAGCATCTACCCCAAAACCAGAGTCTGTTTTATGCTCTCACCTACACCTCTGACTTTACGGGGGGCTCTCCCCCATAACTGTTTCTCCTGGAGAAGGAGTAAACGTGCAGCTCCAAGGCAATAAAAATTCTTGGGCGTGACACAAGTGTTTCAGCTTACGAACTCCTCTGAAGGTTATCTAGCCCGCCTGTATAGGTTCATCCGGCCACATGTGATTGTTTACAGCCTCCCAATCTGAGAGGCAGGAGATGTTTTAGACTTACTAAAGGCAAATTCTTTTGGGGAGTTAGAAATTATTAGCATAGTGGGTTGATTAGGAATTATATTGGTGAAGGGTTTTTCATTTGTTGTGTCAATAATTGCTGCTAATTCCCTGCTCTGGGTGGGACAAGGATGTCTCAGGTCAAACCTCTCTGCTGACAGACTAGCTTGTGTGACAGGATTATCCTTACTGCTGCCACTAGGCACATGATTGTTTACTACCTCTCAACCATAAACAGTACAGAGAGTTTTGGAGTATTTTGAGAGTCTTAATTAGCATAGGACTTTTTCTTCTTGTTGAGTCAATGCTTGCCACCAGGCCTCCATATCCTTAGGCACCTGGGAATATATTAATCAATGTATTTGGAATATAGAAAAGGAAATATAGTAGTTTTTAATGTTAGCAATACTAGACTTTTTGAGTTAATGAATTTTATCTTTTGTAATAGATCACTGTACTTTGTTATAAATCACTGTGTCCTTGCTATGTAAAAATGTAACTTTATCATATCTTAAGACTAAATAGATCTTAAGGGGAGCATTGGTGAAAGGATTTTCATTTGTTGGGCTGATGTTTGCTGCTAAATCTCCATGTTCCCTACCCTTATAATGAATATAACTAACATATAGGAAGAATTAAGTATCAACCTTTAAGCATATAGGAGAAATAAGTATTAACCTTTAAGACTAATCATGTTAACCTTGGGTTAAATAAATTCCTTTCTTGATTGTAACTCACTATACCCTCATCCTATAGGAATGTAACTTTATTTGGAGGGTGGTGCCTGGTTTAAGAAAAAACACCCTTGGAAGAAATAATTTTTTTGGTTATCAGAAAGAAAGGATCATAAAATGTCAGCAGGTCTCACTCACAGCCAGAAGATGATGTACCTTTTTTATACATTTATGTGAAGCACCTGATTTTGATAAAGGTCAGGACTGCTGACCCCCGTGTGACTCTGTATTCATCCCTATGTGTAACAAAAGGCATATAAGCTAACCCAAAAATAAAGACATTGGATCAGTTTCCAGAAAGACATTCCCTCATGTCGCTTCTTTCTTGCTCCCTTTTTTCTGGCTGAATTCCCATCTGGAGCATGGATGCTATTCCACGTAATCCAAGTTATTCAGCCTCTTTTTCTCCACTAATCTTTCTACTACACTATCCATTTCTAATCTCTCTATATCTGTGATTAAATATGTATTTTTCCAAAGACACCGACTCCGTCCCCCCACCTTCGAATCACCCTGGATCCACCGGGGCTGGACCCTGGCAACTGAGCAACTAACCTTCACTTTCTTTTCCTCATTTTCCCCTGGGCTAGTAGTTCTGAGACACCTTCTTTGAGTTTCCTCAGCTTTCCAATTATCCATGAAGATAATCGGTTCAAGAATGTATCATTTTTCTCTCCTTTCCCATTTCACTGCCCTCTCTCTCTCCTTTGAATTGTTTTTCTAATATACTACCTGCACCCAAACCTTTCCCTTAGTCTCTGTTTACAGATTAACTAAAGCCAAAGAGAATGACATGAAACAGTAACATATATGAGAAAACTTGAAAAACCCAAAATGCTATGTAATATAAACTATTACTATGACATATAATAGTAGTAATATTTGTACCAATTATAGTCATTATAATTAATTTTCAATTTGAAGCTATTGAAGCAATGAAACAAAAATTGTCAGGTCTTTCTGAAACTCTGGAATCATCATAAAAAATCAGCAGTATTCCTTTCTTGGGGGGCACAATGACCCCCCAAGGGACACACAGGCAAAGGAAGTATTGAGAATCAATTTTCAGCATCATTTCAACTTCCATATGTATAATTCTTAAAATTTATCTGCCTAAGAATGTGCCTGCAGTTAAGGTGTCTTACTAAGATATTTTTTTCCCACCTGTCCTTTCAGAGTTGTCCTCCTACTACACAAAAGAACATGCATCCTGAAACTTCTGATCATATAATTCATCTTCTGACTACTGCTTAGAAACAATAGCAACATTCCTGAGAAAGAGTCCTGTGAGAGAAGACCAAAGAGAGCACAGGTAAGAAATAACTTTTGTCAACCTGTTATTTCTTTTTTAAAAAGTTTATTTTATTGAAGTTAAGTTGACTTAAAATGTGTTAATTTCTACTGTCCAGCAAAGTGATTGTTATACATGCATACATATATATATATTATTTTCATATTATTTTCCATTATAGTTCATTGTAAGATATTTTCTATACCATTTATTTTCCTTATTATAGAATATTGAATATAATTCCCTGTGCTATATAATAGGACCTTGTGGTTTATCCATATATATAATAGTTTGCATCTGCTAAACCCAAACCCCCAATCCATCCCTCCTTCATCTTCTCCTCCCTCTTGATAATCACAAGCCTGTTCTCTATGTCTGTGGGTTTGTTTGTGTTTTGTAGACAAGTTCATTTTTGTCATAGTTTAGATTCTGTGTTTAAGTAATATCATATGGTATTTGTCTTCCTCTTTCTGATTTACTTCACTTAGTAAAATAATCTCTAGGTCTATTCATGTTGCTGCAAATAGCATTATTTTACTCTTTTTTTATGGCTGAATAGTTTTACATTGTATATATGTACTATTAATTCATCTTTATCCATTCATCTGTCAATGGCCATTTAGGTTGTTTCCATATCTTGGCTACTGTAAATAGTGCTGCTATGAACACTGTGGTGCATGTATCTTTTTGAATTATAGCTTTGTCCATGTATATGTCCAGGAGTGGTATTGCTGGATCATATGGAAACTCTATTTTTTTGTTTTCTGAGGAAATTTCGTACTGTTTTCCATAGTTGCTGTATCAATTTACATTCTCACCAACAATGTAGGGGGATTCCCTTTTCTCCATACCTTTTTCAGCATTTATTGTTTGTAGATTTTTTAAATGACAGCCATTCCGACTGGTGTGAGGTGGTAACTCGTATTCATGTACCTGTTGGCTATCTGTAGGTCTTCTTGGGAGAAATGTCTGTTTAGGTCCTCTGCCCATTTTTTGATTGAGTTGTTTGTTTTTTTGTTGTTGAATTGTATGAGTTATCTGTATATTTTGGAAATTAAGCCCGTCAGTTGCATCGTTTGCAAATATTTTCTCCCAGTCTGTGGGTTGTCTTTTCGTTTTGCTTATGGCTTCCTTTACTTGTGAGCTTGATTAAATTGTGGACCTCTCACTTCTTAATGGTTCTATAGTGTCTCTTTCATGTGCTGTTAATTTCTATGTATAGATTAAAATTGCCGTTATAAAAGTGAGCATCTGCCTCTGTACAAGTGTAGGACAAAAGATTTCTAAAATGCTTTAGAATGTGATATCCAGGACTTTAGGAAACCAGTTGTATTTAATTAGGGAAAAAAACTCTTTCATCAGCTTATATATGTTTTTATGATTCTGTCAAGTGAATAATTATAAGCAATAATTTCAACAATAAAATTACTAATCTATATATAAAATTCTTGTGTCTTTCTCTCTGTCTACCAATTTTAAAGGCATTTCTAGGATAGTTTGATTATCCTAGAACTGAAGTAGAGCATACAGCATATGTATGTATGTGTTTATGTGTTTGTAGCCCATGAGACTGGAGAAGGCAATGGCGCCACACTCCAGTACTCTTGCCTGGAAAATCCCATGGGCAGAGGAGCCTGATAGGCTGCAGTCCATGGGGTCGCTAAGAGTTGGACACGACTGAGCAACTTCATTTTCATGCATTGGAGAAGGAAATGGAACCCACTCCAGTGTTCTCTCCTGGAGAATCCCAGGGACGGTGGGCTGCCTTCTACGGGGTTGCACAGAGTCAGACATGACTGAAGTGACTTAGCAGCAGCAGCAGCCCATGAGAAAAATCTTAAAAGTACACAGCTTCCAATTTTTAAATTTATTTTTAACTTTTTACTTTGAAATAATTTTAGATGTTCCCTTTGTAATTAATACATATCTTGGGAGAGATACTTTGAGACTGCAAATGTCTAGGTCCTCCTTAAACTTTTGCCCACTATTTTTAGCATCCATTGGTGGATGTTGTTGGTTACAGTTTGGTGTACTAATACTGTTTTTGTATTTCCCATATTCCTTCTATATTTATTACCTGGAATTCTTTCTTTCTTTCTTGTATAAATATGGACTTAACAGATATTTCTTGTATTCAGTGGGCTATAATCCTGTACCATTATTTATTTTCTTCAAATTGTTCCAGCTTTGACCATTGGGATTTCCAATAATTGGGAAAGAAATGTGTTTGTAAGTCAGATGGTTTAAATTATTTACTTTCAACAAAATGG
This sequence comes from Capra hircus, assembly GCF_001704415.2. Taxonomy (NCBI): domain Eukaryota; kingdom Metazoa; phylum Chordata; class Mammalia; order Artiodactyla; family Bovidae; genus Capra; species Capra hircus. The sequence continues at coordinate 31,107,653 of NW_017189517.1, forward strand.
AAGGATTAGTCGGTTTATGAGCTGATTGATCATTAAAAGGAATGTTGATAGAACACTGTGAAATTTAAGTCTTTTTTGAACTTTAAAAAATGTTTGCACAATTTTAAAGGTTACTTTCCATTTATCATTGTTATAAGATATTGACTCTATTCCTTGGGTTTGTACAATACATCCCTGAGCCTTACACCCAGTAGGCTGTTCCTCCCACTCCCAGATCTCTGTATTGCCTCACCCCCTATTCCCCTCTGGTAACCACTAGTTGAACATTGTGAAACTTTTTATATGTAATACAGACAATCTTCAAACAATTAAGTGACACTGTAATAAGAAACCTTTATTCCCATATGCCTATCCTATGGCCCAGAAATTCCAGTCTTCAGTACTTGTTGAAGAGAAATGAGCACATATAGTTACCCAGACTTGTAGCAAACATTCATAACCATTTTGTTCATAACAGCCCCAAACTTGAAACAACCCAAATATCCCTGAATAATAGAATAGATAATGAAATAGTAGTATTTCATTGGAATAAAAGACAGTCATTTTTTGTAAAGAAGAAACTGCCTATATACTCCAAAACATTGGTGAATGTCAAATACATTATATTAAGTGAAAGAAGTAACACAAAAGAGTATACACTGAGTATTTTCATTTCTATGGAATTCAAGAACATGTTAAATTCCATTTAGGGTGATAGAAGTGAGAACTGTATTGTTTGGGGAAGGGCACAAGGGAAAATTCTGGTGTGCTGTAAATGTCCTCTATCTTGATCAGGATGGTGGTCACAAGGGTGCACACTTTTATCAAAACTCAGGATTTGTTCACTTATAAATTAATACCTCAATGAAAATAATAGTGTTTAAAAAATATCAACTGAGAAAAAAATGTTTGTTGCATATAGGATGCAAAGGGCTATATGCAAAAAGTCTAAAGAGCTCCTGAAAAAATAAGTGTCCAGTGAAAAAATGGCTAAAAGATAGAAATAAGCCAGTCACCCAAAAGGAGTTGTATGTCATCAAAATGTCTATGAAAAAATTCACTAGTAATCAGAGATATGCCAGATAAAACACAAAACTATACAACTCTATTTTTAACCCCAAACTGGCAACTTTGTTGGGAGGATAGTAGAGGACTGTAAACAAATTCTCCCTTCTCTTTCTCCCAGAGAATTATTACAATGTTATAAATAATACTTAATAAGTACTTACAATAAGCGCTATAATAAATGATAATAGAATAGATAACAAAATTGTTTTGACCTAAGCCTCAGTCATTAAGAGCTGAAATTGGGTCACAATTCTTGAATCCATATAGGACACAAGATAATCTCAGTTTTCTAAATCCAAATCTCTTGTTGGGTCTTTGACAGTGGGGTGGTTTTCACATGTAGATGACATAACTTACCTGACATCCCTGCACTGGTTTGGAGAGCAGGAAGAGAGCGTGTACCATGCCTTCTTGGTAAATGCTGCATGGTACAGGTAAACAAGAAATCCAAACTGCTTGGTCCCTGAGCTGATATATTTTGTTTTGCTTTCACAGTTTGCTGGTTTACTTGAGACCAACATTTAAGAATTTAAGAAATTAACACAAAAATCATTCATATCTAAATCAGCTAGAGCTGTGTAGCAGCTGACTCCCCAGTCAATGTATTCTCCAGTTTACCACAGTGCCCATGGCCACATTTTGTGCTATTACACAGAGGCTGGTGGCAGGTTTTCTGATGTCAGATCAGAAATATTACTTGTTTATGTTACCCATCTTGTCCATATAGGTAACTGAGTTTGTGACCTGATATAAAATACCATGGAGAAACAATAAAAGATTTTAAGTTTTAAAGACTACCATTTATTAATAATGTACATGAATGAGAGAGAGAATGAATGAATGAATGAAGTCCTCAGATGGACTGATTTACTTAGCTCTTTGACACCTTTAAGTTATAAATGTCCTTCTAAACCACTTCACATGGAATAAATATGCAGATATGCAGAACTGTCTTTAGAAAATTTAACAGTCTGAAAGAGGACCTTGTCCCTTTCCCATTCACTGTTATTCTTTTATATTTGGGGGCAGGAATGTATTGTGACATGGAGTTTGGGAGAAGATTTTCATGTAACATAGGGGAACTGTGGGTGCTTCTGGCAAGAGAGGTATGAGTGCAGTCTTTTTATAAAGTACATGGATTTTACTCTTGGGACTCGCTGTCAAAGGGTTTCAGCCCTTTCTTGACCCAGTTAAAAGTGGCTTATCTCCTCTGTCAGCGTGGCTGACCTGGCTCCTTTCTTAACTGTAGAGGAGACATTCAGTAATTAAGTGCCCCTGAGGTACACAGATGTCAGGTTAAAACCAAAATAGCTGGCTCCATCCCCAGAGTCTGGGGTAGAGCCCAAGAATTTGTATCCATAACAAGTTCCTATTGGCTTCCCTGGTAGCTCAGGTGGTCTTCTGCCTGCAATGCAAGAGACATGGGTTCGAGCTCTGGGTCAGGAAGATCCCCTGGAGAAGGGAATGGCAACCTGCTCTAGTATTCTTGCCTAGAAAATCCCGTGGACAGAGGAGCTTGGTGGGCTACAGTCCATGGGGTTGCAAAGAGTCAGACACACAACTGAGTGACTAAACAACAGGTTCTCAAGCCATGCTGATACAACTGGTCAGGAAACTATACTTTAAGAATCCCTGGTGAAATCTTCAACCTCTGGTAAAGAGTGATAACTCCTGAGAGTCTGTATGAATTATTTTATGCTCAGGAAGATCAGACATAAATGATAACACAGTAGATTTAATTGAATGTTCTTTTTAAAATTTTTTATTAATTTTTGGCTGTGCTGGGTCTTCATTGCTGTGTGAGCTTTTCTCTTATTCCTGTGAGCAGGGGCTACTCTCTAGTTGTGGTGGGAGTGCTTCTCATTGCAGTGGCTTCTCTTATGGATCCTGGGATCTAAGGCACATGGGCTTCAGTACTAGGGGCACGTGGGCTCAGTAGTTGTGACTCCCAGTTTCTAGAGCACATGATCAATAGTTGTGGCACACAGTCTTAGTTGCTCCACAGCATATGGGATCTTCCCGGATCAGGGATCCAACCTGTGCCTCCTGCATTGTAGGCAGATACTTTTACCACTGAGACACTGGGGAAGGCTTAATTGCATGCTCTTAATGCATGCTTCCTGTTACTAATTACCCTTATTTTTTCTTGCAAAGATATCAGGAATTGGAATTATTTAATTGTGAGATTATTTTTGGAGGCATGAAAGCCATCAGTGGAGAATTGACTCAGTTAAACCTGAGATCTGAGGCCTTCATTTCTCCCTGGGGATTCCTTCCAATGGGCAACCGTAAACACAATGCTCTGTGGTTTTGTTGCTGACAAATGGAAGTTTTCACAATATCAGGAAGTGCTGGGCTTGCATGGCATTGAAAGAGAAGACCGTTAAACAACATGACCAGGAAAACTTGAAAACTAAAACTGGCATGCTGGGAAAGTAACTAAAGGAATTATTTCTCTCTTGATGTGTTTAAAGGTAGAATCAGATGTTCTGATAGTTATCAATTTAAAAGCCTCTCCTCTAAGGCATGCTCTCTTTCTCCCTGTCTCTCTCTCTGTCTCCTATCTTTATTGCAGCCAACCATTCCAAGAGAAGCAATGTACATTTTTTTTTGGCTTGTGTGTGTTCATGCAGAATCTGTGTGGTTTTCTGATTTACAATTGTTCTGGAGCTTCCATTTGGCTCAGCTGATAAAGAACTTGCCTGCCAATGCAGGAGACACTAGAGAGGTTGGGTTTGATCCCTGGGTCAGGAAGATCCCCTGGAGAAGGAAATGGGCAACCCACTTCAGTATTCTTACCTGGAGAATCCCATGAACAGAGTAGCCTGGCAGGCTACAGTCCATGGGGTCGCAAAGAATTGAACAAGACTGAGTGTGCTCACACAAAAATGTTCTAAATCTCACTGCTGCTTGCAGCTTTTCCCACTCAACTGTAATATTTTTTGATTCATCTATGTTGATTTTGACTGTGTGGGTCACAATAAACGGTGGAAAATTCTGAAAGAGATGGGAATACCAGACCACCTGACCTGCCTCTTGGAAAAACTATATGCAGGTCAGGAAGCAACAGTTAGAACTGGACATGAACATGGGCTGGACTGGTTCCAAATAGGAAAAGGAGTAGGTCAAGGGTGTGTATTGTCACCCTGCTTATTTAACTTCTATGCAGAGTACATCATGAGAAATGCTGGGCTGGAAGAAGCACAGCTGGAATCAAGATTGCAGGGAGAAATATCAATAACCTCAGATATGCAGATGACACCATACTTATGGCAGAAAGTGAAGAGGAACTAAAAAGCCTCTCAATGAAAGTGAAAGAGGAGAGTGAAAAATTTGGCTTAAAGCTCAACATTCAGAAAACTAAGATCATGGCATCCGGTCCCATCACTTCATGGCAAATAGATTGGGAAACAGTGGAAAGAGTGGCTGACTTTGTAGGCTCCAAAATCACTGCAGATGGTGATTGCAGCCAGGAAATTAAAAGATGCTTACTCCTTGGAAAGGAAGTTATGACCAACTTAGACAGCATATTAAAAAGCAGAGACATTACTTTGCCAACAAAGGTCTCTCTAGTCAAGGCTATGGTTTTTCCAGTGGTTGTGTATGGATGTGAGAGTTGAACTGTGAAGAAAGCTGAGCGCTGAAGAATTGATGCTTTTGAACTGTGGTGTTGGAGAAGACTCTTGACAATCCCTTGAACTGCAAGGAGATCCAACCAGTCCATTCTAAAGGAGATCAGTCCTGGGTGTTCATTGGAAGGACTGATACTGAAGCTGAAACTCCAATACTTTGGCCATCTCATGCCAAGAGTTGACTCATTGGAAAAGACTCTGATGCTGGGAGGGATTGAGGGCAGGAGGTGAAGGGGACGACAGAGGATGAGATGGCTGGATGGCATCACTGACTCGATGGACATGAGTTTGGGTAAACTTCAGGAGTTGGTGATGGACAGGGAGGCCTGGTGTGCTGTGATTCACGGGGTTGCAAAGAGTCAGACACGATTGAGTGACTGAACTGAACTGAACTGAATGTTGCCAGTAAGTGAAAGTTGCTCAGTCATGTCTGACTCTTTGCGATCCCATGAAGTATACAGTCCATGAAATTCTCTAAGCCAGAATACTGGAGTGGGTAACCTTTCCCTTCTCCAGGGATCTTCCCAACCCAGGGATCGAACCCAGATCTCCCGCACTGCAGGTGGATTCTTTACCAGCTGAGTTCAGCAGGCATCAAAGTTACCAGGCGATGTTAAAATAGAGATTGCTGAGTTCCAGTCCAAGAGATTCCTGTTCAAGAGGTCTTAGGTGATGCCCAGGAATCTGCATTGAAACAAATGTATTATGGTATAATTTATTTACCATAAAATTCACCTGTTTAATACATTCAATTTTTAGGAAACGTGTAGAGTTGTATAGTCACTTCACACAATCCAGTTAGAAATGTACATTTTAATAGGCTCCCTGGGAGTTTCTAACACAGCAGAAACTGCGCTTTCAGCATGGCAGAGATTAAGAGTAGGTTTTCTGGGACTCCAACAGCTCTGTCACTTTTTGCCCAACATTTTCATGACTCCCACCTCTCTCATGCTCTCTTATTCCTCTCACTCCTGATGGCCCTTCAGGCTGTCTTTTGATATGATGTGAGCTGTAATCCTGTCTCCCACCCCTCCTGTTTATCCTTGCCCTTTTCACACACACTGATATTTTCTTGTACAGGATCCTGTCTGAAAGACCTATGTTAACTCAGGTAATGGCCTATTCTCTCATTCACATGGTTCTTAGACCTCACTTTAAAAAATCTTAATATTCTTCATTAAAAAAAATAATTATTTATTTTTGATTTTTTAAAATTGGAGGATAATTGCTTTACAACATTGTTGGTTTCTGCCTCATATTGTTGTGTTAGTTTCATCTGTCGATGGACATCTAGGTTGCTTTCATGTCCTACCTGTTGTAAATAGTGCTGCCAAGAACATTGGGGCATGTGCGTCTTTTCAAATTATGGTTTTCTTAGGGTATATACCCAATAGTGGGGTTGCTGTCATATAGTAGTTTTATTCCTAGTTGTTTAATGTATCTCCATACTGTTTTCCATACTGGTTGTATCAATTTACAATCCTAGCAACAATGCAAGAGGATTCCCTTTTCTCCACACCCTCTCCAGCATTTAATGTTTAATGTTTGTGGATTTTTTGATGATGGCCATTCTGATTGGTATGAGGTAGTTTTGATTTCCATTTCTCTCGGGGGCAGGAGGAGAAGGGGACGGCAGAGGATGAGATGGCTGGATAGCATCACTGACTCAATGGACGTGAGTCTGAGTGAACTCCGGAAGTTGGTGATGGACAGGGAGGCCTGGAGTGCTGCGATTCATGGGGTTGCAAAGAGTCCGTCAGGACTGAGTGACTGAACTGAACTGAACTGAACTGAATGAGAGATGTTGAGCATCTTTTCCTGTATTTGTTGTCTATCTGTATCTTCTTTAGAGAAATGTCTGTTTAGGCCTAAAACTATGCAGAAGAAGATTATATGAAGATCCTAGGAGCTTCATGTTACAAGGCAGATCCATCAACCAGGTAAAAAGATATTGCTTGGCTGCAGAAGATGTTGTTTCTCTATGTGAAGTAAATAATGCTGACCCAAAGAATGCAATGACCAGAATCATTTCTGAGGAAGAGGCTGCCATGAGTCTCAGTCAGTCCCCCACTATCCTCAAGCATGAGAAAGCAGTAGGATCAATAATTGGAATTTTGTGATTTCATATGTAAAATGCCACTTGTCAAGACAGAAACAACAGCAAGCACATCAAGTTGTCTGGAGCCTAAACAGGGAATGAAACCCAAACATCACTGCTTCTGGCATTGAAATAAATCTTAGAGATGAACATCACTAGTAGGTACATCACACTCTGGGTCTATATGCAGAACTCAAAGTTCCACATGACTATAAAATGCAACCTAATAAACTACTGAAAATTTTCTAGAGTTTTCCATTCAAGAAATGTTTATTGAGCGAATATAGTGCCCCAGGCACATTAGTTTCTGGGTCACTGGTGCACATAATTAAATTCACCAGTGAAGATGGCAAAAATATAATACAAATATTCTGACCTTGGTCTTGAAGCTCTGATTCAGTAACTTTGAGGTGATACTATAGGCATTGCTGAGGAGAGACTGTGTTGAAAATCAGGACTGTAGAGAAGGGGCTCTGAAACTTCTCTTTTCTCATTGCCAAAATCACAATGCAGAAATGCTGGTTGCTCTTCAGCTAATACTAAACTTAACCTTGCTTAATAATGTAGGATGTTAGTTTTTACTCCTTTTTCTTCAAGTCCCCTATTATGGCATGACCACCAATCTTACTCCCTGGAATAGGTGTTGTATGATTAGAATTCAGTATTCTGATAAATATGAGGTCCCAGAGGCCCCTGTATGTTATGTTGTTTTGGCTACTCTCAATACAAAACTGAGGGTACCTGTGTTTTTCAAAAAGGTGATATGGATGACTTGTAGAGTAGGCAGAATTTTGAGACGGCTCCTGGTATGGGCAGAATTGTGTCCCCTCCTGCCCCAAATTCATATGTTGAAGATCTAATGTCTAGTACCTTACTATGTTACAGTATTTGAGGGAAAGTTCTTTATAGTGGTGATTAAGTTAAAATCAGCACATTAGGGTGGGACCCCTAATTCAATATGACTGGTGTCCTCATAAAAAGAGAAAAAGGCACCAAGGGTGCACACAGATTAAAGTATATATGAAGAGCAACCAAGAGGTCAGCCATCTGCAAGCCAGGAGAGAGGTCTCAGAGGAAACCAAACCTACTGACACCTTGATCTTGAACTTAACAGCCTCCAGAACTGTGAAAAAATAAATTTATGTTATTTAAGACATCCATTTTATGGTATTTCATTATGGCAGCCCTAGCAAACTAATATGGCTCTCAAAATTTCTATCCTATGGTATAAACCACCTCCCAGTTATGTAATCAAACACAAACCTAGACTGCTGTGACTTTGCTGATGCAATTAAAATCTCAAGTCAGGATTCTGTGTGATTCTTCAGCCAGGATGGGAAGGGAGATGCTGTGAGCCCCTGGCTAAGAGTGAGGGTTATTTTGCAAAACTCCCTTGGTCTCGTGCTGGCGAACAATTGTGGACAGTTAGTGAAAACTCAAAGATAAATTCATTGCTCAGCTGTCACTGCCACTGATTTTGCTCTCATCACATCTCATCTAGAATGCCTTGGCTGCCTTCTAACTAGTGTCTGCTCTGGTCTCTTCCACCCTCAACACTGCCTTCTGAGGGATGTTTCTGGAATACAGTGCAGTGTGGATGGAGAAGTCTTGAGGCTACTGTAAGAATAAGACTGAAAGCCAGGGGCAGGAGGCTTAAATACCAAACTTGAGAACACTAGAAAACTGCTGACTCCAGGGAACATTAATCGACAAGAGCTCATCCTAAAGCCTCCACACCTACACTGAAGCAAAACTCCACCCAAGAGCCAACAAGTTTCAGAGCAAGGCATACCAAGCTAATTCTCCAACAACGAAGGAACATAACACTGAGCATTAAAATATAGGTGGCCAAAAGTCACACCAAACCCATAGATAACTCAAAACTCACTCCTGGACACTTCATTGCACCCCAGAGAGAAGAGATCCAGCTCCACCTACCAGAACACTGACACAAGCTTCCCTAAACAGGAAACCTTGACAAAGCACTCATCCAACCCCACCCACAGGGAGGAACCTCCACAATAAAGAGGAACCACAAACTTCCAGCATACAGAAAGGCTACCCCAAATAGCAATCTAAACAAGATGAAAAGGCAGAGAAATATTCAGTAGGAAAAGGAACATGATAAATGCCCATCAAACCAAACAAAAGAGGAGGAGATAGGGAATCTACCTGAAAAAGAATTCAGACTAATGACTGTAAAAATGATCCAAAATCTTGAAAACAAGATGGAGTTACAGATAAATAGTCTTGAGACAAGGACTATCTAAAGAAGAAGCAAGAAATGTTTAACAAGGACCCAGAAGAAATAAAAAATAGTCAATCAATAATGAATAATGCAATAACTGAGACAAAAACACTCTGGAGGGAACCAACACTAGAATAACTGAGGCAGAAGATAGGATAAGTGAGACGGGAGATAGAATGGTGGAAATAAATGAAGCAGAGAGGAAAAAAGAAAAAAAGAATTAAAAGAAATGAGGACTTCCTCAGAGACCTCTGGGACAATGTCAAATGCCCCCACATTCAAATAATAGGAGTCTGAGAAGAAGAAGACAAAAAGAAAGGCCATGAGAAAACACTTGAGGAGATAATAGTTGAAAACTTCCCTAAAATGGAGAAGGAAATAGCACCCAAGTCCAAGAAACCCATAGGGTCCCAAACAGGACAAACCCAAGGCAAAACACCCAAGACACATATTAATCAAATTAACAAAGATCAAACACAAAGAACAAATATTAAAAGCAGCAAGGGAAAAACAACAAATAACATACAAGGGGATTCCCATAAGGATAACAGCTGATCTTTCAATAAAAACTCTTCAGACCAAGAGGGAATGGCAGGATATAGTTAAAGTGATGAAAGAGAAAAACCTCCAACCCAAATTACTGTACCCAGCAAAGATCTCATTCAAATATGAAGGAGAAATCAAAAGCTTTACAGACAAGCAAAAGCTGAGAGAATTCAGCACCACCAAACCAGCTATTCAACAAATATTAAAGGATCTTATCTAGACAAACTTGAACCCAAAACAACAAAGTAAATGGCAATAGGAATCATCAGTTCAGTTCATTTCAGTCACTCAGTCGTGTCCGACTCTTTGCAACCCCATGAATCACAGCATGCCAGGCCTCCCTGTCCATTACCAGCTCCTGGAGTTTACCCAAACTCACGTCCATCGAGTCGGTGATGCCATCCAACCATCTCATCTTCCGTCATCCCTTTCTCCTCCTGCCCTCAATCCCTCCCAGCATCAGGGTCTTTTCCAATGAGTCAACTCTTCACATGAGCTGGCCAAAGTATTGGAGTTTCAGCTTCAGTATCAGTCCTTCCAATGAACACCCAAGACTGATCTCCTTTAGGATGGACTGGTTGGATCTTCTTGCAATCCAAGGGACTCGCAAGAGCCTTCTCCAACACCACAGTTCAAAAGCCTCACTTATCAATAATTACCTTAAATGTAAATGGGTTGAATGCCCCAACCAAAAGGCAAAGACTGGCTGAATGGATACAAAAACAAGACCCCTATGTATGCTGTCTACAAGAGACCTAACTCAAAACAAGGGACACCTACAGACTGAAAGTGAAGGGCTGGAAAAAGATATTTCATGCAAATGGAGACCAAAAGAAAGCAGGAGTAGCAATACTCATATCAGATAAAATAGACTTTGAAATAAAGGCTGTGAAAAGAGACAAAAAAGGACACTACATAATGATCAATCACAGAAGAAGATATAACAATTATAAATGTATATACACCCAACATAGGAGCACCACAATACGTTAGGCTAATACTAACAAGTATGAAAGGGGAAATTAACAGTAACATAATAACAGTGGAAGACTTTAATATCCCACTCACACCTATGGATAGATCAACTAAACAGAAAACTAGCAAGGAAACACAAACTTTAAATGATACAATGGACCAGTTAGACTTAACTGATATCTATAGGATATTTCACCCCAAAACAATGAATTTCACCTTTTTCTCAAGTGTACACGGAACCTTCTCCAGGATAGATCATGTCCTGGGCCATAAATCTAGACTTGGTAAATTAAAAAAAAAAATTTAAATCATTCCAAGCATCCTTTCTGATCACGATGTAGTAAGATTAGATGTCAACTATAAGAAAAAAATAATTATAAATACAAACATATGGAGGATAAGCAACACGCTTCTGAAAAACAAATAAGTCACAGAAGAAAACAAAAATGAAATCAAATATGCATAGAAAAGAATGAAAATGAAAACACAATAACTGAAAACCTATGGGACTCAGTAAAATCAATGCTAAGGGGAAGGTTCATAGCAATACAAGCTTACCTCAAGAAACAAGAGAAAAATCAAATAAATGACCTAACTACATCTAAAACAACTAGAAAGAGAAGAAATGAAGAACCCCAGGGTTAGTAGAAGGAGAGAAATCATAAAAATTAGGGCAGAAATAAATGAAAAAGAAATAAAGGAGACCATAGCAAAAATCAACAAAGGTAATACCTTGTTCTTTGAGAAGATAAATAAAATAGACAAACCATTAGCCAGCTTCATCAAGAAAAATAGGGAAAAGAATCAAATCAACAAAATTAGAAATGAAAGTGGAGAAATCACAACAGACAACACAGAAATACAAAGGATCATAAGAGACTACTATCAGCAACTATATGCCAATAAAATGGACAACCCGGAAGAAATGGACAAATTCTTAGAAAAGTATAACCTTCCAAAACTGAACCAGGAAGAAATAGAAAATCTTAGCAGACCCATCACAATCACGGAAATCAAACTGTAATCAGAAATCTTCCAGCAAACAAAAGCCCAAGACCAGACGGCTTCACAACTGAATTCTACCAAAAATTTAGAAAAGAGGTAAGAACTATCCTACTCAAATTCTTCCAGAAAATTGCAGAGGAAGGTAAACTTCCAAACTCATTTTATGAGGGCACCATCATCCTAATACCAAAACCAGACAAAGATGCCACAAAAAACAAAACAATAGGTCAACATCACTGATGAACATAGATGCAGAAATCCTTAACAAAATTCTAGCAAACAGAATCCAACAACATATTAAAAAGATTATACATCATGACCAAGTGGGCTTTATCCCAGGGATGCAAGGATTCTTCAACATATGCAAATCAATCAATGTGATACACCACATTAACAAATTGAAAGATAAAAACCATATGATTATCTCAATAGATGTTTAGAAAGCCTTTGACAAAATTCAGCATCCATTTATGACAAAAGCCTTCCAGAAAGCAGGCATAGAAGGAACATACTTCAACATAATAAAAGCTATGTATGATAAACCCACAGCAAACAGTATCCTCAATGGTGAAAAATTGAAAGCATTTCCCCTAAAGTCAGGATCAAGACAAGGGTACCCACTCTCACCATGACTATTCAACATAGTTTTGGAAGTTTTAGCCATAGCAATCAGAGGAGAAAAAGAAATAAAAGGAATCCAGATTGGAAAAGAAGAAGTAAAACTCTCATTTTGCAGATGACATGATCCTCTACATAGAAAACCCTAAAGACACCACCAGAAAATTACTAGAGCTAATCAATGAATAGAGTAAAGTTGCAGGATATACAGAACTCCCTTGCATTCCTATACATTAACAATGAGAAAACAGAAAGAGAAATTAAGGAAAAAATTCCACTCTCCATTGCAATGAAAAGAATAAAATACTTAGGAATAAATCTACCTAAAGAAACAGAAGACCTATATATAAAACACTGATGAAAGAAATCAAAGATGACACAAATAGATGGCAAAATATACCATGTCCATGGATTGGAAGAATCAACATAGTGAAAATGAGTATACTACCGAAAGCAATCTATAGATTCAATGCAATCCCTATCAAGCTACCAATGATATTTTTTAGAGAACTAGAACAAATAAGTTTACAATTTCTATGGAAATACAAAAAACCCTCGAATAGCCAAAGCAATCTTGAGAAAGAAGAATGGAACTGAAGGAATCAGCCTGTCTGACTTCAGGCTATACTACAAAGCTACAGTCATCAAGACAGTATGGTACTGGCATAAAGACTGAAATATAGATCAATGGAACAAAATAGAAAGCCCAGAGGTAAATCCAAGCACCTATGGACACCTTATCTTTGACAAAGGAGGCAAGAATTTACAATTGAGAAAAGACAATCTCTTTAACAAGTGATGCTGGGAAAACTGGTTAACCACTTCTAAAAGAATGAAACTCAAACACTTTCTAACACCGTAGACAAAAAATAAACTCAAAATGGATAAAGATCTAAATGTAAGACCAGAAACTATAAAACTCCTAGAGGAAAACAGGCAAAACACTCTCTGGCATAAATCACAGCAGGATCCTCTATGACCCACCTTTCAGTGTAATGGAAATAAAAGCAAAAATAAACAAATGGGATCTAATTAAACTTAAAAGCTTTTTCACAATGAAGGAAACTATTAAGCAAGGTGAAAAGACAGCCTTCAGAATGGGAGAAAATAATAGCAAATGAAGCAACTGACAAAGAATTGATCTCAAAAATATACAAGCAACTCATGAAGCTCACTTCCAGAAAAATAAATGATCCAATCAAAAAATAGGCCAAAGCACTAAACAGACATTCCTCCAAAGAATGCATACAGATGGCTAACAAGCACATGAAAAGATGCTCAACATCACTCATTATCAGAGAAATGCAAATCAAAACCACAGTGACGTACCATCTCACGCCATTCAGAATGGCTGCTATAAAAAAGTAAACAAACAATAAATGCTGGAGAAGGTGCAGAAAGAAGGGAATCAACCCTCTTACACTGTCGGTGGGAATGCAAACTAGTACAGCCACTATGGAGAACAGTGTGGAGATTCCTTTAAAAACTGGAAATAGGACTGCCATAGGACCCAGAAATCCCACTGCTGGGCATACACACTAAGGAAACCAGAATTGAAAGAGACACATGTACCCCAATGTTCATCGCAGCACTGTTTACAATAGCCAGGACATGGATGCAACCTAGATGTCCACTGGCAGACGAATGGATAAGAAAGCTGTGGTACATACATACAGTGGAATATTACTCAGCTATTAAAAAATAACATATTTGAATCAGTTCTAATGAGATGGATGAAACTGGAGCCTGTTATGCAGTGTGAAGTAAGTCAGAAAGAAAAACACCAGTATTAACGCATATATATGGAATTTAAAAAGATGTAACAATGACCCTATATGCGAGACAGCAAAAGAGACACAGATGTAACAGTCTTTTGGACTCCGTGGGAGAAGGCGAGGGTTGGATGATTTGAGAGAATAGCATTGAATCATGTATATTATCATATGTGAAATAAATCACCAGTCCAGGTTCAATACATGAAACAGGGTGCTCAGGGCTGGTGTACTGGAATTACCCTGAAGGATGTGATGGGGAGAGAGGTGGGAAGGGGGTTCAGGATGGGGGACACATGTAGACCCATGGCTGATTCATGTCAATGTATGGCAAAAACTACTACAATATTGTAAGGTAATTAGCCTCCAATTAAAATAAATAAAATATTTTTTAAAAATCTCAAGTCAATTTTCTTTAAGAGAGGTTATTTTCAGTGAGCCTGACCTAATCAGGTGACCCCTTAAAAGGCTCTTTCTAGCAAAAGTGATTTCAAGTGTAAGAGGAATTCAACTTGACAGAGATTTTCTGCTGCTGGAATAGGTTATGTAGTCAGGAATGTGGGTGGCCTATAGTAGTTAAGAGCAGCCTCCAGATGACAGCAAGGAAATGGAGACCACAGTCCTGCAACCATAAGGAACCAACTTCTGATACAATCACACAAACTTGGACTAGGAATCTGAGTTCCAGATGAGAAAGCAACCTAGCTAACACCTTAATTTTAGTCTTGGTAGACCTTGAGCAGAGAACCCAATGACATTGTGCCTGGACTTCTGACCTACAGAAATGTGAGCTAATAAATGGATATTACTTTAAGCCACTACTAAGTATGTAGTAATTTGTTATGCAGCAGTAGAAAATGAATTAACATTTTTATGGACAAATTCTCTTTAGTGTTTCTAAAACTCAAGTATTCATTGGAATCTACCTGGAAAGTGATATTCTTGGGCTCCACCCCAGAGAGTCTGATACAGTATGTCTGGGATGGGTCCTAGGAATCAGTCTATTTAATAAACTATTCAGGTGATATTGATACTGTTGAGCTGTGAACCATGATGTGAGAAACAGACTTATCCTTTGGTGTCCACATACTACTGAGATGCCTCATGGACTCCTTAGAAGTAGGAGAGATTTGGGTGGGGTGAGAGTCAATAGAATACTAGAGCAGAGTTACTAGGTTCATACTCTTAAGTTCAATCAGAAAATTCCTTTCCTGTACTTTACTTTTTATATATTAGTGTTTACTTTCTTCCCCAGGCCTCTTTCATTTATTTGATATATTAGGCTTTCATGCAAGATTTCCTTTTGAAGAAAGAGTTTCAGTATTTAGAAAAGAATTGAGAAAAACTTTTAAGTCAATTATTTCATTTATTTGCTAAGAGCTATCTTTGTGTGAGGCACTGTGTTGGGTATAAAGCAGGAGACACACAGATACAGACAATGCCTCTTATTTTGTTGCTCACCAATGTATCCCCAGTACCTAGCACAGAATTTGGCTCATTAAATATTTGTTGGACAAATAAGTGAACAAATAAATGAATAACACTAATTATACTGAACTGTGATTATCTATTTATCTGCTTGATTTCCCCATTAGACGGTGAGCACATCAACAGCAGAAATCATGTTTTATTCACTACTGCATCAATGGAATCTCCTACATAACCTGATGCATCGTAAGCATTTACTGTTTGTTGAATGAATGAATACATAGCAGGTCTAAAATCTTGGCCATGACAACAAAACATAGTATATCTTGAAACAGAGCTGACAGTTACTGTTTTTTGATCTCATACATACTGTACAAAACCATGAGGCCCCCTCTAAGAAGAATAAGACATTTTGAGTATTTGGGGACTGGCCAGAGTGGTAAGGTACAGCAACTACCTTTGGACTGTGATTTTATCTTTGCCTGTCTTGCCTCTTTGGCAAGTTTGATTGTCAGGGCTGCAGAATAATTTGCTAGGCTTCTGTTTCCAACTTGGCAAGCAGTCAGACGAACTGGAATTGTAGCTGGCATCTGAAAGGGACATTGAAAAGGCCCTATGCCTTCTCTCCAGATGCAAATATCACTGAAAAGGTGAAGTCTCAAATCACCATTTCTCCATTCACAATGAGTAGCTTAGATAATCAGATACCTTTCACCTGCTACCTGGTTTTACCTTGCTCTCTTTGGAGACCAGGATTTGATTGAATTGTCACTTGCTGCAGAGGTAGGTGGGCAAACAAGGGACAATGGGCAACAGGAGCAGAGTGGGGGTCCAGAGGCAGTGCTAAGGAGGGCTTCATATAAAAGGTACCAGTTCTGAATCCAAGCTTCTGTTACTTCATGTTTTACCAAGAGTCTACATGGACTCAATCAGTACGCCAGCATGCCAATTTTCTCATCCAGGCTTTGACTGCCCTGATTGCGGCTACAAAGATATAAGGCATAGCTCTACTACCTCTACGCTTTCTCATCATTTTAACCTACAGAAGATTTTCCCACTCTTTGGGGTTTGTATGAACCTTGTTCATACAGGGTTTGGGGTTTGCATGAATCTAGCTCAGGAATCAAAGGGCTAAGCATTGAACTGTATGTAGCTGACCCTGCTAACTTTATGTTGATTATTTGGCACATTAGAATTGAACACTTGTCTTATATATAATGGGGAAAGCAGAGAAGTGCAATGGGGAAAACACAAGATTAGAAAACAGGAATCTGAGCTCAGCCATTTATTAGCCTCAGGAAAAATAACCTCTTTGGCCTCAGTTTCTCATTTGTTAAAAGAACATAGACACCCATTTTTCCCACCTTATAAAATTGCTTTAAATATTAATAGAGATAATGAATGACAAAGTCTACTGAGAAAATGACAAAGTCTACTGCCTCTTGAGAAACCTGTATGCAGGTCAAAAAGCAACAGTTAGAACTGGACATGGAACAACGACTAGTTCCAAATAGAAAAAGGAGTACGTCAAGGCTGTATATTGTCACCCTGATTATTTAACTTATATGCAGAGTACATCATGAGAAACACTGGGCTGGAGGAATAACAAGCTGGAATCAAGATTGCTAGGAGAAATATCAATAACCTCAGATATGCAGATGACACCACCTTATGGCAGAAAGTGAAGAGGAATTAAAAAGCCTCTTGATGAAAGTGATAGAGGGGAGTGAAAAAGTCAACTTAAAGCTCAACATTCAGAAAACGAAGATCATGGCATCTGGTCCCATCACTTCATGGCAAATAGATTGGGAAACAGTGGAAACAGTGGCTGACTTTATTTTTCTGGGCTCCAAAATCACTGCAAATGGTGATTGCAGCCATGAAATTTAAAGACACTTACTCCTTGGAAGGGAAGTTATGACCAACCTAGACAGCATATTCAAAAGCAGAGACATTGCTCTGCCAACAAAAGTTCATCTAGTCAAGGCTATGGTTTTTCCAGTGGCTGAGTATGGGTGTGAGAGTAGGACTGTGAAGGAAGCTGAACACTGAAGAATTGATGCTTTTGAACTGTGGTGTTGGAGAAGACTCTTGCGAGTCCCTTGGACTGCAAGAAGATCCAACCAGTTCATCCTAAAGGAGATCAGTCCTGGGTGTTCATTGGAAGGACTGATGCTGAAGCTGAAACTCCAATATTTTGGCCACCTGATGCAAAGAGCTGACTCTTTGGAAAAGACCCTGCTGCTGGGAAAGACTGAGGGCAGGAGGAAAAGGGGATGACAGAGGATGAGATGGTTGGATGGCATCACCGACTCGATGGACATGGGTTTGGGTGGACTCCGGGAGTTGGTGATAGACAGGGAGACCTGGCGTGCTGCAGTTCATGGGGTCGCAAAGAGTCAGACACAACTGAGTGACTGAACTGAACTGAAAATTATAGTGAGCTATAAAAATACAAATTATTTCTCTTTAAAGAAATGAACTTGATAGAATGACTATGTAATTTACTCTCTAAATCAAATAAATTTGGAAGTGAAATAATGAACTGTTATTAGTCTACAACAGGCATAAAATAGGACTCTCTTAGACATGTCTCCACCCTTACATTGACTTTTATTTCATTTTGTCCATCCTTCCCACTTCTTCACTTGGCTCTTCTCCTACCCCTTCATTCTAAAATGCTCTGTTTTATCTTTTAGTACAGACATCCTATTCAAGGAGAGCAAGAAATTGTATATGCAGATTGTGTGTGTGTTCTCTGAAATATCTGACCTAGAAAAGAGTTGAGCCATGAATAAACACATTGCTATTACAACCTAAAGATTCCCATATAAATAACTTCAATGCTTAGCTTTAGCTGATGATTGATTACTCAAATGATTTCCAATTTTTCCATGGGCCTTTTTTGTTTCCTCCTCTCTAGTACTGTAGACTTTTATTTATTTATTTATTTATTTTACCTCTGATGCATTGCTAAGTATAGTACAAAGCAGAACCACTCAAACTGGTCTGGACAGCCTCCCCAGCTGAACAACCAGAGACAGTGGCCTAGAGCACATCTTGGGTTGGCTACTCAGTGAAGAAGCTAAGAAGAACCTTGGTTCCTGGAACAGAATAAGCAGGTGGACAGCTTTGCTCAGGCTCTTGGCTTATGGGGTGGCCTTGTCCTTTCCTGACGGGGTTTACTTTAAAATTTCCATCAAGGACAAAGAAAAAAGCTCACCTCCCTTTGGGGATTAGAAAGAGCTATGCTCAAACAGAAATGAGTGAAAAATGATAAAGTCAAAAGCCAAATGGTTGGCCAAGTTGCTCCACTCTCCTTTTTTCATCATAATGAGCAACATATCCAGAAGGCAATTCATTGGTTAAATTGAACTAGAATTTACAGCATAATTAATCTGATACATATTTAATGGTGAATGGTTATTATGCTGCTGACTTCATTCACAGAAATGAACGTAACTGAAATTTCTTTAGACAGTGATATCTGTCTCTAACCTATTTCTGAGGTCAGCTAGAGACATCTGTCTCTTATTCTGCTTAAAAAAAAAACAAAAACTCAAGACTCTTTTAATTTGATCCCATATTATTGCAGCGCAGACTAGTATAACAACTTGAAAGTGAAAGTGTTAGTCACTCAGTCGTGTCTGACTCTTTGTGACTTCATGGACTGTAGCCTCCCAGGCTGCTCTCTCCATGGAATTCTCCATGCAAGAATACTGGAGCGGGTTGCCATTTCCTTCTCCAGGGGATCTTCCCAACCCAGGGATTGAACCTGGGTCTCCCACATTGTGGGCAGACTCTTTACTGACTGAGCCACCAGGGAAGATATTGTGGCATATTATGGCAGATATTATGGCATATTGTGGTAGTCTAGACTAGTAAAATAACCACTTAGCTGGTCTCTCTGCCTGAACTGTCCCTATCTTCCATGGTACTTAAATTATAATGCTCTTTTACTCAAAGACTGAATGGCTTCCCTGTGTCTTCTAAAATCTGACCCCATCTGATATTTCTGCCTAATCTCTTTTTATATTTGCTTTCAATGTTGTGTTGGTTTCTGCTATACAACAATGTGAATTAGCCATAAGTATACATGTATTCCTCTCCCTCTTGAGCCTCCTTTCTCCCCTTTCCCACCCCTCTAGGTCAACACAGAGCATTGAGCTGAGCTCCCTATGTTATACAGCAGCTTCCCACTAGCTATCTGTTTTATGCATGGTAGTGTACATGTGTCAGTGCTACTTTCTCAATTCGCCCCAACTTCTCTTTCCCCGGCTGTGTCCACAAGCCCATTCTCTATACCTCTTGCCTGATCTCTTACTATCTCCCTGCTTACACCCTTTCCTCTAGACACATAGACAGATTATTATTTTATGAACATATTTTTATTTTTCCAAATTTTGCATAGTATATCTGTGCCTCCACCTAGAATCCCAAAATGCAGATCAAAAAGCCTTCCTATAAAGTGGAAAGAATTCTGGGCCAGCAGGTAGTAGGTTTGGATATTGGTTGTAGTTCTGCCATTAACTTGCCATGTGTAAGCCAATTCACTTCTCTGAGACTCACCTTTCTAGGTATCTAAGTTTCTTTCCAATTTGAAAAGTTAAAAAAAAATCATTGAGTAACAAATATAATCATACCTGTTTTCAAGGTCTAGTTCAAGCTCATGACATATAATAGGCTCTCCCTGATGTGAACTTCCACAGTGCTTCCTTGCCTTCATGATTACGAGAAGGCTGTTTACCTATAGTCTCACCTGCCCTGCCAAAGGAAGAAAAGAGTAATCTTTGTCTCAGTATTCCCAGTAAGTCCTGAGATTTGCTCTGATTGTACCAACCACTGAATCAATAACTTCAGTCAGGGGAGTATGAGGAACTTCTTGGCTTCAACCCCGGTCACATGTTCTACCCTTTAAGGCTACATGTGAGCTGAAGTTGAGAAGGGGAATATCAGTACCATTGCCAGAAGGGCAAATGGATCTTGGAGAGGCAAATGTCCATAATTCTATCCCATTGTATTTGTTCCACACTACATTATACAGTGGTTACTTGTTTGTGTGCCTTATCATCTCATCTCATTCATTCAGCACATATTTTTGAGCAACTATTTTATGCCAGAGCCTCCCTGGTGGCTCAGTTGGTAAAAAATCTGCCTGGAATGGAGGAGACCTGGGTTTGATCCATGGGTTCAGCAGATCCCCTGGAGAAGGAAATGGCAACCCACTCCAGTATTCTTGTCTGGAGAATTTCATGGACAGGGTAGTCTGGCAGGGCTACAGTCCATAGGGTCACAAAGAGTCAGACATGACTGAGCAACTAACACACACAAATACTGTATGCCAGGCATAGCATTGTTAGGGATTTGATGGTGAAAAAGACTCAGTGCCTAACCCTGTGGCATTTATATTGTAGTGGGGAAAGCAAGCAGACAATAAATTAAACAATTGTCAGGTTGTAATAAGTCCTCTGAAGAAAACAAAACAGGATGCTGAGAAAAAGAATAAAGGGAAGATTAGGTAGGAGGCTCAAGGTCTTTCTGAACTGATAATAATGAAAAGGAGCCATCTAGAGAAAGACTGGAGTTAATGGCATTCTAGACAAAGGGAAAGGAAAATGCAAAGGCACTAAGGAAAGAACAAGCTTGGTGTGTTGAATGAATAAAGAATATGGGAGTGCCAGTGTACAGTGACAAGACTGGCCCAAAATGAGTTGGGAGAGGCAAGCCAAGTAATGTAAAGCCTTAGGGGCCATGGGATGTCCACTTGTCTGCCAACATCTTGAGAACAAGATGATGTCTTAGTTATTTCTGTAACTCACAACCCCTTTTTCAGTGCTTGGTATGTATAAGCTTTTCTTAAAGGCTTATTGCAATACAGAGTGAATGTTGTTTGGGACTTTTTTCTCTGTGTGGTTTGAAATAGGGGTGTTTATTTCTTATTGTAAATCCTCAAGCAAGAAACACTTTCGGTTATTTACCTTGGCTATTGGTTGTAAGGAAGCTACTTTTCAGTGTTCTTCTCTATCATGGTCTCCATGCTCTTGGCTCTTCCAAAAGTCTCCTCAGTAATACTTTGTCTCTTGGAAATCATGTTTTGCTCTTGGGGTGAAGGTAAGGTTTTAATCATGAAAGTCTTTGACAAAGTATCATTGGCATTTTGTTTTTGAGAAGTAGCCAGTGATACAATCAGATAAGAAATACTGTGGTAGTTTAAAAAATACCAAGGGAAACATTTAAGGCAGAACACAAACTAGTGAGGATAGGGGTGTTTGAGAAAGCAGGCTTGAGAAAATTCCCATGAGCCTGAGCAACCAGGGTGGCATACGTTCCTTCATGTGAGTCCTTCAGAAAAAGAATACTCAGTGCAGGTAACATTCCAGAAATCATTCAGAAAAGCTACAGTTGCTCCCTGCTCAGGGAAGTTCAGCTCTGGTAAGGACACCTGAAAACAGCCATGGTAGCATGGCTTTTAACTGATGCCTATGTGGAATTAGGAAACTGAATTTCATAGTTTCTCAGGCACAACCTGACTTATATTGTCTTCTATATCATTGTAGCTTTAACTCTGTTTTGTGTCTCTGGCTAGGGGTATTTTCTCTTCCTTGTTTCGTGGAAAAGACTGGATTTCCCCTTAACCTGGAACTTAGATGCATATATATTTCTCCTTGTTGTCATTTACACATAGGTAGTTCTAAAAAAAAGCTCTTGTTTTAAAATTCAGAAAAAAATAAAATTCAGGAGTCCCTCTACATACAAAGACCTTCCCTTGAATTACAATCTGTTAGCTGTGCTCACAAATTAGGAATTCAAAAATGTATCTGCAGTTTGTGACTTTGGGGGTATGTGGGTGTGTGGGGAGGGAGAAAGAAAGGCTGTAAGAAGGAGTTCATAGAAGAAGCAGATCCATTCTCTAGCCCTTTCTAGCACCCATATGTTCCTGAGAAGAAAATATATAGCAAATGAGGAGATGGCCATAGAGATTCCTTCAAACATTTCCTGTAATCATCAAATGTTCATTGAGTGCCTACTATGGGTCTTCATATGAAAAACAGAGAGAATTTGTATGAGCAGCAGGAAACATTTACCTACTGAGAGAAAAAAGTTGATGTCAAGTTGTTAATGTAGCTAAATAAAAAATGACACCCTATTTGATTCTACTTGGAAAGTTCCTGTTGTGATGTATCCTTGAGAAAGCATGCTCTCAACCAGTCGATCTGAAACTACTGTTAGCCATATCCCCACATTTACCATGCATCCAACAAGCTAGATGTGGAGAATACATTGTAATATTTCAGAAGAATTGCCAGCATAAATGGGCCTCCTTACCAAGCTCAAGTCTAAGGGATTTCACCAGCAGTGCATATAATCATGGATGGATGGTTACCAAAAGGCCCAGATGAAGTCAAAGGGATAAAGCTCTACCCAAAGCTCTGGAGATAGAACTCTCCCAAGATCTGCAGTGTCTCTGTGGAGATGGGAGTAGTGACTGCAGAAGAAATGGACGTGGTCCTACCCAGCCACAGGAAGGCTGCAGCTGAGCTATATTATTTCATTCATTCATTTCACATAAATTGATCACTCATTATGTGCCAAGCACTGGGATAGGTGCTAGGAATGCAGAGATGGATAGACATGCTACACTTACAAATGCACTTGGGAGAAATGGTTACTTGAATACATCATTGCAATGTGATATGTCAAAAAGTCAAAGTACAGTGACAATAGGAGTAGGAAAAAGGTGCAAGGATGAGATGAGTAAAATGACCAAATACAGTGGTGATTTAGCTCTGTGAGGAAAGAAAGGAGTCCAGTTCTGTTTTTTTTCACCATTGTACCTCTGTCATTTTCCAGGAATGATGTTGGACTCCTCTGTAGTTCATTCATTCATTTATCCATCTGTCTGGTCTATTCTGTGCCAAACACTACACAAGGTACCATAAAGATAAATATAGTCTCTGCCTTTGGAGAACTCACAGTATAATGAGAAAGAAAAGCTAGTGAACAAATATTTAGACAGATCATTGAGATAGTACTGTGGATAATGGACTACAGGCATACCTCTGGAGATGATTGCAGCAGATGAAAGATGCTAATGTCCTAAACTGAGGAAGAATATTAAGAATGAGTATAAGTGAAAGATAAACAAGATTCTTAGAACGTATAATTGATGTTGTGAAGTGAATGATTGGAGTAGTTGTAGGGGATGGTGAGAAGGAAAAAAACTGAGGGTGAATGAATTCTAGGTTTCTAGCTTGGGTGATTGGATATTGTTATTAATATAGAGAGAAATTATTATAAAGGAAAAATAGATCTGGGGCAAGAGATAGAGAATGTTAACAGTTCAACTACAGATTTTGATGTTTTCATAAAATAACTAGGTGTGCCACCCACTAAGCATTTAGATATTTGGGTCTCAATCTGAGGAAATGCATCTGAACTAGGGATAAAGATATAGGAGTCTTTAGCCTACGTGTTATAATTAAAGCTGTTGGTGTGAATGAGATCACCCAAGAAGATTATGTAGCATGAGAAGAAAACCTGAGGAAATAAATAGCAATGCATAAATGTTGAGAAAAAGGGAGAAGCAGTGGAGGACACTAAGGAAATCTCCATATTCAATACTCCACAAAATGTTCTTTCACTCTGGAAAAAGAGATAGGATAGTTTAGCTAGTGGGAGCCATTGATTTTTTGCATAACTTGGGGTTCAGCATCACTGTTAATGTGCAGCTCATGCCTCAGTGTGTGCCAGTGCTTCAGCCCTCCCTCACAGTCCACCATGGCTGACTCTGACTCTCAGCTTCGTGAATTTTGTGGGGAGACTGGTTGAACCTGGAGTCCAGCCCCGAAAAATTTTCTGATTGTAGGTTTCCTTTTTCATGCCACAAATGTTGTTTTCCCCTGGAAAATAAATCTCAAAAGGGAGATGACTCTAGGAGAAGAGGGATGGGGCTGGGTGAAAGGTAGGAGCCATCTGGATGTCTGAAAAAAAAAAAAAAACTTTAATAATTCAAAGCCTGAACTACACAGGTTTTGGTTGCAAAAACTCTAGTGAACATGTAAACAATCAGATGTGATATAATCATTTCATGCATTTCACATGATGTACTTTACATATAAGTTAAATAAGCAGGGTGACAATATACAGCTTTTACATATTCCTTTCCTAAATTGGAACCAGTCTGTTCTTCCATGTCCGGTTCTCACTGTTGCTTCTTGACCTGCACACAGATTTCCCAGGGGGCAGGTAAGGTGGTCTGGTATTCCCATCTCTTTAAGAATGTTCCCCAGTTTGTTGCGATCCACACATTCAAAGGCTTTAGCATAGTCAATGAAGCAAAAGTAGATGCTTTTCTGGAATTATCTTGCTTTTTCTATGATCAAATGAATGTTGGAAATTTGATCTCTGGTTCTCTTTAGCGAACTTGGGTCTTGCCCAAGTGAAATTTTTCCATTGCAGTTTCAGTAGAACATGGTTATGTTCACATCCTATTCCTCAGGAAGGTAGTATGGGTGGAGATAAATAATTTGAATGTATTTGTTTTAACTTATCGAGGTATAATGAATACATGATAAAACGCACAATCCTTAAGTGTCAGTTCAAAGAGTTTTGACTATTGTGTATACCCAGGTTGGATCAACTTTGTCACCTGCTCCCATTTCCCTGAGGTATCTTTGCATAGGGCTTCAAGGACCATTCTTCACTAATTAAGGTCTTCACATTGGCTTGAATCTTTGACTCAGTTCTCCAAAATGCAGAGGTCAGGCTGTGGCTAGTACTTGACGCATCCTCTTCTAGTCTGTGTGCCTGGATTACCTAATGTTAATGAGTTCAGTTGTCAGCCTTGTCCCACTACAGCCTTTGTCATTCTGCCCACAGCAACCAAAATGCTTTTTAAAAAATTGTGTATGTGGCTTGCATACTATTTCTATCATCATGCTTCTATGTAAGATAGGTAGTTGCTCCTTTTTCTTTCATAACACTCTGGCTCTTTTCTTCATAGCATTTAACACCACCTATAATTATCTTGTTTATCTTTGTATATCTAACACCTAACACAGTGGCTATCACACAAGAGTCTTTAAATAATTACTTGCTGACTGAACACATGAATTCAATAATTATTTCATTAACAAGTTGACCTGTCTATATCAACTCTTGCCCTCCTCCTAGCCAGTCTCGACCCTGCAGTCAGAGTGATCTTTGAAAAATGTGTAGTTTATTCTGTTGAGTATTCTGTCAAAATCCTTCAGTAGTTTTTAAACAAACTTCAAATATGTTAATGTTACTGCTTTACTTAGCATAGATCATTGCACTGTTGTTGTTGTTGTTCAGCCACTAAGTTGTGTCCAACTCTTTGTGACCCCATGAACTGCAGCACACCAGGCTTCTGTGTCCATCACTATCTCCCTGAGTTTCCTCAAATTCATGTCTATTGAGTTAACGATGCCATCCAACCATCTCATCCTCTGTTAACCGCTTCTCCTCTTGCCCTCAATTTTCCCCAGCATTAGGGCCTTTTCCAATGAGTCAGCTCTTTGCATTAGGTGGCCAAGTATTGGATCTTCAGTATCAGTCCTTTCAATGAATATTCAGGACTGATTTCCTTTGGGATTGAGTGGTTTGATCTCCTTAGAGTCCAAGAGACTCTCAAGAGTCTTCTCCAGCACCAGTTTGAAAGCATCAATTCTTTGGTGCTCAGCCTTTTCCATGATCCAACTCTCACATCCATACGTGACTATTTGAAAAGCCATGGCTTTGACTATATGGACCTTTGTCTGCAAAGTGATGTCTCTGCTTTTTAAAATATTGTCTAGGTTTGACATAGCTATTCTTCCAAGGAACAAGTGTCTTTTAATTTTGTGGCTACAGTCACTATCTGAATTGATCTTGGAGCCCAAGAAAATGAAATCTGACACTGTATATACATTTTCCCCATCTATTTGCCATGAAATGATGGAACTGGATGCCTTGATCTTAGTTTTTTGAATGTTGAGTTTTAAGCCAGCTTTTGCACTCTACTCTTTTACCTTCATCAAGAGACTCTTTAGTTCCTCTTCATTTTCTGCCATTAAAGTGGTATCATCTACATATCTGAGGTTGTTGATATTTCCCCCCTCAATCTTGATTCCAGCTTGTGCTTCGTATAGCCAGGTAAATAAGCAGTGTGACAATATTCAGCCTTGACACGTTCCTTTCCCAATTTGGAACCAGTCCATTGTTCCATGTCTGGTTTTAACTGTTGCTTCTTGACCTGCACACAGGTTTCTCAGGAGGCAGGTAAAGTGGTCTGGTATTCCCATCTCTTTAAGAATTTTCCACAATTTGTTGTGATCCACACAGTCAAAGGCTTTTCATAGTCAATGAAGCAGAAATTGATGTTTTTGGAATTCCTTTGCTTTTTCTATGACCCAGTGTATGTTGGTAATCTGATCTCTGATTCCTCTGCCTTTTCTAAATCCAGTTTGCACACCTGGAAGTTCTCAGTTCACATACTGCTGAAGCCTAGCTTGAAGGATTTTGAGCAAAATCTTACTGGCAGGTGAAATGAGAGCATTTGCATGGTAATTTGAACATTCTTTGGCATTGCTTTTCTTTGGGATTGGAATGAGAGCTGACCTTTTCCAGTCCTGTGGCCACTGCTGAGTTTTCCAAGTTTGTTGGCACAAGGAGTACAGCACTTTAACAGCATCATCTTTTTAGGATTTGAAATAGCTTAACTGGAATTCCATCACTTCCACTAGTTTTGTTTGTAGTGATGCTTCCTAAGGCCTACTTGACTTCACACTGCAGGATGTCTGGCTCTAGGTGAGTGACCATATCATTGTGGTAACTGGGTCATTAAGAGCTTTTTGTACAGTTCTTCCATGTATTCCTGCCACCGTTTCTTAATTTCTTCTGCTTCTTTTAGATCCTTGCTATTTTTGTCCTTTATTGTGCCTATCTTTGTATGAAATGTTCCTTTGGTAACTCAAATTTTCTTAAAGAGATCTCTAGTCTTTCCCATTCTATTGTTTTCCTCCATTTCTTTGCATTGGTCACTTAAGAAGGCTTTCTTATCTCTCCTAGCTATTTTCTGGAACTCTGCATTCAGTTGCACTGTGGTGGCAAATTAACACCAACTGTCAACAGTGGCCTATTTATTGATCACTCTATGTTTCTGATGTAGGTTTGGGAAAAGACAAAGAAGCATATGTTACATCACGCAATCATTCAGGAAGCTTGGAGGCTGGAGGCATCAACTTGTAGCTGAACCATCTAGAGTATAAATATATTATATTCCAGATACTTCATCTGTTCTTCATAAATAGTTTCTCTACTACTGGCCTTTAATAACCCTCAGACAACTAAGCACTAATGCCCCAAGGTAATGGTTGAGTATATAATCTATTAACTTCTTTTTTTAATATAATTTTATTTTATTTTAATTTTTATTCATTGGTTGCACTGGGTCTTCTTTGCTGTGCACAAGTTTCCTATAGTTATGGCGAGTGTAGTCTTCTCATTGCAGTGGCCTCTCTTGTTGAAGAGGGGGGTTCTAGTGCATGTGGCTTCAGTAGTTGCAGTGTGTGGCCTCAGTAGCTGTGGCTCCTGGGCTCTAGAGCACAGGCTCAGTAGTTGTGGGGCTTAGTTGCTCCATAGCATGTGGGATCCTCCTGGATCAGCAATAGAACCTGTGTCCCCTGAATTGGCAGATGGATTCCTATCCACGGTGCCACCAGGGAAGTCCAATAATCCATTAACTGCTATGCCTCTATAAAAGTATTAGTTATGTAACTTCATTGGGAGAACTGAATAAAGAAACACGCAAATCTTCTTTTGTGATTTGTGGTTCAGATAAGGAATGTTGGTTAAGAAAAGCTGAAGTCTAGGAGCATTCCTGGCACATAATATGTAATGGATCTATGTCTATGCCTTTTTAAAATAAAGGTACCTGTATATGTTAGATCTGTAAGAGATCTGGTATGAATAGATCATTGAATCTAATGGTTCTTAACCCTGGCTATGCATCAGAATCACTTGAAGAACTTCTTAAAATGTTAGCTTCTTGAAGCCTATCTCTAGAAATTCTGATTTAATACATCTACCAAGGAGTGAGGAGGTGGGGAAATATATATTTTTAAACAACACCTTCAGGTGATTTAGATGTAGCCATTTAATTACTGCTTTGGCTGATGGGCAGGCATCTGAGTGTCACATGTCATTTTTATGTGGAGCAACTTTGTCCCTTAAATGCAGAACACAATTCAGAAATTTTTCCCCCCTTGAAGTGCAAACACTCTTACCCTTTTGTTTTGAAAACAATTCTTACTGAAATTAAACTGAGTCATAAGGAAGCTCAATGTTTTGCAAGGCCTTTGGCTTTACTATTCTGGAATTTTGTACTTTTAAACCAGCATTACTTTCAAGCAAAGAAAAGCAATGGGGCAATTGTTCTTAGGAATTATAATCTTTTCAAAATAGAGGAGAGTAAGAGCAAGACTGAAGTTGGCTGCCTTGAAAAACACTGTATTATTGTTTGTTTCCTATCTCATATTAAGATTGGAAGTCCTGGAAAATACACAGAAGCCCTTCAGAAGTCACCAAGATAGCATATGCATATAATGGTCTCTTCAGTATGACCAAATCAATTGTAAAATTCTAGGGCTTTAAGGCTATATTCCCTGGCCTAACACTGGTCTCTTATTTATGCTTATGTCTTTCAAAACACACCAAGTCCAGAACTGTAGCTGTGTTCTAAAGCTTCCTGGGCTATTTGGCTGAATAACGGAGCATAGTCTGTAGTTGTTTAGGGGCATCACACAGGGTTTAGAATGCATGCTGGGGTAGTTAGGTGCCAGCTTGATGGAGAGTTTAAGTGTTTGGTTCACTTTTCCAAACTTCATTCCTCTCCATTTCACCAGTAGTTAGGGAGAAGTTCTTTTCCTTGCTATTGGAAGGAAAACATGCATTTCCCACACAGTTGCAATGGGCAATTCCTTCCACCAGTCTTTGCACACCACAGCTTTGACAAATTCTACATATGTTCTATACAATCTTTTTTTCCTTTGCTTCAGTTTCCAAGATTGAAGACATATCTATTAATATAATGTCTATAGAGCACATTGTATTTAGTTCATAGACCAAAAGTTCCCCAACGATACTCTGATGTACACTAGTGCTCTGAGAAAAGCATCATAAAATAAAATAAATTCCATCATAAAATAAATTTGGTAAGGCTGCATATTTTAAATCTTATCTTGCATATTCACTATGCATATAATCTTACTAAAGGTTCAGAGAAGTTCTATAGTTATGAAACCCATTTGTCTTTGTTAAACCCATCATACCCAAATATAAGCATGACATCTTTTCTTGGAGGAACACCTTACGATATATTGCAGATCACCATTTGAAAAATGTTTTAAAAGACTGAGAGGCATCAATGAAGAAACTTCTGGAAGTCATCCAATGCAATACCAATGCTGCATTTAGGGCTTATTTGTACTTTATACTTGTAACCATTTCTGCCATTCTGTAGGTCAGTAAGTGAAAACAAACCTTTCATTATTGAGAGGGTCAGTACAGCTGTACAGGAACGAACATTGACATTTTTGTAACACTTTTCAAGTTATTTCTGAAGCAGCATGAAATTGTGTTTTTTTAAAGGTAGTGGACTGGAAGTCCAAAGACCTGGTTTCTCTACCAACTCTGCCACTAACTAGTTTTGTGCCTTTATACCAGCTGGTTCACTTCCCTGGGTATAACTTTCTTCATCCATACAGTAGGAATAACAATGCCTGTCTTAATCACCTCAGAGGGTTGTTATGAGGATCAAATAACCAAATACATGGGATAATTATTTCCAAATATTGTGGCAGAACACACATGACAGTGGGGCAAGGCAACTAAGGTGAGAGGTAGGATCAAGAGAACACTAGCATTGTATCAGGGTCTGTGATGATGTGCATAGAGCACAAGGCCATCATTACTCCAGAAAGACTGGAAGTCAGGAACAAGGGTGAAGAAATGTATCATTTCAGGCTTGAGTTTTGAAAATCCGTTTCACTATCCCCCAATTTTTTAAATTGGGGTATAATTGCTTTATAATGCTATATTTTTGCTGTACAACAATGTGAATGAATATGTATACATATACCCCCTCCCTCTTGAGCCTCCTTACACTCCTGCATCTCATCTCTCTGGGTCATCAGAGAGCACCCGGCTGAGCTCCCTGTGCTGTATAGCAGTATCCCACTAGTTGTTTTCTACATGGTAGTGTGTATATGTCAATGCTATTCTATCAATCCATCTCACCTACCCTCTCCCTATTTCAATAGCTCAGAACTGAGGACAGCTGGAGCACTGGTAATGGAAGCACATGGGTGATGTCTTAACTCTGACTTTCATCCTGCCTCATGTCACCCCACAACCTCTGTCCCAGAAAACAATGAGACAGTTCCAGTGGCTATTTGTAGGTGACTCTTCTTCCTCTCACCATCCTGCTCAGGTTAATAGTCCCCCTTACACCTTGCAGTTGATTTAGGCCTCTGATAAAGATAGATGCCTGGGCTGACTAGACCATGAGAGTGACCCAGGGTGTCAATTCTTTGGGCTTCTGAACTCTGGCTCTTAGTTGAAACTTCCTTTTCTGAGTCCTTGATTCTGCTTCCATTACGTGTCACTGGTAACAGTAGGACGGGGGCACTTTTCTAGGATATTATTTATCAAATAGTTCTTCCTCCTACTCCCTTGTAATAATCAGTGGTGGTGTGGTGGTGAAGTCGCTCAGTCGTGTCCAACTCTTTGCGACCCCGTGGACTGTAACCTACTAGGCTTCTCCGTCCATGGGATTCTCCAGGAAAGAATACTGGAGTGGATTGCCATTTCCTTCTCCAGGGGATCTTCCCGACCCAGGGATCGAACCCAGGTCTCCCACATTGGAGGCAGACGCTTTAACCTCTGAGCCACCAGGGAAGCACCATACAGTGACTTAATGATTGTTGTTGTTGATCAGTCACCCAGTCATGTCCAACTCTGTGACTCCATGAGCTGCAGCACACCAGGCTTCCCTGTCCTTCACCATCTCCCAGAGTTTGCTCAAATTTATGTCCATTGAGTCAGTGATGCCATCCAACCGTTTTATCGTCTGTTGCCCCCTTTCTCCTCCAGCCCTCAATCTTTCCCAGCGTCAGGGTCTTTTCCAATGAATTAGCTTTTTCATCAAGTGGCCAAAGTATTGGAGCTTCAGGTTCAGTACCAGTCTTTCCAATGAGTATTCAGGACTGATTTCCTTTAGGATTGACTGGTTTGATCTCCTTGAAGTCCAAGGGGCTCTCAAGACTCTTCTTCAGCACCACAGTTCAAAAGTATCAATTCTTTGGTGCTCAGCCCTCTTTATGGTCCAACTCTCACATCCATACATGACTACTGGAAAAACCGTAGCTTTGACTAGACAGACCTTTGTCAGCAAAGTAATAATGTCTCTGCATTTTAATATGCTGTCTAGGTTGGGCATAGCTTTTCTTCCAAGGAGCAAACATCATTCAATTTCATGGCTGCAATCACCATGTGCATTGATTTTGGAGCTCAAGAAAATAAAATCTGCCACTGTTTCCATTTTGTCTCCATTTATCTAATGTTTGGTGCCACTTATATTCTCAAAATGTTATAGGGTCCACTTCATCTTTCACCTTTTGATGCATGAGCTCAGAAGCTGCTTTCCCTGTTGTATTAGCAATTCATTGCTGCATAACAAATGTCCCCCAAATGTTAGCAGCTAACAATGTCACACATCTGTTACTCCAAGCTATATGAGGGTCAGGAATCTACAGATAATTTAGCTTGATTCTCTGCCTCAGAGTATCTTACAAGTCAGCAAACAAGGTGACTTGTCCCCAAGGTCAAAGTCACCTCCAGGTTCCACTGGGACAGGATGTATTTCCAGGCTTACCTAGGGATTATTGGCAGGATTCAGCTATTTAAGGACTATTGGACTAAAGGCCTCAGTTCCTCACTAGCTGTTGACCACATGAGCTTTTCCATAGACCAGCTCATAATATGGAAGCTGGCTTCATCAAAGTGAGCAAGTGAAAGAGAGCAAGAGATATGGAGTGTGTAAACACAATAGAAGTCACAGTGCTTTATGACCTAATCTCAGAAGTGACATTTCTTTTTTAGCTTGGTTTCTGTTGCTTAGAAGCAGATGGCTAGATCCAGTCCACAAACTAAAGGAGTGGAATATACAAGGGAAGGAGATTCCACAAGAGTATGAATACCAGAAAATAGCTATCATTGGAGAGGGTGGGGGAATCTTATAAGATTACCTACCACAACTGTCCTGTATTGAGTATGTAGAAAATTCTGGGCTTTGGGCTCTCTTCCTGGAATATCCCAACTCAGTGTAGTTTTACTCATTGTCTTTTAAGACTCCTGTTTCTTCTTGACCAGCAATTGCCTTTTTAGGTCAATAATACAACAGCTCAACTCATCCCATCCCCAGATGTCTTATGTTCTTAAATCTGGCAGGATTTCTGATCCTTCTCTTCACAATTTTTATTTTCTGGGCTCCAATTCCCTTGCAGGATTTTTTCTATCCCCACTTTTGTTCAATTGCTCTCTTAGAATGACCTACTCCCTTTACTTTCCACCTTTTAGTACTTTATGCCTCTATGGACTCTGACTGTTCTTTAAAATAAGCCAGATTTCTCTTATTATTGTTTAGCAACCAAACAACATTGAATCTAAAGTTCCTTCATAACTTTTAATCCTTTTCTCTTGATTAAAGAGAAAATACACACCATTAGTCATCTCACTGAGGAGCTATATGTCATTTATTCCAATTTCCTGCAATAGAGGTAGGTACTCTTTCTATTCTTTAATCATAACAGACTTGCTGTTCCACTGGGCAGTGAAACACAATCTCCAAAGGGAAACATGCCCATTTAGCATGAGATGGACCTAGCTTTGTATTTGATGAAGCCAAATGAAATCTGTTTCTACAGGAGAGGGACCGTCTCCAGTTTTCTGCAGGATTTGTTTTCTATTCACCATAAAGCAGGCAATCAATGAATATTTATTAAGTGTCTATCATGGGCCCAACATTATTCTAAGTACTGAGAGGATCCAGAAGGGAAACATAAGACTTGTGATTGCCATAAGCGAGCTGATACCTGTGGTTACCCCAAAGCAGGTCTCATTTGGATTGAGACCAGGCACATGACATGAATTTCAACAATTTTGTGGAGATATGTGGAACTAGGCCTTAAAATATGGATAGAATTTCATAGGCAGTGGGAAGTAAGAAGGGAAAATAGCATGAAAGCATATGCAGAACCAAGCAAGGGGTGAGATGATATCTTCCTTTCCATTGTGTTTATCTTCATGAATGTCTTCCCATTTAAAAAAAAATCTCATTCATAGGCCACAGGAGTGGTTTGAGTTTTCTTGTGATTCTTACTGGGTGGCGCAAGACAACTTTCAACTCATGTGCTGGGCAAGGCACATTTTAATACTTTTTTATTTCCATTTGTTCTGCTGTACAACTGCTTTTGTCTGGTTTAGGCTCAACTGCTGATGGTGACCCCATGGACTGTAGCCCACCAGGCTCCTCTGTCCATGGAATTCTCCAGACAAGAAAGCTGGAGTGAGTAGCCATTGCCTTCTCCAGGTGATTGTCCCAGATCAGGGATTGAACCTGGGTCTTGTGCATTGCAAGTAGATTCTTTGCCATCTGAGCCCCCAGGGAAACCCTCAACTGCTGATACTTGTTCCCAGTATGAAAGTTCTCCTGCATCCCTCTTCTGTTGCCCATCTTTCTATATTCTACTGTAAACCGGGCTTTGGGCTATGTGCTACAAATAAATAACAGAAAGGAATAAGACATGGACTCTAGCCTCCGGGAGCTTTTAGTCCAGTGGAATATGGGAACAGCTAAGATGACAACAATGAGTCTCAGTGAAGACAAATTGGCCAGTGCTATTGGAAATGCTTTGGCATAGTCAATAAAGCAGAAATAGATGTTTTTCTGGAACTCTCTTGCCTTTTCCATGATCCAGCGGATGTTGGCAATTTGATCTCTGGTTCCTCTGACTTTTCTAAAACCAGCTTGAACATCTGGAAGTTCACGGATCACGTATTGCTGAAGGCTGGCTTGGAGAATTTTGAGCATTACTTTACTAGCGTGTGAGATGAGTGGCAATTGTGCGGTAGTTTGAGCATTCTTTGGCATTGCCTTTCTTTGGGATTGAAATGAAAGCTGACCTTTTCCAGTTCAGTGGCCACTGCTGAGTTTTCCAAATTTGCTGGCATATTGAGTGCAACACTTTCACAGCATCATCTTTCAGGATTTGAAATAGCTTAACTGGAATTCCATCACCTCCACTAGCTTTGTTTGTAGTGATGCTTTCTGAGGCCCACTTGACTTTGCATTCCAGGATGTCTGGCTCTAGGTGAGTGATCATACCATCGTGATTATCTTGGTCATGAAGATCTTTTTTGTACAGTTCTTCTGTGTATTCTTGCCACCTCTTCTTAATATCTTCTGCTTCTGTTAGGTCCAGACCATTACTGTCCTTTATCGAGCCCATCTTTGCATGAAATGTTCCCTTGTTGTCTCTAATTTTCTTGAAGAGATCTCTAGTCTTTCCCATTCTGTTCTTTTCCTCTATTTCTTTGCACTGATCGCTGAGGAAGGCTTTCTTATCTCTTCTTGCTATTCTTTGGAACTCTGCATTCAGATGCTTATATCTTTCCTTTTCTCCTTTGCTTTTCGCCTCTCTACTTTTCACAGCTATTTGTAGGGCCTCCCCAGACAGCCATGTTGCTTTTTTTGCATTTCGTTTTCTTCGAGATGGTCTTAATCCCTGTCTCCTGTACAATGTCATGAACCTCCGTCCATAGTTCATCAGGCACTCTATCTTTCAGATCTAGTCCCTTAAATCTATTTCTCACTTTGACTGTATAATCATAAGGGATTTGATTTAGGTCATACCTGAATGGTCTAGTGGTTTCCCCCACTTTCTTCAATTTCAGTCTGAATTTGGCAATAAGGAGTTCATGATCTGAGCCACAGTCAGCTCCTGGTCTTGTTTTTGCTGACGGTATAGAGCTTCTCCATCTTTGGCTGCAAAGAATATAATCAGTCTGATTTTGGTGTTGACCATCTGGTGATGTCCATGTGTAGAGTCTTCTCTTATGTTGTTGGAAGAGGGTGTTTGCTATGACCAGTGCGTTCTCTTGGTAAAACTCTATTAGCCTTTGCCCTGCTTCATTCTGTATTCCAAGGCCAAATTTGCCTGTTACTCCAGGTGTTTCTTGACTTCCTACTTTTGCATTCCAGTCCTCCCTAATGAAAAGGACATCTTTTTTTGGGTGTTAGTTCTAAAACGTCTTGTAGGTCTTCATAGAACCGTTCAACTTCAGCTTCTTCATTGTTACTGGTTGGGGCATAGACTTGGATTACTGTAATATTGAATGGTTTGCCTTGGAAACGAACAGAGATCATTCTGTCATTTTTGAGATTGCATCCAAGTATTGCATTTCAGACACTTTTGTTGACCATGATGGCTCCTCCATTTTTTTAAGGGATTCCTGCCCGCAGTAGTAGATATAATGGTCATCTGAGTTAAATTCACCCATTCCGGTCCATTTTAGTTAGCTGATTCCTAGAATGTCGACGTTCACTCTTGCCATCTCCTGTTTGACCACTTCCGATTTGCCTTGATTCATGGACGTGACATTCCAGGTTCCTATGCAATATTGCTCTTTACAGTATCAGACCTTGCTTCTATCACCAGTCACATCCACAGCTGGGTATTGTTTTTGCTTTGGCTCCATCCCTTCATTCTTTCTGGAGTTATTTCTCCACTGATCTCCAGTAGCATATTGGGCACCTACTGACCTGGGGAGTTCCTCTTTCAGTATCCTATCATTTTGCCTTTTCATACTGTTCATGGGGTTCTCAAGGCAAGAATACTGAAGTGGTTTGCCATTCCCTTCTCCAGTGGACCACATTCTTTGACTGTGTGCATCACAATAAACTGTGGAAAATTCTGAGAGAGATGAGAATACCAGACCACCTGACATGACTCTTGGAAAACCTGTATGCAGGTCAGGAAGCAACAGTTAGAACTGGACATGGAACAGCAGACTGGTTCCAAATATGGAAAGGGGTATGCCAAGGGTGTATATTGTCACCCTGCTTATTTAACTTATATGCAGAGTACATCATGAGAAACGCTGGACTGGAAGAAACACAAGCTGGAATCAAGATTGCCAGGAGAAATATCAGTAACCTCAGATATGCAGATGACACCACCCTTATGGCAGAAAGTGAAGAGAAACTACAAAGCTTCTTGATGAAAGTGAAAGAGGAGAGTAAAAAAGTTGGATTAAAGCTCAACATTCAGAAAACGAAGATCATGGCATCTGGTCCCATCACTTCATGGGAAATAGATGGGGAAACAGTGTCAGACTTTATTTTGGAGGGCTCCAGAATCACTGCAGGTGGTGATTGCAGCCATAAAATTAAAAGATGCTTACTCCTTGGAAGGAAAGTTATGACCAACCTAGATAGCATATTAAAAAGCAGAGACATTACTTTGCCAACAAAGATCCATCTAGTCAAGGCTATGGTTTTTCCAGTGGTCATGTATGGATGTGAGCGTTGGACTGTGAAGAAGGCTGAGCACCGAAGAAT
Organism: Capra hircus; assembly: GCF_001704415.2. Taxonomy (NCBI): domain Eukaryota; kingdom Metazoa; phylum Chordata; class Mammalia; order Artiodactyla; family Bovidae; genus Capra; species Capra hircus. The sequence continues at coordinate 31,144,701 of NW_017189517.1, forward strand.
TGATGCTTTTGAAGTGTGGTGTTGGAGAAGACTCTTGAGAGTCCCCTGGACTGCAAGGAGATCCATCCAGTCCATGCTGAAGGAGATCAGTCTTGGGTGTTCATGGGAGGACTGATGCTGAAGCTGAAAGTCCAGTACTTTGGCCACCTCATGTGAAGAGTTGACTCACTGGAAAAGACTCTGATGCTGGGAGGAATTGGGGGCAGGAGCAGAAGGGGACGACCGAGGATGAGATGGCTGGATGGCATCACCGACTCAATGGACATGAGTTTGAGTGAACTCTGGGAGTTGGTGATGGACAGGGAGGCCTGGCGTGATGCAATTCATGGTGTCGCAAGGAGTCACACATGACTGAGTGACTGAACTGAACTGATTGGAAATGCTAAAGCACTTTACTATGAGGAATGTGAATTCTGACTTCCTTAGCTGGGCATATGTTATTTGTTTTCACCTATCCGTTTTGTAGACCTCAATTCTGCCACATGTTTTGAAATAGAAAGTATATGTGTGTGTGATTTTTTTTTTTCCTGAATGGCTATTGTGTGGTCTCCATTGTCTCCTACCAGCAGCCAATTCATCTTTGGAATGGCTGGAATGTCATTTCATAATAAACTGAACACTCTGGTTGATTCTCCTTCAAAAGGTTTTGCTGGTTCTGGGAGCAGGGGAGGAGGGAGGAAGCAAAGACAAAGTTGTTCTTCTTGGTCAGGAAGCATCCCTTTGACACTGCACCTGGAATTGGTGGGAGGAATTAGCAAATGAACCAAGGCATTGACAGCAGAATTCAGTCAGGCCTTCCCATGCAAAGGTGTCCCTTTCATCCTTGCAGAACTGAGGAGAACTAGTCTCATCAGAATAAGTAGTTTCTGACATTTGGGTCAGAATGAAAGTGTGATAAGACAGTAGACAGGAGGTAGAGTCTGGCTGTGCTGGGCTGATAACAGCCCCAAGCAAAGACTGCTGTGTGGCTCTGGAAAACAAGACCTGTAAACACAGCCCACGTTTGACACGATGGCAGTAGGGGAATTTTCAGAATATGTTGTTATCAGGAAAAATGACACAGCTCTTCACCCAGTCTCCTCAGAGTGGGAAGCATTATTGCACATTAGTGCCTACTGAGGCAATAGCCACAGTGAAAGGAAATGGCCACAGTGGTGCAGGGGTTTATAGAGTTGATGGAGGGAAGAGCCTGTAGGAGAGGAGTGGAAACAGGCTGGCTAAGTTGTAGTGAAGAAACCTATTATCTGCTGAATCAGGGTAGAGACAACAAGAAATAGTACGGACATTTTATAATGGCCTATCTTTCTGTTCTATTTGCAGTTTGAAATTCTGTCATAATAGTTCCCATTATGAGGGTGAAGGGGGCTAGAGCAGGCCACCCTGAAATATGCCACTTTGTATAAGGATTATTTTGAGCTGAAGGCAGCTGAAAGCAGCAAACACAGGAAGAGTTCTTTACCCTCCCCCACCTCCCTAAAAGAAGGGCATCAATTTCCCTTTATGAAGGGGTTCCTCCTCCCTCTTCCATACTAGTAGCACAAACCTCATCACCAGAGATTTTAACAAAGAAATTGCTAAATAATCCTTTGTCTTCCATTAGTGTCTCCCAGGCTTCCCTGGTGGCTCAGCTGGTAAAGAATCTGCCTATGATACGGGAGACCTGGGTTCAATCACTGGGTCGGGAAGATCCCCTTGAGAAGGGAATGGCTATCTACTCCAGTATTCTTGCCTGAAGAATCCCATGAACAGAGGAGCATCTTCCATGTATTGGATTAGTCAAAAAGTTCATTTGGGAGTTTAAAAATCTGAAAAAAATGTTTGGCCAACCCAATATATACCTTCCCCAAATTTCCCATGCCTGGAAGCCCAACTCTTTGACCTTTGTCTTGTCACTTCTTCACAATTTGCAGGCCCCAGGTACAGAATCTAAAAGAGTAGAGGAAAAGATTTTTCCCTTCCCTAAACGGGCAAGGAAGTGGTATTGGAGATACATTCAGATGCTTTGGAAAGTCATTCACCCCTGACTTTCTACCAATGAGAACAATTGCTCTAGGAAAACCCTAAAACTTGGGGCTAATCTAGAGTTTTGGTTGAATGACTGAAGTCACTTGCCTTTGTCTTCCTGACTGACCCTGCTTCTGCCCCAGTGCTAGTGCATCAGGCAAGCTGTTTTTTCTCTTTGACCAATCCCCTGCTTCATACCCGTTTCAGTAACTGGGTTCTTTTGCAGTATCCCTGACATAAGCTCTTGGAAAGAGTTCTCAGAACCCACATTTCTCTAAAGGATGAGTCGTCTAATTTTAGAGTATATTGGAATTATGTATATACTCTGCCAGACAAAATTCAGATTTTAGATAAATAACAAACAACTTTAGTATATGTTGTATGCAGTATTGGGGATGTATTTGTAAGAAAAATGATTTGTTATTGATTGGAACTTCAAATTTCCCTGGGCTTCCTGCATTTTTATTTTCTAAATCTGACAATTAATAATAACCTGGGAACTTTGTTAGAGTGTAGATTTCTGGTTCCTACTCCCAGAATTCTAATTTGACATGACTGTGGTAGGGAATTTATTAACAGGTCCATTAAGAAAGGTAGTCAAAGAACACACTTTCTGAAACCCTAACCTGTGCTAACAGATCTGTGTGCAGCCCCTGAAAAAAAAAAGTGAAAGTTAGTTGCTCAATCATGTCCTACTCTTTGTGACCTCATGGACTGTAGCCCACCAGGCTCCTCTGTCCATGGGATTCTCCAAGCAAAAATACTGGAGTGGGTTGCCAATTCCTTCTCCAGGGGATCATGTCCCTGTTCTCTGGTTAATTCTGAAACCTGGATTCTTTCCCCATGACCTGAGTTCTGTACCTGGGTTCTGCTCCAATTCCAGACAGCACAAATGCCTAGCATTGTTGAAGGTAAGTGTCAGTCGCTCAGTTGTGTCTGATTTTACGACCCCATGGACTGTAGCCTGCCAGGCTCTTCTCTCTATGGGATTTTCCCAGGCAAGAATACTGGAGTAGGTTGCCATTTCCTTCTCTGGAGGATCTTCCCAACTCAGGGATCAAACCTGGGTCTCTTGCATTATAGGCAGATTCTTTACCATCTGAGCCATGGGGCTTTGCATTGTTCTGTTTATGCAAAGAAGCAACTTATTACGAAAACATTTCTCAAGGCCCATGGCTTTGGGGTGTAGAGAGAAATAGTGAGCATGATTCAGAATACTCTCAACTGAAAATAATAATTATAGAAATAACAGCAACAATATCTATCACTTATACACCACCTACTATGTGCCAGATGCTATTTTAAGTGTTTTACATGAGTTAACTCTTTTAATCTTCACAACAGCTCAATAACATAAGGACTATTATTATCCCCATTTTAAGATGAAGAAACTGAAATTACAGAGATTGTAAGTGCTGTGCCCAAGGTCTCACAGCAATTAACTGACAGAGCCAGGCAGTTGGATCTATGTGAAGTCACCTTAAATCAAATTCTTGGAGGTCAGTATCCAGTAATGGCCCTCAACAAAACTGTAAAGTAGGTGGTCTGCTTTCCTTACCCCCACCTCTCTTCTGGTCACCCTTTTTTCCATTCCCTAGTCATTTTTCATTTTTGTATGTTCTCTAATTTCCTCTTCATGTCCAACAACCTAACTCAGCTCTCTGTATTCCACAAACATCACTTAACAAAAAAAGAAAGAAAGAAAGAAAAAGAAAACAGGAAATATTTACTAATAAGGCCGCTTTTTTATCTGAAAACTACTGCAACAATGACACCTTCCTGAGCAAGAGATAAGGAAGGGGAGCAGGAAGGGGGGGTGGTCTGTGTTCATGGCAGTTTGAGAGGTCGTACCCAAGTAAAAGTTTCTAGGTAAATGTAGGCAGAAAAAGAATAAGAATGACCTTTCACCCCTGAAATATTTGGAACTGATGCCTTGTCTTTTTGACATGATCCTTGACATAGTGATCCATGTTCCTGTGAATTCTTTGCTGTGGCCATCTCTGGAAAACGTTAGCTTCCAGTGTGGGTAAAGAATTCTGAAGGGTAGTTGCTCCAGATCTCAGTCCTTGAGTTCCAATAGCATTATTCTTTTGAACTGAGATCTCTCCATCTCAGCAGGAATTTTCTGCTATGTCAGAAACAGGGTAGAAGAGGCAGTTATTCTCTTGAGAAAATACTTATCATTTCATTATTTAAAGTTTAACTAGATAAATACACAAATATTTGTTGAATGAATGAAATTTGAAGCATGAAATCGATTGAATGTATTAAACACGGTCTTGAAAGGACAGATCTTTTCTTAGGGTAAAATGGTGGAAGAATCTTCTTTCTTCCAGTGAGAGAATGTAGTGTGGTAGACTCACCCTTGATAGAGATAGGTTGGTCACTTAGAAGTGAATCAGGGACTGTGGGGAAGAGTTGGTTGCGCTATAAAATACCAGTGTGAGGCTCCTTGTTCAAAGGGCACTTCAGTTCAGTTCGGTTCAGTCACTCAGTCATGTCTGACTCTTTGCAACCCCATGAACCATAGCACGCCAGGCCTCCCTGTCCATCACCAACTCCCCGAGTTCACCCAAACCCATGTCCATCAAGTTGGTAAAGGTAGTAAAATATAGAATGTTTCCTTTTCAAAAAAAAATAAATGTAGGCAGCTCTAAGGAAGACTGTTGTTCAGCTATTATTGTCACAGTGAAGTAGGTCTGACCGCTAAGTGGAGTAAACATGAGGCTTGTCCCTCTTTAAAAAATGGAGGTAAAATTGCCTGTTGACTATAGAATCAAGCCTGATGTTATTAAACTGAACTATATCTCTTCTCTTGTCTCTGAAAACAGACCCTGATGCAGAGAAAACCTGCCCTGTTAACTGCAGATCTCTGAATGGAACATATCCTGTCTATGTCCTAATCAATACCTCAGTTCTGCAGAGTGTAATTGGCCTGGAATGTAGAGCTGTGTTCAGTGTCTCTTGGGCTGGTTGCACAATAAGAGTTAAACTGAAGCTACAGAAGAACTTGTCAGCAGCAAGGTGGGAGCCTAGGAAATCAGGGTATTTCACAAAGTGTAGGAGAGCAATAGAGTACTTTTGGAACAGGCAGAGCAAGAGAAAAATTAATTTGGTGAAGTTAGGAAGGTTTTATTTTTTATTTTTTGTCTTTTTCCAGAAGGAGAGAGTGTTGGAAAAGATTAATTAATTTTTTCATCCAGGTATTCAGCCATTCATTCAACAAATATTTAATATGGGTCTATTTCCATGGTGGCTCAGATGGTAAAGTGTCTGCCTACAATGTGGAAGACTTGGGTTCGATCCCTGGGTCGGGAGGATCCCCTGGAGAAGGAAATGGCAACCACTCCAGTATTATTGCCTGGAAAATCCCATGGATGGAGGAGCCTGGTAGGTTACAGTCCACGGGGTCACAAAGAGTTGGACACAACTGAGCTACTTCACTTTCACTTTTCACTACTCATTAACCACCATTTAACAAACTAGTGATACATGCTTAAAAAGGGAAAATTTCCAGCTTTTATGGAGTTTACATTCTAGTGATGAAAGATCTAGTGCAGAATTCTGCAGTTTGGATTCAGTAACATGGATCAGGAGACAGGGATAAAGACCATCCCCATGGAAAAGAAATGTAAAAAAAGCAAAATGACTGTCTGGGGAGGCCTGACGAATAGCTGTGAAAAGAAGAGAAGTGAAAAGCAAAGGAGAAAAGAAAAGATATAATCATCTGAATGCAGAGTTCCAAAGAATAGCAATAAGAGATAAGAAAGCCTTCCTCAGCGATGAATGCAAAGAAATAGGGGAAAACAACAGAATAGGAAAGACTAGAGATCTCTTCATGGAGAAGGCAATGGCACCCCACTCCAGTACTCTTGCCTGAAAAGTCCCATGGATGGAGGAGCCTGGTGGGCTGCAGTCCATGGGGTCGCTAAGAGTCGGAGACGACTGAGCAACTTCCCTTTCACTTTTCGCTTTCATGCATTGGAGAAGGAAATGGCAACCCACTCCAGTGTTCTTGCCTGGAGAATCCCAGGGATGGGGGAGCCTGGCGGGCTTCCATCTATGGGGTCACACAGAGTCGGAGACGACTGAAGCAACTTAGCAGAAGCAGCAGCAGCAGCAGAGATCTCTTCAAGAAAATTAGAGATACAAAGGGAACATTTCATGCAAAGATGGGCTCGATAACTGAAAGAAATGGTCGGGACCTAACAGAAGTAGAAGATATTAAGAAGAGGTGGCAAGAACACACAGAAGAACTGTACAACAAAGATCTTCATGACCAAGATAATCATGATGGTGTGATCACTCATCTAGAGCCAGACATCCTGGAATGTGAAGTCAAGTGGGCCTTAGAAAGCATCACTATGAACAAAGTTAGTGGAGGTGATGGAATTCCAGTTGAGCTATTTCAAATCCTGAAAGATGATGCTGTGAAAGTGCTGCACTCAGTATGCCAGCAAATCTGGAAAACTCAACAGTGGCCACAGGACTGGACAAGGTCAGTTTTCCTTCCAATCCCAAAGAAAGGCAATGCCAAAGAATACTCAAACTACCACACAATTGCCACTCATCTCACACGCTAGTAAAGTAATGCTCAAAATTCTCCAAGCCAGACTTCAGCAATATGTGAACTGTGAACTTCCAGATGTTCAAGCTGGTTTAGAAAAGGCAGAGGAACCAGAGATCAAATTGCCAACATCTGCTGGATCATGGAAAAAGCAAGAGTTCCAGAAAAACATCTATTTCTGCTTTATTGACTATGCCAAAGCCTTTGACTGTGTGGATCACAATAAACTGTGGAAAATTCTGAGAGAGATGGGAATACCAGACCACCTAACCTGCCTCTTGAGAAATCTGTATGCAGGTCAGGAAGCAACAGTCAGAACTGGACATGGAACAACAGACTGGTTCCAAATAGGAAAAGGAGTATGTCAAGGCTGTATATTGTCACCCTGCTTATTTAACTTATATGCAGAGTACATTATGAGAAACACTGGGCTGGAAGAAACACAAGCTGGAATCAAGATTGCAAGGAGAAATATCAATAACCTCAGATATGCAGATGACACCACCCTTATGGCAGAAAGTGAAGAGGAACTAAAAAGCCTCTTGATGAAAGTGAAAGAGGACAGTGAAAAAGTTGGCTTAAAGCTCAACATTCAGAAAACGAAGATCATGGCATCCAGTCCCATCACTTCATGGGAAATAGATGGGGAAACAGTGGAAACAGTGTCAGACTTAATCTTTTTGGGCTCCAAAATCACTGCAGATGGTGACTGCAGCCATGAAATTAAAAGACACTTACTCCTTGGAAGGAAAGTTATGACCAACCTAGATAGCATATTCAAAAGCAGAGACATTACTCTGCCGACTAAGGTCCATCTAGTCAAGGCTATGGTTTTTTCCAGTGGTCATGAATGGATGTGAGAGTTGGACTGTGAAGAAAGCTGAGTGTTGAAGAATTGATGCTTTTGAACTGTGGTGTTGGAGAAGACTCTTGAGAGTCCCTTGGACTGCAAGGAGATCCAACCAGTCCATTCTGAAGGAGATCCACCCTGGGAAGGAATGATGCTAAAGCTGAAAGTCCAGTACTTTAACCACCTTATGTGAAGAGTTGACTCATTGGAAAAGACTCTGATGCTGGGAGGTATTGGGGGCAGGAGGAAAAGGGGATGACAGAGGATGAGATGGCTGGATGGCATCACCAACTCAATGGACGTGAGTCTGAGTGAACTCCGGGAGATGGTGATGGACAGGGAGGCCTGGCGTGCTGTGATGCATAGGGTCGCAAAGAGTCAGACATGACTGAGCGACTGAACTGAACTGAACATGGATCAAAACGATGGCCTACTGATTCGCTGAGGTTACCACAAGCGTGAGCCTATGGTCATGAGTGGCTAAAGTTCAAAACTAGGAGGGTAAGCTGTCTCCAACTGGATGTCCTTCTCCTTCATTGCTTCTGCATCAAAACCTACTTGTCCCTCAAGTTCCCCTATTCCACTGCCTCCATGAAGCCTTCTATAAAGACTGCTGCTGCTGACAAGTGTTTACTCATGTCTGACTCTTTGTAACCCCATAGACCGTAGCCCACCAGGCTCTCTGCCCATGGGATTTTTTCAGGCAAGAACACTGGAGTGGGTTGTCATTTCCTTCTCCAGGGGATCTTCCCCACCCAGGGGTTGAATGCACGTCTCATGTCTCTTGCATTGACAGGCAGATTCATTAGCACCACCTGGGACCCCCTCTATAATGACAACAGTCCACAATAGTCTCCTTTCCTTGCTTTCCATGTCTGTACTCTTATACTTGATTATGCAAGGTCCATTTCCTAGCCACTTTTTGTGTATTCTTACCTTGCTGGTGGTAAGCATAGGGTGATGGAGTGTAGCTGATAAAAGAAGACAGAGCCTTATTCATTCCCATGGGGATCCAGGATCCCTCAAAGTCTTCCTCTGTCAGCTTCCTGACAGTATCGAGGGAGTCAGAAAGACAATCCACTCTTCCAAAGGAGCCAGGAATTCTTTATCCAGTCTTTTCTTTCTGTCCTAATGGGAGGTGCCAATCTCTGTAGTTCTGGGAGCTGGGGAGGGGGGCAGAGGATATGCACATCAGTTGGGTTTCTTAGTTGTAAAGAGCTAAAACCTAAATGTGGCTACTTTAGGCCAGGAAAAATTATCTGAGGCTTGTTAGAAGCTTATATAATCCCAGAGAAAGCCAGAGAGCCAACTTGGAGGCAAGGGAGCAAAAAATAACACTCAAAATCACAAAACAAAAATGGAGACCGCCCTGTCACTGCTGCTAGGCACAAATACCATAGCAAGAACTGTGAGAAAGAGAAAGGCAGACCTTGATGTGAAGGAGCTGGCCTGATTCTATCCCCAAAGCCTTGGTGCTGCTAGGAGCTGATCTGGCACTCACAGTTGGGTCTTAGTATTCTCCTGTTAAACAACAATTTAACAAGACAGCCACATTAGACAGGGTCACCTTGTGATGGTGATGGATCAAGACATAAATGTAAACATTGCCCAGAGCACAGAAGTGACCAGACATCCCCCTCCACTGGCTAATGGACAGCACTCCCTCCTCCTAGGTAAGATTTATTTAGATACCCAATCATGGAATTACCTCTGCTTCCTAATAGCATCCAATTCAGAACAAGTCCCACTTGCTTAACAAGCCCTCACCTCAAATCACTTAGTGTAGTGTTAGTCGCTCAGTCATGTCCGACTCTTTGTGACCCCATGGACTGTAGCTCACCAGGCTCCTTTGTCCATGAAATTCTCAAGGCAAGAATACTGGAATGGGTTGCCATTCCCTTCTTCAGGGAATCCGCCTGACCCAGGGATCAAATCCAGGTCTTGTGCATTGCAGGCAGATTATTTGCCACTGAACCACTGAATCACCTAACACGAGTCCAAATCCTAAAATGCTGCTGCTGCCAAGTCACTTCAGTCGTGTCCGACTCTGTGTGACCCCATAGACAGCAGCCCACCAGGCTCCTCTGTCCCTGGGATTCTCCAGGCAAGAATACTGGAGTGGGTTACCATTTCCTTCTCCAGCGCATGCATGCATGCTAAGTCCCTTCAGTCGTGTCTGACTCTGTGCGACCCTATGGACAGCAGCCCACCAGGCTCCTCTGTCCATGGGATTCTCCAGGCAGGAATACTAGAGTGAGTTGCCATTTTCTTCTCCAGTAAATCCTAAAATATGTCCTCTCTAATATCCTCCCTGTTGTATGCATTTTCTCTTTTGACAATGAGTACTAAACTCTACTTGCTAAACTATGAGATGTGCTCCTGGTAGTCTTTGTCTGGAGGGCATTGACAGCTGCCAGTATCATTCCCTGTGGGCACCAGACACTTCTCCTGGAACCTCTGCAACTGCTGCCTCTGAAAATGAAATGGAACTGCCCCTGCCTTAACCAGAATGCAGTCAATATAATATCTGCTGCTCTGCATCACTAGCTTCCAGTTCTAGGTCTGAGCAGGAAAATGTGACTGAAAGAGCCTAGGTCACATGCCTGTACTCGAGCAGTAGGGAGGCTTAGAAAGCAAGTGTCTTCTCTGGGGGAGTCTGGGACTTCTAAGGTGAGGAATTCTCAAAACATAGGAAGGGTGTTCAAAAGTAGTGACTAGTTGTTATAGACACTGTAAGTTCTCCATTCAGATCCCCAGGGATTATTTTTGATGGTTTGCTGCATCCATGCCCAGGCTACTATGAGTGCTGATGCAAGCTCACATGTATAACCTTCTCTGTGGGACTGCCCTTGGGCAATCAAAACCACCCACCCAGGAGTTCTCTGTCTCCTAAGACTGACCGTAGCCAATGACTGATTTGTGCAGCAGCAATGTGAAATCCCTACCCCCTTTGTCTCAAGGTAGGAAGGACCCTTTTGAGCCATTTATACATACCAAGAGCTACCTGTGTGATCAGGTAATGGTAGATTTCATGTGAAGTAGCATCCTTGCTTAGCTTTATTCATCACTCTCCCTTTTTCCCTTCACAGTTTTCTCTCGAAAACATTCTCCTAAAAAAAATCACTTGCATAGGAATCCATTCTGAGGAATCAATCTTAAAATGACATCTAATGTCCATACCTTTGGTTACCCAATATCACCATATATCCTTTTCCATAGATAAACTTCACAACAACAAAGGCCTCTGTGTAATAGAACTATTTCTGATATAAATGAAAGCATGACAAAGAGTGGCATCTCAAACTCTGATTAGTTACTGTATATTCAGATCTCAATCCAGGGTCTTTGGGTGATGTGCATTTATCCTCTGGTTCCATCACATTTGGATATTCTACAAATGAGGGACTCTATAACATTAACCACTATGTGCAGTAGAATTGGAGGGGGAGATGAAATATGTCATATGTAGGAAGACACTCTGGGCAGATATTAAAGTTTACTTTCTGAAACTTTACCTGTTCTATTCAGTCTATATTTCTTTTGCCCCTCCTTAGTCAGCAGCTAAGCTGATAAAGTTTCCTTACCGGATGACCTAAACCTTCATTGCTGAGGTGTCATGGTTTTTCGGGGCCTGCCTGTATGTGGTTATCTAAGTCTCCCTTTGGCACTGAAATGGCAGTGAAAGTGCCTCAAAGGATCCTCTGTGTGTCCCAGAGATACTCCTGCCCAATTTCACTCTACAGTGGCAGCCCTACATCATGATATCTAGCTCTGAAACTCCCATTTTGAGTGTCATTCTGGTGACACAAACAGCCCAAAATATTCGGATGGCTGTCTCTTCTTTTATGTAACAGACATGCCATTGTGTGTCTGTCTAGAAGTATATCTTTCTCAAGTTCTGAAACTTCTAAACTAGAAGAACCACACAATTTTGTGAGGAGGCTAGCAGATGTCATAGTGGGATGATCCACTCCAAATTCCAGCCCTTGGTTCCTAGGGTACTGGATCTAACAGCAGCACTGTCTACTGGTCACTAGTTCAGAGCATATGCCACAACCTATAGGATAACATATCCAGTGTTCAGATCTTGCCCAGTGTTCACAGACCCTGTGATTGAGTTTTTAATAGACCTCTGCACTGGACTACCAGGATAACTGCCCCTGGCTTATGATGTTTGTGGTAAGATCAGTGAGTCTTGTATTAGTCCATTATTTTCACTCTTTGTCCATAAAATGAGTTTCTTGTGAGCGATACAATGGCAGTGAAAAGAACATTCAATAAATCTATTAGTAGTAGAGCTGGCTGAACCATTGCCAGTTGGAAAAGCAAATCCATGTCAGAGTACGTATTATTTCCAGACAGGATAAACAGCTTTCTTTTCCCTAATGGAGGAAAGCCAAAGTAACTGACCTGCTACCAGATCTCTTTGTGGAATGGGACCAAATCAGGCACTTAGCCTGGGCCTCTGCTGCTGACAGTTTGGGTACTCAGCAGATACAGTAGCCCAGTCAGCGTTGGTGAGGGGGAATCCGTGGGATTGATGCCATGTATCACCTCTATCTCTACCTTCATGGAGCTCACCACTTTATGTGAGCCCTGGAGGGACAGGGAAAAGAGGCTGACTGAGATCCATATGATAGGAACGTTTTGTTCACTTGATCATTGACAGATTTCTGTAGAGTGGTGGCCTTTTGGTGAGCCATCATATAGGATGTAAATACTCTCATGAACTATAATTAATACCGGTCCTGTAAAGTTGAGATGATGCTGAGGGTCAGGAGGCACAAAATGAAACAGTACAGGGGAAACCTCCAAGTGAATTTTAAAGTATGGTTAGCACATCTATACTCAGCCCCTTGCAAATGGTTAAGCCAGGAATCTTTCAAGTGGTGAGTGAGGTCTAACACCTGACTGTTGAAGTTATACCTCTGAAGAGAGGAAGCTTCTGAGAGGCATTTCACTGACAGAGAGGTAGACAGAGCCTAGGACTTAGAATCTGAAAACCTGACTTTGACTTTCAGCTCTGTCATTTAAGCTGTATGACCATGGGCAACATGCTTTGCCTCTCTTGGTTTAACCTTCCTTTTCTATAAAACAGGGTTAATAATAGTTTCTTTGCCAACCTCATGGAATTTTAAGGTCCAAAATGTGATGATTCATTTGGATGTACTTAACAAACTATGAAGTTCCATACAAGTATAAAATTAATTTTTCCCATAAAGGAAGGACTTCCGCAAATTCTATTGAACTTGGAGGAGAAAGCACAAGGACCAGGTCAGATGCTGTGACTTCCTGGGAGCATGGACCAGGCTGATGGACAGGTCCATAATTGCCAATCTCATTGGCCTTCTGCTTTAGACCAAGAGACCTGTGGAGCAGGCAGACATACCATAATCTGGAAGAGCCCATCTGAGAGAAGGCTTAAAGTCGATTTCCAGCTGTGGCTTTTGAATTTGTCTCAGAAACAGAGAAAATCAGCATGTATGCACATGTTCAAGGCTAATAACTCCCTCAATGGTTGACTTTGAAAATCATGGGAGCAGATAATAAGGAAGCCACAGAGAGTTTTTATTGGCTCAGGAGCCAAAGGAATTACTTCTGGGGGGTAAAAAAAACAGCGATGTTCTGAAACAAACCCCCTTTCTTCCCTACCTAAACCTTGGAATATTTCTCCAGAGTACAGAATGAGATGGGTAAATGATGAGTCTGTTTCCTTGGATTCATGTAGATGATCAATTTAAATAATCCACAAAAATAGTCCACTTTGGGGCTCAGTGTATGCGTGTGTGTTTGTAAGTAATCCACACTCTGTGTGCACTCCGCATCCCTAAAACAAAACACAGACTCCTATACCCTTGTCATGCCATGTTAATTGTTAGATGAGAAAGCAGAAGGCCCCAGGGAACAATGGGAAAGGATGATCCTGCAGAAGAAGGGAGGCTTGATCAGGGATGCATAGAGCCTGTAATGTGTTAGTCACTCAGTCGTGTCTGACTCTTTGTGACTCTATGGACTGAGCCCTCCAGGCTCCCCTGTCCAAGGGATTCTCCAGGCAAGGATACTGGAGTAGACTGCTGTTTTCTTCTCCAGCAGATCTTCCCAACCCAGGGATCGAACCCATGTCTCTTGCATCTCTTACATCTCCTGCATTGGTAGGCAGGTTCTTTACCACTAGTGCTACCTGGGAAGCCCTGGATGAGCCTAAAGGATAAAAATATCTTTGGCTAAGACTGCAGGGTTTGCTGTTATGTTGGTAGCTATAGATAATCTTCCTAATAATGCAATGCTGAATTCTGCACAATTACAAAGTGTGAGGGGAGAACACTTGTTTTGGCACTTTATCACATATCCTTGACATGCCTTTCTCAAGGTCTTGGCTTCCTGGCAGCTTACAGTGAGAGTAGCAGATGACATTGTCATACATATCAGATAATAGAGGCTATTGAGCCAAAGCCCTCTGTGTTCTTAATGTCAGCATCTGCTTTCTGATTCTTCACTCCTTCTTTCCAAAAGAAAGATCACATAATTATCAAGTGGCAGAGCCAGGATTCACACACTGGCTGACTAGTTCCAGAACTTGAATTTAGATGATGACACACTCTCTGCTTGCTGGGATTGGTGACATGGTATGGGCTGGGAACCTCTTCCATTTGGCAGACCTCTCCACCCAGGCTTAGTAAAAAGCCTGGAACATATTTTTCTGAAATAGACCATCCCTTATTACTTTCCCCAACCAACACTATTCCCCCCCATCTCCTATACCCAAATCCTGAGGTATTTCCATCATTTTTTAAATTCCTGGAATTACATTTCAGAGAATCAATACCTTGTACAACTAGCTAAGGGTCATTGGAGTCTAGATGTGCAGGTTTTGTGTGCAGAAGATTGAATTCTCAATTACATTCTGTTCCCTGAATACTGAAAGAATCATGAAGCACAGGCCATGAAGCAAGCCACAGAGCTTCTGGAGATTTGGTTATTAGTTGTCAGGGCTGGAAGCTTTAATATGACTCTCTGTAGAGCAATGGGAGGTGATGAAGACCTTAAGTTATTTTAAAAGATGCTAAGGATTCTTTCTGACTTCCATTGCCTGAGGCTAGTGTGCAGTTTCAATACACAAGGATTGGTTTGGCTAGCACCCTGTGCCCAGCAACATGCTAGATGTTATGAGAGATTGAAAGCCCAAGAAATGGTTCCTGTTCCTAGGATCTTTCAATCTAGTTGAGAAGACATGATATATACTTAACAGATCAATACAGAACTTTGTATAATTATGTTAAAAATTACATGTAATCTAATACCAGTATGAAAAGTGAAAGTATCAGTCGCTCAGTCATGTCTGACTCTTTGCAACCCCATGGACTCTATTCTGCCAGGCTCCTATGTCCATGGGATTCTTCAGGCATGAATGCTGAAGTAGGTAGCCATTCTCTTCTCCAGTGGATCTTCCCAACCCAGGGATCAAACCCAGTATGAAAGGTGTTATGGAAATTCAGAGAAAAAAATGAAACAAATAATATAATACTACCTACTATTTTATTGAGCACTAAATGTGTGACAGATATTTCCTAAGTACTTAGAAGAATTTTAAGCAAGTCAGGTAACTTGCTCATGGTCACACAGATAGTGAGTGGCAACCCTGATTTTCAACCCAGGTGGTATGGAACCACTGTTACCTAGTGCTCTATTCTGTCAAAATTTCAGTTATTGGAACAGTATTCATGAACGCTGTGAGACTGTCTTTTAGCTCTAAAATCTACACTGTGACAAGGCTTGAGGGATGGTGTAGCTTTGGAAGATCATGGAGTATGCTGCAGTTTAAAAATAGTATAATGCCGTCACATTGGTTATAACTTTACATTGAGCCCCTATTTGACAGTTTTCTTTTGCAGTATAGTGGATTGTTTGTATGTTCAGAATCCTATAGCGATAGTATGATATAATATGAGGAATATGGGCTTTGGAGCCAGACAAACCTGGCTTTGGGTCTTGGCTCTGTCTGTACTAGCTATGTAACTACGGCTTAGTTTCTTAACCTTTCTGAGTTAAATACAAAATCACATTGGTTTTTCTTTTCTGTCTCTATTCATCTTAAAAAAAAAAGTTTTATTTTGCATTGGGGTATGGGCATCCCTGGGGGCTCAGATGTTAAAGAATCTGCCTGCAATGCAAGAGACCCAGGTTCAATCCCTGAGTTGGGACGATTCCCTGGGAAAAGGAAAGGCTACCCGCTTCAGTATTCAGTATTCTTGCCTGGAGAATTACATGAACAGGGGAACCTGGCGGGCTGTAGTCCATGGGGTCACAAAGAATCAGACACGACTGGGCAACTAACACACATACACACAGCTGATTAACAGACCATGTTGTGATAGTTTCAGATAAACAGCAATGGACTCAGCCATACGTATACCTGTATCCATTCTCTTCTAAACTCCCTTCCCATCCAGGTCACGTAACATTGAGCAGAGTTCCACAAAATCATACTGGTTCTAACCAGCTCTCTTTCATTGCACACTTAATAGAGACCATGATCTTTATATGCATAACCTCATTTAACCCTCATGGCAACTCCATGAGCTAGGAATTACTATCCTGATTTTACAGTAGAAGGAACTGTCCTAGGTCAACTGATTAGTAAATAGTAGTGTAGGGATTCCAGTCCTGGCTTGTAATTATGTTCTGTAACTGACACCACTACAGACTAGGCCATGATTTTAGCTGGATGTCCTAAGTTAAGACTCAATTTAAACATGCAGAACATTGAAACATATTCTTAGCTGGTACCCCAGTGCTTGGCCATTTTATTGCAATTTCACACAAATTAAAAGAACATCAAGAACATGATACTTATGAAAGGTCCTTAAGTACTTAAATATTGTGAAAGTGTTAGTTGCTCAGTCATGCCTGACTCTTTGCAACCCCATGGACTGTATGGACTGTAGCCCACCAGATTCTTCTGTCCATGGAATTCTCCAGGCAAGAATACTGGAATGGGTAGTCATTTCCTTCTCCAGGGAATCTTCCCAATCCAGAGATTGAACCAGGGTCTCCGGCACTGCAGGCAGATTCTTTGCTCTCTGAGCCATCAGGGAAGCCTTCTTAAATATTAAATAACCTTATTGGTGGCTCAGATGGTAAAGTGTCGGCCTGCAATGTTGGAGACCCGGGTTCAATCCCTGGGTCAGGAAAATCCCCTGGAGAAGGAAATGGCAACTCGCTCCAGTACTCTTGCTTGGAAAATTCCATGGATGGATGAGCCTGGTAGGCAGTCCATAGGGTCACAAAAAGTCAGACACGACTGAGCTACTTCACTTTCACTTTCATGCATATAATTATTAATTTGCAAGTATAAACAGGTGATAATGCAGTGACAGGGATGGGGGAGAAGAGTAATGAGAAACAGCCTGTTCTACCAGATATTAAAACAGATGTTGTAAAGTGACAAGAGTTAAAACATTGTGGTATGTGAGAGAATAAGCAAATCAACAATAACAAAAATACATAACACCTGAATAGGTCCTTGTAGAAAAATTACTAGATATATGATCAGAGATATATGCTGAGATGTTCAGCAACTGTCTATTGAATGAATGAATGAATGAGGCATTGCCAATCAGTAAGGTGTTAAATGCTTATATGAAAACTTCACTGTATGTGTTGAGCATCTTTACACATATTATTGCCCATAAATTTTACAACAAACCTGTGAAGTAGATAACACTTTCACTGTGTGGATAAGGAAACAGAGGCCAAGAGGTGTTAAGAAAAAATAAAGACCAAATTCACACAGCCCATGAATAACAAACCTGGACATGAACCCAAGTTTATATGGTCCCATATCCCGTTTTCCTCTATTACATCACACTGTTTCAAAATTAGTAGTAGTGTTCATGTAAGGGAGGTTGCCTTATGGGTTTTAATTAGGAGTTTTTTGCTATTTCTAATATATATATATATATATATATATATATTTAAAACCCCTGTTGTATACGAAATAATAAAGAGACCACCAATGTGACAGAAAGAGAAAGGTTTCCATCTATAAGGAAGGTTCTCAAGGACTATAACCATGCATCACTAAGCTGATACGTTAAACTTGATTATTAGAATCTCAACCTTAGGGCAACAGAGCTTGCATTGAAAGTGAAAGTGAAAGTGAAAGTTGTTCGGTTGTGTCCAACTCTTTGTGACCCCATGGATTATACAGTCCATGGAATTCTCCAGGCCGGAATACTGGAATGGAGAATCCATTCTTTTCTCCAGGGGATCTTCCCAACTCAGGGATCAAACCCAGGTGTCCCACATTGCAGATAGATTGTTTATCAGCTGAACCATCAGGGAAGCCCAAGAATACTGGACTGGGTATCTTATCCCTTCTCCAGCAAATCTTCCTGACCCAGGAATCAAACTGGGGTCTTCTGCATTGCAGGTGGATTCTTTACCAGATGAGTCATCATAGTGAATGGTTAAAGGAGCCTGTTTAAGGTAGCCTAACTTTGCTTTGTCCACTGCCCAGACAAGAGTCTCAGGATTTTACTCAGAGCCTGGAAAGATGACAGTATGTACCCCAGCTAGCAACACACCTATTCATGAGTCAGTGAACCAACTTTTTCAAGTATGCCATCAGAAACAAGTTTAATAATGCCCCTTGGCCATAATCCCTCAGAAGGGACACTGGGAGGTAGTTTATCCTACACACACACTCTAAAATAGCAGGCCAAGACTTATATGCTCACTCTGCATGGTGAAAATATAGTCTGGTTGAAATGATTGATTGGTTGGTAATTTTCAGCACAATAGACCAATACAGACCTTCTTCAAAGCAAATCATCTTAATGTTAGCAGCAGCAGCAGTATAAACTTATGTTGATTAGGTAATTTACATGTCATTTAAGCATTACAACAAATCTTGTAATGTCAATACTATTATTATCATCCTTGTTGTACAGAGGATGAAGTTGAAAGACCAAGGAACTTGCCAAGGGCACACAACCTCTTAGTAAGTGTAGAAAAATTCCTTCCTCTACTGTGATTATTGATAAAGATTATTTATTACCTTACTGCATCTGAATTAAATTTGAGAGGAGGATTTCCATCCTCCTCACTAGTTCAAGCCTGTAGAATTGCATTTTATGTGCAAAGAAATGGTGGAAAAAGAGAAGATTTAAGATTTAGACTATTAAGTATTAGCTGATCTTTCTTGTTTGTGCTGTGCTTAGTCACTCAGTCATGTCTGACTCTGTGCAACCCCATGGACTATAACCCGTCAGGCTCCTCTGTCCACGGGGATTCTACAAGCAAGAATACTAGAGTGGGTTGCTATGCCCTCCTCCAGGGGATCTTTCCAAACCAGGGGTCGAACCCAGGTCCCCCACATTGCAGGCACATTCTTTACCATCTGAGCCACCAGGGAAGCCCAAGAATCCTGGAGTGGGTAACCAATTCCTTCTCCAGGGTAACTTCCCAACTCAGGAATTGACTGGGGTCTCCTGCACTGGAGACAGATTCTTAACCAGCTGAGGTGTCCAGGAAGCACCATCTTGTCTGATCCATGCCTAAATTGATGATACCTGCATACTTCGATGGCACCCCACTCCAGTACTCTTGCCTGGAAAATCCCATTGATGGAGGAGCCTGGTAGGCTGCAGTCCATGGGGTCGCAAAGAGTTGGACACGACTGAGTGACTTCACTTTCACTTTTCACTTTCATGCATTGGAGAAGGAAATGGCAACCCACTCCAGTGTTCTTGCCTGGAGAATCCCATGGATGGGAGAGCCTGGTGGGCTGCCATCTATGGGGTCACACAGAGTCGGACACGACTAAAGTGACTTAGCAGCAGCAACAGCAGCATATTTCCTACCTGGCTCTTGGGAATGTTCTTCCACACATGGTTCTCTGCGTATATCATAGTCTGTTTCATCTCTTGAAAAGACTAATTATCAGTCAAGATCACTGCCCTTGAGATGCTTACCATCTACAAAAATGATAATGTTGTGTGTGGGCAGCGTCACTGCTGGTATGGTTAAAATTATTGAAAATGACACACAGATTCAATCTTAAATGCTTTGCAGCAAAGAATGAACATATACATATATCAAAAGGTTTATGGGAGTGAGTGTGAAGGGGGTTTAATCTGTTTGGAAAGTACCCAAGAAGATTTTGCGCTAACTTTTGACTGCATGGAGGTCAATTGTAAGAGCTATTTGGAAAATAGGAACGGATGGGGGTGAACATGGTGCATAAAGGTATGAGAGAAAAGCCTGATATTGGGAATGTTGAGAGAAGAAAGAAGAAATGGAAAGCCTGACTCTGGGAGTATTCGGGGAGAACACATATAGCTCTGAAATCACTGATCAGTAAGAACTTAGGTTTATGTAAGAGAGAGCAGATAAAAAGTGAGAAACAGTTAAAGTTCTACTCAGGTTGGGAGGTAACTATGGTTATTAGATGTTTTATAATAGAAAGAAACTAATGGGGCTCTCTGGACTGAACAGATCAGTGGTATTACTGCCTCTGAGTTCTTCTTGCAGGTTAAGGCCAGCTTCTTGTACTGAACATAACTGCATGTATGATCTACTTTCCATGTGCCAGAATCTGGCTAGGCCCATCACATATATTATCTCCTGTCATCCTCAAAACAACTTCACAAAGTACAGTCCCTAACAGATGGGAAATGTACTGCCCATGGAGATAAAGTGACAAGTCCAAGTTTACACAGATTGTAAGTGGCTGAGCTCAGGCCTGCTTGACTCCAAACCACACGTGCTTTCCCAGATGCTCCATCTTGGGCAGTGTACTGATCTTTTCATCCTTTACAATATGGGACAGAACTCAAGAAACTAGCATGGCTGGCAGGCAGACTAGTAGCTCTCTGATGAGTCATCTTGTAAAGGACATATGCAATCATTTGTGATTCCACTTGCCTCTATTGAAATCTACACATAATCTGAAGTAACAATGTTATTCTCCTCTCTCTACTATTAAACTTCTTACCAGGCTGATTCATAAGGGATAATCAGTTATCAGTATCAGTTCAGTCACCCAGTCATGTCCAACTCTTTGCGACTCCATGAACTGCAGCAAGCCACACTTCCCTATCCATCACCATCTCCTGGAGCTTGCTCAAGCACATGTCCATTGAGTCGGTGATGCCATCCAACCATCTCATCCCCTGTCATCCCCTTCTCCTCCCACCTTCAATCTTTCCCAGCATCAGGGTCTTTTCCAATGGGTCAGTTTTTTGCATCAGGTGGCCAAAGTATTGGAGCTTCAGCCTCAGCATCAGTCCTTCCACTGAGTATTCAGGACTGATTTCCTAGGATTGACTGGTTTGATAGCCTTGCCATCGAAGAGACTCTCAAGAGTCTTCTCCAACACCACAGTTCAAAAGCATCAGTTCTTTGGCACTCAGCTTTCTTTATGGTCCAACTCTCACATCCATACATGACTACTGGAAAACCATAGCTTTGATTAGATGGACTTTGTCAGCAAAATAATGTCAGGGTTTGTCATAGTTTTTCTTCTAAGGAGCAAGTATCTTTTCATTTCATGACTGCAGTCACCATCTGCAGTGATTCTGGAGCCCAAGAAAATAAAGTCTGTCACTGTTTCCATTGTTTCATAAGGGATAACAGTGGATAGGGATAATAGTGATTGATAAGGGATTGATAGTGGATAAATCACTTCATGGGAAATAGATGGGGAAACAGTGGAAACAAGGCCAGACTTTATTTTTGGGGGCTCCAAAATCACTGCAGATGGTGACTGCAGCCATGAAATTAAAAGACACTTACTCCTTGGAAGGAAAGTTATGACCAACCTAGATAATATATTGAAAAGCTGAGATATTACTTTGCCAACAAAGGTCCATCTAGTCAAGGCTATGGTTTTTCCAGTGGTCATGTGTGGATGTGAGCATTGAACTGTGAAGAAAGCTGAGCACCGAAGAATTTATGCTTTTGAACTGTGGTGTTGGAGAAGACTCTTGAGAGTCCCTTGGACTGCAAGGAGATCCAGCCAGTCCATTCTAAAGGAGATCAGCCCTGGGTGTTCTTTGGAAGGAATGATGCTAAAGCTGAGACTCCAGCACTTTGGCCACCTGATGTGAAGAGCTGACTCATTGGAAAAGACCCTGATGCTGGGAGGGATTGGGGACAGGAAGCACAGGGGACAACCGAGAATGAGATGGCTGGATGGAATCACTGACTCGATGGACATGACTTTGAGTGAACTCGAAGTGTTGGTGATGGACAGGGAGGCCTGGCATGCTGCAATTCATGGAGTCTCAAAGAGTCGGACACGACTGAGTGACTGAATTGAACTGAACTGAAAGGATAATAGTGATCAATTTTTGCTTATCATTTCTCTTGGTGGAAGAATATCTGTGCAGTAAATCAGTTGATAAACAGAAAACAGGAAGACAGGAGGCAAATAAAGAAGCCGTCCAACCATTAAGGTTCCACTAGGCAGTTAACACATGAATTCATCCATGGCTCCCCATTAACTACAGGAAAATATAAACATAGATCTAGAAAATTTGGGGTACTTCCTGGTCCCAGGTAACATTAGTTACATGGGGTGAGACAAGTGACTTTTCTTCTAAGAGGTTAGGTTACAAGGTTTTTGTTTTTGTTTTAAATAAATACATTTATAAAACTATATAAATCTGTAGTAGTGCCAGAATCTCTAGGATTCCATCCCTCAGATACCATATATTTATATGTTGTTCAAATGTGGTGAAAACACATAGCATAGAATGTATCATCTTAACCATGTTAAGTGTACAATTCTGTAA
Organism: Capra hircus; assembly: GCF_001704415.2. Taxonomy (NCBI): domain Eukaryota; kingdom Metazoa; phylum Chordata; class Mammalia; order Artiodactyla; family Bovidae; genus Capra; species Capra hircus. Next base: position 31,166,920 of record NW_017189517.1, read on the forward strand.
TGTTAACTATATTCACTCTGCTATGCATCAAATCTCTGGAACTTTTTCATTCTGCAAAACAAAAACTCTGTATGCACTAAACAAAAATTCCCTACTTCCCCTCCCTGCAGCCTGTGGAAATCCCCAATCTACTTTTTGTCTCTATGTGTTTGACTAGTTAAAATACTTCATATAAATGGCATCATAGAGTTCTTGTCTTTTTGTGACTGGTTCACATCACTTTCCTGGAGGCTCAGAGGGTAAAGCGTCTGCCTGCAAGGTGGGGGACCTCAATTCTATCCTTGGGTCTGGAAAATGCCCTGGAGAAGGAAATGGCAACCCAATCCAGTATTCTTGCCTGGAGAATCCCACGGATGGAGGAGCCTGGTAGGTTACAGTCCACAGGGTCACAAAGAGTCGGACACGACTGAGGGACTTCACTTTTTTTTTTCTTTTTCACATCACTTAGCTTAATATCATCAAGGTCCATTTAGATCCTATATTAAAACTTCTTGAAGGCCCTCCTTGTATAAGTGAGAGTTATTACTTTTTTTCATTGTCGTGAAACACATATAAGGTTTAACTTTAGTGACATTTAGTATATTCACAACATTGTGCAGTTATTACCACTTTCTACTTCCAGAACATTTCACTACCTCCAAGTTCAGATCAGTTCAGTCACTCAGTCATGTCCGACTCTTTGGACCCCATGAAACGCAGCATGCCAGGCCTCCCTGTTCAACACCATCTTGCGGAGTTCACTCAGACTCACGTCCATTGAGTCCGTGATGCCATCCAGCCATCTCATCCTCGGTCGTCCCTTCTCCTCCTGCCCCCAATCCCTCCCAGCATCAGAGTCATTTCCAATGAGTCAACTCTTCACATGAGGTGGCCAAAGTACTGGAGCTTCAGCTTTAGCATCATTCCTTCCAAAGAAATCCCAGGGCTGATCTCCTTCAGAATGGACTGGTTGGATCTCCTTGCAGTCCAAGGGACTCTCAAGAGTCTTCTCCAACACCACACTTCAAAAGCAGCAATTCTTCAGCACTCAGCCTTCTTCACAGTCCAACTCTCACATCCATACATGACCACAGGAAAAATCATAGCCTTGACTAGACAGACCTTAGTTGGCAAAGTAATGTCTCTGCTTTTGAATATACTATCTAGGTTGGCCATAACTTTTCTTCCAAGGAGTAAGTGTCTTTTAATTTCACAGCTGCAGTCACCATCTGCAGTGATTTTAGAGCCCCCAAAAATAAAGTCTGACACTGTTTCCACTGTTTCCCCATCTATTTCCCATGAAGTGATGGGACTGGATGCCATGATCTTCGTTTTCTGAATGTTGAGCTTTAAGCCAACTTTTTCACTGTCCTCTTTCACTTTCATCAAGGGGCTTTTTAGCTCCTCTTCACCTTCTGCCATAATGGTGGTGTCATCTGCATATCTGAGGTTATTGATTTTTCTCCTGGCAATCTTGATTCCAGCTTGTGTTTCTTCCAGTCCAGCATTTCCCATGATATACTCTGCATATAAGTTAAATAAGCAGGGTGACAATATACAGCCTTGACGTACTCCTTTTCCTATTTGGAACCAGTCTGTTGTTCCATGTCCAGTTCTAACTGTTGCTTCCTGACCTGCATATAGGTTTCTCAAGAGGCAGGTTAGGTGGTCTGGTATTCCCATTTCTTTAAGAATTTTCCACAGTTTATTGTGATCCACACAGTCAAAGGCTTTGGCATAGTCAATAAAGCAGAAATAGTTGTTTTCCTGGAACTCTCTTGCTTTTTCCATGATCCAGCGGATGTTGGCAATTTCATCTCTGGTTCCTCTGCCTTTTCTAAAACCCGCTTGAACATCCAGGGGTTCAGAGTTCACGTATTGCTGAAGCCTGGCTTGGAGAATTTTGAGCATTACTTTACTAGCGTGTGAGATGAGTGAAATTGTGTGGTAATTTCAGCATTCTTTGGCATTTCCTTTCTTTGGAATTGGAATGAAAACTGACTTTTTCCAGTCCTGTGGCCACTGCTGAGTTTTCCAAATTTGCTGGCATATTGAGTGCAGCACTTTCATAGCATCATCTTTTGGCATTTGAAACAGCTCAACTGGAATTCCATCACCTCCACTAGCTTTGTTCATAGTGATGCTTTCTAAAGCCCACTTGCCTTCACATTTCAAGATGTCTGGCTCTAGATTAGTGATCACATCATCATGATTATCTGGGTCATGAAGATCTTTTTTGTACAGTTCTTCTGTGTATTCTTGCCGCCTCTTCTTAATATCTTCTGCTTCTGTTAGGTCCATACCATTTCTGTCCTTTATCGAGACCATCTTTGCATGAAGTGTTCCCTTGGTATCTCTAATTTTCTTAAAGAGATCTCTAGTCTTTCCCATTCTGTTCTTTTCCTCTATTTTTTGCATTGATCGCTGATGAAGGCTTTCTTATCTCTTCTTGCTATTCTTTGGAACTCTGCATTCAGCTGCTTATATCTTTCCTTTCCTCCTTTGTTTTTCTCCTCTCTTCTTTTCACAGCTATTTGTAAGGCCTCCCCAGACAGCCAGTTTGCGTTTTTGCATTTCTTTTCCATGGGGATGGTCTTGATCCCTGTCTCCTGTACAATGTCACGAACCTCATTCCATAGTTCATCAGACACTCTATCTATCAGATCTAGGCCCCTAAATCTATTTCTCACTTCGACTGTATAATCATAAAGGATTTGATTTAGGTCATACCTGAATGGTCTAGCAGTTTTCCCTACTTTCTTCAATTTGAGTCTGAATTTGGTAATAAGGAGTTCATGATCTGAGCCACAGTCAGCTCCTGGTCTTGTTTTTGTTGACTATATAGAGTTTCTCCATCTTTGGCTGCAAAGAATATAATCAATCTGATTTTGGTGTTGACTATCTGCTGATATCCATGTGCAGAGTCTTCTCTTGTATTGTTGGAAGAGGGTGTATGGTATGACCAGTGCATTTTCTTGGCAAAACTCTATTAGTCTTTGCCCTGCTTCACTCTGTATTCCAAGGCCAAATTTTCCTGTTACTCCAGGTGTTTCTTGACTTCCTACTTTTGCATTTCAGTCCCCTATACTGAAAAGGACATCTTTTTGGGGTGTTAGTTCTAAAAGGTCTTGAAGGTCTTCATAAAACTGTTCAACTTCAGCTTCTTCAGCATTACTGGTTGGGGCATAGACTTGGATAACTGTGATATTGAATGGTTGGCCTTGGAGACGAACAGAGATCATTCTGTCATTTTTGAGATTGCATCCAAGTACTGCATTTCAGACTCTTTTGTTGACCATGATGGCTACTCCATTTCTTCTGAGGGATTCCTGCCCACAGTAGTAGATATAATGGTCATCTGAGTTAAATTCACCCATTCCAGTCCATTTTAGTTCGCTGATTCCTAGAATGTCGACGTTCACCCTTGCCATCTCTTGTTTGACCACTTCCAATTTGCCTTGATTCAAGGACCTGACATTCCAGTTTTGTATGCAATATTGCTCTTTACAGTATTGGATCTTGCTTCTATCACCAGTCACCTCCACAGCTGGGTATTGTTTTTGCTTTGGCTTCATCCCTTCATTCTTTCTGGAGTTATTTCTCCACTGATCTCTAGTAGCATATTGGGCACCTAATGACCTGGGGAGTTCCTCTTTTGGTATCCTATCATTTTGCTTTTTCATACTGTTCATGAGGTCCTCAAGGAAAGAATACTGAAGGGGCTTGCCATTCCCTTCTCCAGTGGACCACATTCTGTCAGACCTCTCCACCATGACTCGCCCATCTTGGATTGCCCCACAGGCATGGTTTAGTTTCGTTGAGTTATACAAGGCTGTGGTCCTAGTGTGATTAGATTGACTAGTTTTCTGTGAGTATGGTTTCAGTGTGTCTGCTCTCTGATGCCCTCTTGCAACACCTACCGTCTTACTTGGGTTTCTCTTACCTTGGGCGTGGGGTGTCTTTTCACAGCTGCTCCAGCAAAGCACAGCAGCTGCTCCTTACCTTGGACAAGGGGTATCTCCTTACCGCTGCCGTTCAGAAAACCCCATATCCATGAAGCAGTCAGTCTCCATTCCTCCCTCATTCTAACTTCTGGCAACCACTAAATTGACTTTCTGTTTATATGGATTTACCTATTTAAGTTATTTTGTATAAACAGCATCATATAGTATGTCGCCTTTGGGGTCTAGTTTCTTTTACTCAGCAGAATGTTTTTAAGTTTCAGCCATATTTTAGCATGTGTCAGAATTTTCTTCCTTTTTATGGCTGATTAATATTCCATTGTATGGTTATATTACATTTTGTTTATTGACTTATCATTTGGATATTTGGGTTGTTTCTACCTTTTGGCAATTTTATTTTTAAATTTATTTATTTATTATAATTGAAGACTAATTACTTTACAATATTGTGGTGGTTTTGCCACTCATTGACATGAATCAGTCATGGGTGTACATGTGTCCCCCCATCCTGAACCCCTCTCCCATCTCCCTCTGCATCCCATGCCTCTGGGTTGTCCTATTGAACTGACTTTGAGTGCTTTGTTTCATGCATGGAACTTGGACTAGTTATCTGTTTCATATATGATAATATACATGTTTAAATGCTATTCTCTCAAATCATCCTACCCTCGCCTTCTCCTACAGAGTCCAAAAGTCTGTTCTTTATCTATGTCTCTTTTTCTGTCTCACATATAGAGTCATCATTCCCATCTTTCTAAATTCCATATATATGCATTAATATACTATATTGGTGTTTTTCTTTCTAACTTACTTCACTCTGTATAATAGGCTCAAGTTCATCCACCTCATTAGAACTGACTCAAATGTGTTCTTTTTAATAGTTGGGTAATATTCCACTGTGTATATGTACCACTGCTTTCTTATCCATTTCTCTGCCAATGAACATCTAGGTTGCTTCCATCTCCTATCTATTGTAAACAGTGCTATGATGAGCATTGAGGTACATGTGTCTCTTTCAGATCTGGTTTCCTTGGTGTGTATGCCCAGCAGTGGGATTGCTGGGTCATATGGGAGTTCTAGTTCCAGTTTTTAAAGGACTCTCCACACTGTTCTCCATAGAGAATGCAGCTATTCTAGTTGCATTCACATCAACAGCATAAGAGGATTCCCTTTTTTTCCACACCCTCTCCAGCATTTATTGTTTGTAGACTTTTTGATAGCAGCCATTCTGACTGGCATAAGCCATTCTGACCTCATTATGATTTTGATTTGCATTTCACTGATAATGAGCAATATTGAGCATCTTTTCATGTGTTTGTTAGACATCTGTATGTCTTTTTGGAAAAATGTCTGTTTAGTTTTTTGGCCCGTTTTTTGATTGGGTTGTTCTTGTATTGAGCTACATGAGCAGCTTGTATATTTTTGAGATTAATTCTTCGGCAGTTGCTTAGTTTGTTATTATTTTTCTCCCATTCTCAAGACGTCTTTTCACCTTGCTTATAGTTTCCTTCGCTGTGGAAAAGATTTTAAGTTTAATTAGGTCCCATTTGTTTATTTTTGTTTCTATTTCCATTACTCTGTGAGGTGGGTCATAAAAGACCTTGCTGTGATTTATGTCAGAGAGTGTTCTGCCTATGTTTTCCTCTAGGAGTTTTATAGTTTCTGGTCTTACATTTAGATCTTTAATCCATTTTGAGTTTATTTTTGTGTATGGTGTTAGAAAATGTTCTAGTGTCATTCTTTTACAAGTGGTTGACCAGTTTTCCCATCACCACTTGTTAAAGAGGTTGTTTTTTTAATATTGTATATTTTTTCCTCCTCTGTCAAAGATAAGGTGTCCATATGTGCATTGATTTATCTCTAGGCTTTCTATTTTGTTCCATTGATCTATATTTCTGTCTTTGTGCCAGTACCATACTGTCTTGATGACTGTAGCTCTGTAGTATAGTCTGAAGTCAGGCAGGTTGATTCCTCCAGTACAATTTTTCTTTCTCAATATTGCTTTAGCTATTCAAGACTTTCTGTATTTCCATGCAAATTGTGAAATTATTTGTTCTAGTTCTTTGAAAAATACTGTTGGTAGCTTGATAGGGTTTGCATTGAATCTATAGATTGCTTTGGGTAGTATACTCATTTTCACTATATTGATTCTTCCAATCCATGAACATGGTATATTTCTCCATCTATTTATGTCAGCTTTGATTTCTTTCATCAGTGGTTTATAGTTATGTATATATAGGTCTTTTGTTTCTTTAGGTAGATTTATCCCTATGTAGTTTATTCTTTTTGTTGCAATGGTGAGTGGAATTGTTTCCTTAATTTCTCTTTCTATTTTCTCATTGTTAGTGTGTAGGAATGCAAGGGATTTCTGTGTATTAATTTTATATCCTGAAACTTTGCTATACTCATTGATTAGCTCTAGTAATTTTCTGGTGGTGTCTTTAGGGTTTTCTATGTAGAGGATCATGTCATCTGCAAACAGTGAGAGTTTTACTTACCCTTTCCAATCTGGATTCATTTTATTTCTTTTTCTTCTCTGATTGCTGTGGCCAAAACTTCCAAAACTATGTTGAATAGTCATGGTGAGAGTGGACATCCTTGTCTTGTTCCTGACTTTAGGGGAAATGCTTTCAATTTTTCACCATTGAGGATACTTTTTACTTGGGTTTATCATATATGGCTTTTATTTTGTTGAGACATGTTCCTTCTATACTTGCTTTCTGGAGGGTTTTTGTCATAAATTCATGTTGAATTTTGTCAAAGGCTTTCTCTGCATCTATTGAGATAATCATATGGTTTTTATCTTTCAATTTGTTGATGTGGTATATCACATTGATTGATTTCTGAATATTGAAGAATCCTTGCATCCCTGGGATAAATCCCACTTGGTTATGATGTATGGTCTTTTTAATATGTTGTTGGATCCCATTTGCAAGAATTTTGTTGAGGATTTTTGCATCAATATTCATCAGTGATACTGGTCTGTAGTTTTCTTTTTTTGTGGCACCTTTGTCTGGTTTTGGATTTAGGGTGATGGTGGCCTCCTAGAATGAGTTTGGAAGTTCACTTTCCTCTGCAAATTTTTGGAAGAGTTTGAGTAGGACAGGTGTTATCTCTTCTCTAAATTTTTGGTAGAATTCACCTGCGAAGCCACCTGTTCCTGGGCTTTTTTTTTTTTTTTTTGGAAGATTTCTCATTACAGTTTCGATTTCTGTGTTTGTGATGGGTCTGTTAAGATTTTATATTTCTTCCTGGTTCAGTTTTGGAAGGTTATGCTTTTCTAAGAATTTGTCCATTTCTTCCAAGTTGTCCATTTTATGGGCATATAGTTGCTGATAGTAGTCTCTTATGGTCCTTTGTATTTCTGTGTTGTCTGTTGTGATTTCTACATTTTCATTTCTAATTTTGTTGATGTAATTCTTTTCCTTCTTTTTCTTGTTGAGTCTTCCTAATGGTTTGTCTATCTTATTTATCTGCTCAAAGAATCAGCTTTTAGTTTTGTTGATTTTTGCTACAGTCTCCTTTGTTTCTTTTTCCCTTATTTCTCCTCTAATTTTTATGATTTCTTTCCTTGTACTAATTTTGGGTTTTTTCCCTTCTTCTTTTTCTAGTTGTTTTAGATGTAAAGTTAGGTATTTATTTTTATTTTTCTCTGGTTTATTGAGGTAAGATTCTATTGATATGAACCTTTCTCTTAACACATTTTTTTACTGAATTCCTTAGGTTTAGGGTTGTCATGTTTTCATTTTCATTTGTTTCTATGCATGTTTTGATTTCCTTTTTCATTTCCTTTTTCATTTATTCCATGATTTGTTGTTTATTCAGAATCGTGTTGTTTAGCCTCCATGACAAAATAAATGGCAATGGGATCATACGTATCAATAATTTCCTTAAATGTAAATAGGTTGAATGTCCCAATCAAAAGACAAAGACTGGCCGAATGGATACAAATACAAGACCCCTATATATGCTGTCTGCAAGAGACCCACCTCAAACCAAGAGACACAAACAGACTGAAAGTGAAGGGCTGGAAAAAGATATTCCACACAAATAGAGACCAAAAGAAAGCAGGAGTAGCAATATTCATATCGGATAAAATAGACATTGAAACAAAGACCATGAAAAGGTACAAAGAAGGACACTACATAATGATCAAAGGATCAATCCAAGAAGAAGCTATAACAGTTATAAATATATATGCACCCAACATAGGAGCACCTCAATTCATAAGGCAAATGTTAACACGTATGAAAGGGGAAATTAATAGTAACACAGTAATAGTGGGAGACTTTCATACCCCACTCACACCTATGGATAGATCAACCAAACAGAAAATTAGCAAGGAAACACAAGCTTTAAATGATACAATGGACCAGTTAGACCTAATTGATATCTACAGGACATTTCACCTTTCTGGCTATTTTCAATAGTGTTGTGAACATCTGTGTACAAGTGTTTGTATCAACACATTTTATCAATTCTTTATTGTATATACCTGACAGTTATGACATTTTATTAGGGGATATTTTTCTTCTGACTGCCTTGCCAGGAAACTGTATAACTTTCTACATCCTTTAACTCTTAAGATAGTTGTTTCTATGTTCCTAAGGGGATACTCCAGCACATGGTTTTAAGAAGGTAATTCTATAAGCCAATTTAGAACAATACTAAAACTATGATATCATAACTATAGATTATCTAACAACAGATAATCAAGTAATAACTATGACAATCACTGATAACTGCTGTGGTTCACGGGGTCACAAAGAGTTGGCCATGACTGAGCGACTGAACTGAACTGATAGATCATCTAACTATTAGGTAATTAATAACCATGATAACCAATACCTACTACCTCCTAAATACTATTCTTGTCTTACCAGTTCCATGAATCCTCCTCCCATAGTACTAACATAACATCCCACACATTCTTATGCCTAAACATAGTGTATCATATCATATGTGGATATCTAGCTTTTGAAACTAGAAGCCAATCAATTCCTTCCATAGCCAGAATTAATTATCTTATCTCTCATATGTCCTCAGATGCACATAGACTGGTATCTTGCTCAAAATATTAGGTAAGAACATGAGTTTATGTTCCAACTTCATCACCAGCTGTGTAACCTTGAGCAAATTTTTGCTTAACCCATCTGAGTCTCGGTTTCTTCATCTATAAACTAAGGATAATATTAGCATCTATCTCATTGGTGTTTGTGAGAACAAATGACTTAATGTGAAAGAGTTGGACATGACCGATTGAACAACAACAAAAGTTCTTTAGAATAATACCTGGGACATAGTAAGTGATCAGCAAACATTAGGTTTTATTATTCATAGTAGTAGTAGTACTTAGAGTCAGGTGGGACTGAGTTAAAAATCTCACTTCTGTCAGTGATTAATACTATGTATGGCTCCAACTTGCATACTCTGTCATTGCAAGCTTGTTGCTTACAGTACACATATGTCTATACTGGTGCAGTCTCCTGTGTTACATCTCTGTGACAGAGACATGCTAATCTGTCACCAACTGCCATCTGTCTTTTCTCCTTTGGTATCTTGTAAGACAGAATTGATAGCTCAGTTGGTAAAGAATTTGCCTGCAATGTGGGAGACCTGGGTTCCATCCCTGGGTTAGGAAGATCCCCTGAAGAAGGGAAAGGCTACCCACTCCAGTATTCTGGCCTGGAGAATTCCATGGGCTAGTCCGTGGGGTCACAAAGAGTTGGACATGACTGAGTGACTTTCACTTCACTTCAAGACTGAATTGTATTCTGTCCAATGGAATGTAGAGAGAAGTTGTGCGTATGATTTCCAGGCCTGGCCCATAAAATTTCCCCTGAAGTCCTCCTCACATTCCTCTCCCTTTATCTCCTGATTGGATGTGGAGTCTATAGCAGGGGATGCCAAGCCACTAGAAGATGATGGGAGGAGACTGGGTCTATCTGCCAAACACATGATTGGATTATGGAGTGAGTGAGAAATAAACCTTTTTACTATGTTAAGTCCCAAAGATGTTGAGGTTGTTTGTTACAGCAATTAGCCTCTAAGGCAAATATAGTAATCCTCTACTTTGCATGCTCAATACTCAACTAAATTAAAATGATAGCAACCGCAACAGAAATGCACAAATTCAGGTGTAAAATTCGTTTCCAACATATGGCCTTTTCTCCAGTTCTGCACAGACTAATTTATCCAAGCTGGACTAGATTGATGAAGAAGCAAGTGGGCTGCCCAGGGCTCACACTTTAAGAAGGCGCTCACTCCTAGCATTGTGCAAGGGCAGAGTCCTCACTTAAGGGTGGTGCCTCCTTAAAGTTGGCACCCTAGGCACCTCACTTGCCTCACCTGAATCTTGATCCTGCATCTCAGTACCACTAGTAATGATGTCACCCTATATTCTGCTCCACTTCCTAACACTGATTCTAAGCCAGACATCTTACTGAAAGCTGATTTGTCCACTAATTTATTGTTACTGAAAACAAGTTAATTGACTTCTCTGGGCCTCACTTTCATCTTCTGAAAAGAACACTTGGTTCATAGTGTACAATAAGTGGTACAATTGATACTATTGTGTTTTTTTTCATATAGTGCATATTTATTGAAAAAATCTGCACATAAAGTGGACCAGTTCAGTTCAGTTCAGTCGCTCAGTCATGTCCGACTCTTTGTGACCCCATGAATCGCAGCACGCCAGGCCTCCCTGTCCATCACCATCTCCCAGAGTTCACTCAGACTCACGTCCATTGAGTCCGTGATGCCATCCAGCCATCTCATCCTCGGCCGTCCCCTTCTCCTCCTGCCCCCAATCCCTCCCAGCATCAGAGTCATTTCCAATGAGTCAACTCTTTGCATGAGGCAGCCAAAGTACTGGAGCTTCAGCTTTAGCATCATTCCTTCCAAAGAAATCCCAGGGCTGATCTCCTTCAGAATGGACTGGTTGGATCTCCTTGCAGTCCAAGGGACTCTCAAGAGTCTTCTCCAACAACAGAGTTCAGAAGCATCAATTCTTCGGCACTCAGCTTTCTTCACAGTCCAACTCTCACATCCATACATGACCACAGGAAAAACCATTGCCTTAACTAGACAGACCTTAGTCGGCAAAGTAATGTCTCTGCTTTTGAATATACTATCTAGGTTGGCCATAACTTTTCTTCCAAGGAGTAAGCGTCTTTTAATTTCATGGCTGCAGTCACCATCTGCAGTGATTTTGGAGCCCCCCAAAATAAAGTCTGACACCGTTTCTACTGTTTCCCCATCTATTTCCCATGAAGTGATGGGACCAGATGCCATGATTTTTGTTTTCTGAATGTTGAGCTTTAAGCCAACATTTTCTCTCTCCTCTTTCACTTTCATCTTCAAACCTGTAGTTTTCAAGGGTTAACTGTAGTTTACTTGTGATGTACTAGTCATCTTCTGAGTCTTGTTTTATAGGAACAGTCCCAAATTACATCTGTTTTGTGGTATATGAAGTGTGTGCTTTGGACTTTAAGGATATTCTTAGGTAGTCTGTGGCTTTGAATCTTTGTAGTTGTTGGCTATTGTCTCATTATTTTAGAACATTATCCTTCTTGAAATACAGTCATTCTCAGTTCACTGCTATCTTCCTGGTCCAATGAAAACTGGACATTCTGTTCAATTTTGATCTAATGCAAAGATTTGGAAACCCCAAATGATATAACGTTGAGAAGGCACTGAGGGCTTTCATTTTCTCTTTTAGAAAATAAGATACACACCTACATAGATTTCTAGAGAAACCCGAGGCTATGACAGATTCTGAGAATCCCATGATGACATAGTACTATTTTAGAGTGGAGAAGCATCAGACAGCTTATGGATGGATTTTCTCCTGGTTAGCTCCTCCAGGTTACAGAAGTGCACACATTAAAGATGAGCATTTATGTATAGGCTATGTTGCCAGTTTGGGCATTAGTAGAAATCCTAAGCCTGAATTTAATTCCCCCTTTTCTTTTTCACTATTAGATAGTATTATTATTCTCACAATTGCTGAGGAGAATGAGTGAATTCCTTTGCTCACATCTTCAGTAATTCTCTGCTCCCACGACTGCTTCCCTCTAGCTCTTCTGGTCATCCCTTGGCATCTATATGAGCTAGGACACATATGCCCACAGATTCCTTAAATGGGAGAGCTATGGCTACAAACCCAAAGAAACTTTGTTTGGAAACCCATGTGATTTTCAGGGCTAACCAGACAAAAGGAGCTTGCTAAGCAAAACCAGCCCACGTGTTTCCATTTCCACCAGGTGCTTTCCTTTGCTGAGCTGGCTGAGCTGTCCTGACCTCTCCATAAAGATGGTCTGCCATGATTCCTTTGGGGAATTAACTTGCCCTTTTCTGTGGCTTACTGGCTGTCTCTGTCTCAGGGACATGTGTTCAATGACCCTATTTGGCCTTGGAACAGGCTCCACATCCAGCCTTTCAGGACTGGTGATAAAGCAAACATAGGGATCTGTAGCCATCTAGTACTCCCCACTCACCACATGGCCCCAACCCACCCATCTATACATAGTACCTCATGTACCTGTTGCCAAAATGTAACCTGTACAGGATTCCAGTAGGAGGTACTTCCTAGATTAACTTTTCCAACTCTTGCACCTCATATTAGAGGTCTAAGGGATTGGGTTCCCATCCATTCTAATTTGAAATAAGAGAAACTGGAAACGGGAAGAGGAGAGAAAGCATGGAGGATGGTGATGCTGTGCTACTAAAAACAATGTTAATTATGAGAGAGAAACAGAAAACGGGAAAGAGAGAGAAGAGACACTGTTATGCCAGGGGATAGGAAACCCATGGTATCAATAGAAAGGAATGGGAGATACTACAGTGGATGAGAACAGAAGGAGAAAAGGAAAGAAAAACTTTGTGACACAAAAAGAAAGGGAAACATAAATAGAGATATTAGAAGGAAGAAATTTGAAAAGTAGCAATTGGGGAATAAGAAGGTGACAACCCAGGAGCCAGCGGGGTGGGGGTGGGGAAAGCAGTGGCAGAGCTCATGCCTCAGAGAGCTCAGATAGTGCCAGAGGAGAAAGGCCAGTTCTGGCGTGGCCAGCCTCAGTGTAAACTTAGTGTAAACCATGGTCTTACCACTTACTGGCTCTGAGTCTGTTTCATTGGCTATACAATGGGCACAGCAGTACATACCTCATTAGATTGGGAGCCTACTCTAAGGCTATGGTGACCCACCTGGGACCATTTCTTGAATGTTCTCAGCAATTTTAAAGGCTCCATCACAAGCTTGCTATAGCTTTATGTCATTCAATATCTGTCATGGGTGCTGGTTCAAATGAGCAAATAAGGAAAACAAGTGTCCCTCACCGCTGCTCTCCCACAGTCTTTGCTTTGGGGGCTTGAGATTTTGGACTCTACTCTCATGACAATAGTGCATGAAAGAAGGGAACTATGAAGGAAGTTATTGGGTACAGAAGGGGTTCTGGGTCAAATTGCCATCCATTTCAATGTCCCCTTTGTTGCTCCAAGGGATTCAGATAGCTGTGATCATTTAGGAGAAAAGCATAGCATGAAGAAGAGAGGAACAGTAGAGCCAGGACACCATGGGAAGCCATGTTACCTACCCATTCTGGACCTCCTCTTGTTGATGCTGGAGGCAAAGAGGAAGCACATGTCAGTTTGGAAAGTTTGAGAGACTCCTCTTCTGCCTTGGCCGAAGCCTGCAGCCTCCCGGTGTTGATGCCAACTCCTCAAGGCACAAGGGCCTCCCAAAAACATAAAGCCTGACAAAGCCACTGATAATCCTATTTTCAGGTTGACTGTGTAGAACAAGTAGGGCTGGTGAAGAGTTGCTGGGGACCAAGGGTGAGTGGGGAGCATTGTAAGTTAAATAACAACTCCTAAATCTTCCCAGTTCCCAATATTTTCTGTCTCCTTCCCTATCCCTCTTTTTCTTTTTTTTCTGTCTCTCTCTTTTTTCTTTTTTACATTAGGTACAGTTGGATTACTTATATAATCCTTGGTTGATAATATATTATCATCATTGGTGCATATGTGACTTCATATATTATTTGTAGATTTTTTGATGATGGCTATTCTGACTGCTGTGAGGTGATAACTCATTGTAGTTTTTTTTTTTTTTTTGATTTGAATTTCTCTAAAATATCCCAGAGAAGGCAATGGCAATCCACTCCAGTACTCTTGCATGGAAAATCCCATGGACAGAGGAGCCTGGTGGGCTACAGTCCATGAGGTCGCTAAGAGTTGGACATGACTGAGCAACTTCACTTTCACTTTTCACTTTCATGCATTGGAGAAGGAAATGGCAACCTACTCCAGTGTTCTTGTCTGGAGAATCCCAGGGACGGGGGAACCTGGTAGGCTACCATCTATGGGGTTGCACAGAGTTGGACACGACTAAAGCGACTTAGCAGTAGCAGCAGCAAGATATGCAGATGACACCAGCCTTATGGCAGAAAGTGAAGAGGAACTAAAAAGCCTCTTGATGAAAGTGAATGAGGAGAGTGAAAAAGTTGGCTTAAAGCTCAATATTCAAAAAACGAAGATCATGGCATCTGGTCCCATCACTTCATGGCAAAGAGATGGGGAAACAGTGGAAACAGTGTCAGACTTTATTTTTGGGGGTTTCAAAATCACTGCAGATGGTGATTGCAGCCATGAAATTAAAAGACGCTTACCCCTTGGAAGGAAAGTTATGACTAACATAGATAGCATGTTAAAAAGCAGAGACATTACTTTGCCAACAAAGGTCCGTCTAGTCAAGGATATGGTTTTCCCAGTGGTCATGTATGGATGTGAGAGTTGGACTGTGAAGAAAGCTGAGCGCCAAAGAATTGATGCTTTTGAACTGTGATGTTGGAGAAGACTCTTGAGAGTCCCTTGGACTGCAAGGAGATCCAACCAGTCCATGCTAAAGGAGATCAGTCCTAGGTGTTCATGGGAAGGACTGAGGCTGAAGCTGAAACTCCAGTACCTTGGCCACCTCATGCGAAGAGTTGACTCATTGGAAAAGACCCTGATGCTGGGAGAGATTGGCAGCAGGAGGAGAAGGGGATGACAGAGGATGAGATGGCTGGATGGCATCACCGACTCGATGGACATGAGTTTGTAGAAACTCTGGGAGTTGGTGATGGACAGGGAGGCCTGACGTGCTGCGATTCATGGGGTCACAAAGAGTTGGACACAAGTGAGTGATTGAACTGAACTGAGCTGAATAATTAGTGATGTTGAGCATCTTTTCATGTGCCTTTTGGCCATCTGTATGTCTTCTTTGGAGAAAAGTCTATTTATGTTTTTCAAATGTCCTGATTTTTAATTGGGTTGTTAGTTCTTTTGTATATTGAGTTGTATGAGCTGTTTGTATATTTTGGATATTAACCGCTTGTCAGTCACATCCTTTGCAAATTTTCTGTCACATTCTGTAGATGATCTTTTTGCTTGGTTGATGGTTTCCTTCGCTGTGCAAAAGCTTTCAGGTTTGATTAGATCCCATTTGCTTATTTTCATTTTTATCTCTTTTGCCTTGGGAGACTGACCTATGAAAATATTGCTATGATTTATGTCTGAGAATGTTTTGCATTTGTTGTTCTTTTCTAGGAGTTTTATAGTGTTATATATTATTACTATATAACTGTCTTATATTCTGCTTATTGTTTCCATGATTTCATGATTTTCATTTTCATATGTGTGTGTGTGTGTATGTATAGAGAGTATTTATGTTTATATGTATGTGTGTGTGTGTGTGTGTATGTGTGTATAGAGAGAGAGCACACATTATGTGACCAAGCTGTGTGACCTAAGGCAAGTTTCTCAATGTCTTTAGGTTTCAGTTCTCTCTTGCATACAACAACAATAATAATATCTAACTTGGAGGGTTGTTGTGAAAATTCAGTGCCTTAATGTATAGAAAACCCCTAGAGAAGCACTTGGAATATGCTATGCTTATGGGTAGTGGGAGTGGTAATAGCAGTAGTAATAATGGTAGTAACACTTTTTACTCCTTTGCTAGCTCATGTGCCACCCCCTCTAGGAAGACTAACCTGATTTCCTCTGTTGAAAGCAATTATTTTTTTTACATTTCGATGGTACCTATTCACACCTTTATTCTGGCCCATATTTTATACTAGGTCTATTAGTAAGTCTGTTTCCCCTTAAAGCAGCCATTCTTAATATTATCAGCACATTAAAATCATCTGGGAACTTTTAAAAAGTCATGATCTAAGGCCTGTGCCAGACCAGTTTGAGACTTTCTGAGGATGTGGTGTAGATGTTAGCATTTTTAAAGCTCTTCAGGTGATTGTAATGTGTAGCCAAAGTTAAGTTCCACTCTTTAAGTTCCACTCTTTAAGGCAAGAGTTGGCACACTCTGGCCCACAGGTCAAATTCAGATCACTGTATTTCTGTAAATAAAGTTATATTGGTCTATTTGCTTATGTTATCTATGGCTAATTTCGCACTACAGTAGGAGTGTTGAGTAGTTACAACAGAGGTCCTCAAAGCCTAAATCAGGTACTATCTGGATCATTGCAGAAAGTTTGTTGATCCCTGCCTTTAGAACATAATCTCACTGAGTATAGGGATCATGTCTTATTCATCTCTCCTTTGTCTACATATGCCTAGCACAGTGCCTTGCCCATAGTCACCTAATAAGTGATTGTCCAAGGAACAGATAGAAATAAGGTGGGATGTCCTGTCTGCCAAATTCCAGCCTGAGTTTTATTGGGTTGGCCAAAGAGCTTGTTTGGGTTTTTCTGTAATGAACTTTTTAGCCAACCCAATATTTTTCTAGTAGCACTGACATTAGCCTGTGCAGTTGTCCCTCAGTATCTACAGGGGATTGGTTCCAGGGGCCCCTGCATATACCCAAGTCCACCAATGCTCGAGTCCCATAGTGGGCCCTTCACATCCATGGTTCCACCTCCACAGATTCAATGAGCTACACATGGTGTAGTACTGGATGTATTTACTGAAGAAAATCCATGTATAAGTGGATCCGTGCAGTTCAAACCACTGTCGTTCAAAGGTCAACTGTGTTTTGAAGGATGTGAATTCCAGTCTTCTTTGAGGTAGGGAGAAGATGACCTGGAGAGAGCACTAGAAACAGGAAGTTAGGGAATCTAGCTTGCTTTGCTCCCTGCATGGATTCTAGCCTAGTACTGGCCTCATGGTCATAAGCCTATTTCATTTTTAGAATCTCTAACTGGTTTCCATCTCTCCCAAGTTGCTTTAGGTTGAGAAACACTTGAATTGATTGACTTTTGGCAATCTCTTCCAAATATGTCTTATGGGATGTCTTGTGGTTTAATTGTTTAGGTCACAGCGGTTAAAAGTTGAGGCTTTAGAGTCAGGCACAGTCGGGTGTGAGTCTTGGCTATGTGACCCTGGTCTTAACTGCTTACTGGCTCTGAGCCTCTTTCTCTGCAGCTATAAAATGGCACAGCTGTACATATCTCATAGGGTTCTTGGAGTAAATGAGTTAATGCCTGTAAAACTCTAAGCACAGTATTGGGCAAATACTATGCACTCAGTTAAAGGGTAGCTATTACCATTTTCATTACAGCTGTCATCACCAAACAGAGATCTATTCGACCCTGCCATGTTGCAAAACGCCCTTGTAGGCAAAGGCCATATCCTAGCCGATTCTGTATTTCTGCCACACCTGGTACATACATAGTGGGCTCTCAGTGTGCATCAGTTGTTTGAATTGTATTCTGTCAACCCCAAATAAGGCTATGGCAATGATGCAGATGTCAAACTCCACCTTCTCTCACACTCTGCACTGCCTTCATCCCTAGGCATCTGTGTACTAATCAAGGCCATATATCAAAAATAGGCACTGACACATGTGGTAACTTTACTAGCCATGGGGCCATCAAAAATCCATTTGTCTACATTCTTCAAATGAACAGTAACTTTATTAAAATTCCCACCTATAAACAACACATAGCACATTCAGTTCAGTTCAGTTCAGTCACTCAGTCATGTCTGACTCTTTGCGACCCCATGAACTGCAGCACGCCAGGCCTCCCCGTCCACCACCAACTCCCAGAGTTCACCCAAACCTATGTCCATTGAGTCGGTGATTCCATCCAACCATCTCATCCTCTGTCGTCCCCTTCTCATCCTGCCCTCAATCTTTCCCAGCATCAGGGTCTTTTTCAATGAGTCAACTCTTCACATGAGGTGGCCAAAGTATTGGAGTTTCAGCTTCAACATCAGTCCTTCCAATGAACACCCAGGACTGATCTCCTTTAAGATGGACTGGATGGATCTCCGTGCAGTCCAAGGGACTCTCAAGAGTCTTCTCCAACACCACAGTTCAAAAGCATCAATTCTTCTGTGCTCATAGCACATTAATTTTTCTTAAAGAAAGGAACTGCTGTTGGGATGGTGTCATCAAAACACTTGTTTCAATAAGTCTAAATTGCTAAGATAGTGCTTATATTCAAAACTCAAGGACATGTAATGGGCCAGATTCTCCATCTTTGACAGGACAAAAGTAAAAAGGCGTTTTAAAGCTGGTGATCATTTTTCCTGCTTCAACACCAAATTGGGCTCAGGGACTGCTATGTTAGCCTGGGAATAATGCACTGTGTTTTGGAAATGTAACTGTTTGTATTAACAAAATGCCACTGAACAGATGCTCCCAGGCCAGCATGTCTGGACTTGGCCACTTTCATTGATTTATTTAATGCTGTCCCCAGGAGGATAAGTGGGGCAGACACCTTAGCCAGTGAGAGATCGCTGTGGGGCAGCGCTGTGCTTGTCAGCTCAACAGCAAAAAGCACAATATCTGGGGTCCTCATTAAAGGTCAAGCCTTTGGGTTTCAGGGCCAACAGCAAAACCCATGGGGTGGGGAGAGTGGAGTTCATTTTCCCTAGCCTCTGCCTCCTTTTTTTGTGCCCTTTGACTACCACCCCAATTCCACAGCAGGTGCTACTTATCTTTACACTCAGCCTATATTAATGGCAATTTTTAATGTGGCCCCTTCCCAGGGGTGTTGCATTTGTACAGAGGTCAATGGTCTCAAAAGAATAACATGATAGTAGTAAATAAACCTAAAGAAAGGCATGCCAAGACACATTTTAGTCAAACTTCTGAAAACTGAAGACAGAAAAAAAATAATGAAAGTGATGAGAGAAATAATATTTTGCCTAGAGTGGAAAAACATAATTCAAGTTACAGTGGATTTTTAAAATCAGAAACTATGGTGGCCAGAAAGATGTGGCACAAGATTGTTAGAGTGTCAGAAAAATAGAACTGTCAAACATATATCCCACCTCCAGCAAACATATCCTTCAAGGAATTAAGAGGCAATCAAGGCTCTTGTCCCCCATGGGTAGGTTATTTTATTTAATTATTATTGTTAATTCTTTTAAGTGATTTTTGACATTTTATTTTATTAAAGTATGATTGATTTACAATGTTGTGTTTCTGGTGTATAGCAAAGTGTTTCATATGTGTGTATATATTTTTTCATTTTATTTTCCATTATGGTTTATTATAAGATATTGTATATATTTTCCTGTGCTATACGGTAGGGTCTTGTTTATTTTATATATAATAGCTTGCAACTGTGAATCCCAATCTCCCAATCCTTCCCTTCCCCACCCACACTCCCCCTTGGTGACCTCAATCTGTTCTCTATGTCTGTGAGTCAGTTTCTGTTTCATAGATAAATTCATTTGCATCATATTTTAGATTCCACATAAAAGGAATATCATATGGTATTTGTCTTTCTTTCTCTCTCTCTCTCTCTCTCTTTTTTTTTTTTGGCTGCACCTTTTTGGCATGCAAGTTAGTTTCCTGACCAGGGATCAAACCCATGTTCCCTGCAGTGTAAGCAAGGAATCTTAACCACTGGACCACAAAGGATGTTCCTGTCTTTCTCTTTTTGACTAACTTCACTTAGTATGATAATCTCTAGGCCCATCCCTGTTACGGCAAATGGCATTATTTTATTCTTTTTTTATGGCTGAGTAATGTTCCATTATATATACATTTCATATCTTCTTTATCCATTCATCTGTTAATGGACATTTAAGTTTGTTTCCATGTCTTGGCTATTGTAAATATTGTAAATAGTCCTGCTGTGAGCACTGGGGTGCATGTATCTTTTTGAATTATGTTTTTCTGAGGGTACATCCCTAATAAGTGGGATTGCTGGGTCATACGACAAACAAGACATTCTTAGATGAAGGCAAACTAAGAACACTCACTGCCAGCAGACAGTGAATGTCTGCTACCTTAGAAGATAGTTCAAGAAGTTCTTGGAGGAGAAAGGAAATTATAAAAGAAAGAATCTTGGATTGTCTGGAAGGAAGAAAGTTGACATCACATTTGACAGTAAAAACATCCTTGATTCTATAGTGAAAGGGAATGGGGAGAGTAGAGAGAAGGAAAGCCTGGAAGTGATTCTTTATAGAATAATGCTAACTAATAAATATAGAAGGAAAAATAGAATTAGTGAGCCACCATTTTACATCCTCCAGTGTAATAACAAGTGCAAGCATAGATCATTACTGGAGAGTAGAACCATTGGGTGAAAAGTTTTTGGGAGCTGAGAGTCAAAAGGACTCAGGGTATCACTGTATAGTTAACTTTAACTATGAAGGAAAAAAGGTACATTTACAGTGTAGAGAGGGTGTTTGCTATGACCAGTGCATTTTCTTGGCAAAACTCTATTAGTCTTTGCCCTGCTTCATTCCGCATTCCAAAGCCAAATTATCCTGTTACTTGATTTCCTACTTTTGCATTCCAGTCCCCTGTAATGAAAAGGATGTCTTTTTTGGGTGTTAGTTCTAAAAGGTCTTGTAGGTCTTCATAAAACCGTTTAACTTCAGATTGATTATATTCTTTGCAGCCAAGATGAAGAAGCTCTATACAGTCAACAAAAACAAGACCAGGAGCTGACTGTGGCTCAGATCATGAACTCCATATTACCAAATTCAGACTCAAATTGAAGAAAGTAGGGAAAACCACTCAGCCATTCAGGTATGACCTAAATAAAATCCCTTATGATTATACAGTAGAAGTGAGAAATAGATTTAAGGGACTAGATCTGATAGATAGAGTGCCTGATGAACTATGGAATGAGGTTTGTGACATTGTACAGGAGACAGGGATCAAGACCATCCCCATGGAAAAGAAATGCAAAAATGCAAACTGGCTGTCTGGGGAGGCCTTACAAATAGCTGTGAAAAGAAGAGAAGCGAAAAGCCAAGGAGAAAAGGAAAGATATAAGCATCTGAATGTGGAGTTCCAAAGAATAGAAGGAGAGATAAGAAAGCCTTCTTCAGCGATCAATGCAAAGAAATAGAGGCAAACAACAGAATGGGAAAGACTAGAGATCTCTTCAAGAAAATTAGAGATACCAAGGGAACATTTCATGCAAAGATGGGCTCGATAAAGGACAGAAATGGTCTGGACCTAACAGAAGCAGAAGATATTAAGAAGAGGTGGCAAGAATACATGGAAGAACTGTACAAAAAAGATCTTCATGACCCAGATAATCATGATGATTTGATCACTAATCTAGAGCCAGACATCTTGCAATGTGAAGTCAAGTGGGCCTTAGCATCACTACGAACAAAGTTAGTGGAGGTGATGGAATTCCAGTTGAGCTGTTTCAAATCCTGAAAGATGATGCTGTGAGAGTGTGGCACTCAATATGTCAGCAAATTTGGAAAACTCAGCAGTGGGCACAGGACTGGAAAAAGTCAGTTTTCATTCCAATTCCAAAGAAAGGCAATGCCAAAGAATACTCAAACTACCGCACAATTGCCACTCATCTCAAGTGTTAGTAAAGTAATGCTCAAAATTCACCAAGCCAGGCTTCAGCAATACGTGAACTGTGAACTCCCTGATGTTCAAGTGGTTTTAGAAAAGGCAGAGGAACCAGAGATCAAATTGCCAACATCCGCTGGATCATGGAAAAAGCAAGAGAGTTCCAGAAAAACATCTATTTCTGCTTTATTGACTATGCCAAAGCCTTTGACTGTGTGGATCACAAGAAACTGTGGAAAATTCTGAAAGAGATGGGAATACCAGACCACTTAACCTGCCTCTTGAGAAATCTGTATGCAGGTCAGGAAGCAACAGTTAGAACTGGACATGGAACAACAGACTGGTTCCAAATAGGAAAAGGAGTACGTCAAGGCTGTATATTGTCACCCTGCTTATTTAACTTCTATGCAGGGTACATCATGAGAAACGCTGGACTGGAAGAAACACAAGCTGGAATCAAGATTGCTGGGAGAAATATCAATAACCTCAGATATGCAGATGACACCACCCTTATGGCAGAAAGTGAAGAGGATCTAAAAAGCCTTTTGATGAAAGTGAAAGAGGAGAGTGAAAAAGTTGGCTTAAAGCTCAACATTCAGAAAACGAAGATCGTGGCATCTGGTCCCATCACTTCATGGGAAATAGATGGAGAAACAGTGTCAGACTTTATTTTTTGGAGCTCCAAAATCACTGCAGATGGTGACTACAGCCATGAAATTAAAAGAAGCTTACTCCTTGGAAGGAAAGTTATGACTAAGCTAGATAGTACATTCAAAAGCAGAGACATTACTTTGCTGACCAAGGTCCGTCTAGTCAAGGCTATGGTTTTTCCTGTGGTCATGTATGGATATGAGAGTTGGACTGTGAAAAAGGCTGAGTGCCAAAGAATTGATGCGTTTGAAGTGTGGTGTTGGAGAAGACTCTTGAGGGTCCCTTGGACTGTAAGGAGATCCAACCAGTCCATTCTGAAGGAGATCAGCCCTGGGATTTCTTTGGAAGGAATGATGCTAAATCTGAAGCTCCAGTACTTTGGCCACCTCATGTGAAGAGTTGACTCATTGGAAAAGACTCTAATGCTGGGAGGGATTGGGGGCAGGAGGAGAAGGGGATGACAGAGGATGAGATGGCTGGATGGCATCACTGACTCGATGGACGTGAGTCTGAGTGAACTCCGGGAGTTGGTGATGGACAGGGAGCGCTGGCATGCTGCGATTCATGGGGTCACAAAGAGTCGGACATGACTGAGTGACTGAACTGAACTGAACTGAACTGAACTGAAAGGGAGTTTGGGTCTTCGCTAAGTGTCCATCAACAGAAGATTGGAAAAAGATGTGGTATAATCTATAATGGAATATTAGCCATAAAACAGAATGAAATGTTTTTCCATTTGTAACAACATGGTTGGACCTGGACGGTATCATGCTTAGTGAAAGAAGTCAAAGACAAACACTATATGTTATCACTTATATGTAGAATCTAAAAAATAATACAACTGAATATAAAAAAGTAAAAACAGATTCACAGATACAGAGAACAAACTAGTGGTTAACAGTGTGGAGAGGAAAAGTGGGATGGGTAAGGTAGGGGTATAGGATTAAGAGGTACCAACTACTGTGGATAAATTAAATAAACTATAAGAATGTAATGTACAGCACAGGGAAATATATTGAGTTTGTCAAAAGGACCATTTGAGTTTTTCTGTAATGTTGTATAACCCAAATAAACTTATTGGCCAATCCAATAATTTACTTTGTAATAAATTTAAGTGGAATGTAATCTATAAAATACTAAATCACTGCATCATCTATCTAGTCATATAAAGCAGACACAGTGTATTTCAGGTTTCTCAAGGAGTTTTCTACAACTATTAGAAACACAAATGAAATCTCAAAGTTCTGGAAGGCATTGATTTGCTATGTGCTTCTTTTATAGACTATAGTCGAGAACATGGATTTCAACCATCACTATATGAATACCAGTTACTAGAATGGCCTTTCTCTACTGAGTGGCTTTGGGAGGTGTAATACTGTCAGTTAGGCTGGTCATGAATGGTGTGACTTAACAGAGCTTTCCTCCTCTATCAGAGATAAGCTCTGCCATTAGCAAGATACTGCTTTCAAATCCTAGCCCTGCCTCTTACTAGCTATGTGTGAATTTAAGGTGGGTAAGTAAACTGATCCGAAATTTCGTGTCATCATCTTTAAATTGAATAACACCTGCCCCATAATGTAGTAAGCATTAAATGCCAGAAATGAATATTCTATTTTTTAGTAATGTGAAATTCAATGAGTATCATTAACAAAAGCTGAGCACAGTGTCTGGCATAAACCAATTATTAACTCCCTTTCTTTAGATGCACACAAAGCCAGATTTTTATGTACAAAGGGATGAGTCTTCTACTCATAGGGAAAATTGAAATTCTACAGGGTTTTCCATGTGAAAGTAAATGGGGTGGGTGGAATGCAGTCACTGTTGGCTTATCAGTGAGGTGGAGATAGAAGAAAACAAGTGCCATGTAATGTATATACTAGAAATCAGTGAGCAACAAAGAGGACTGCAGAAGCAAAGCCAATACCAGAAAGTAATACCAATAATTTAGTGCATGAGTACTCAAAGTTATAGAGGCAATCAATGACTGGAGAGTGTAGTCCAGATACCAAGACAGTTGCACTGATTCTACTAAATGGTTTAACTCACTTCTAGGACCTTTTCTTGTGAAGAGTGGGCAGTGACTCTTGCACAAAGGTGACACTGAAGATTCATGACACTATAGTCCGTTGAATGTTTTTTCCATTTTCCTGGCCAAGTGAGATAAGAAAGCATGACCATCAATGTAGAAGGCTTTATAGATGTATCACAAGCTTCCAGAGCTCTCCCAGGGGCATGAGGTGTTAGATTTTGCCAAGATGCTGATATATCTTAAATTCTCTATTTTGTTTCAGCAATAACTATATGGTCATAGGCCACATGATGGTGGGTGAGGATGTTCCAGAATCCCCTCAAAAGGTTGATATTTGTTTTAACCATCATGGATAGAGGTGAAGGCAGTGACACAGGTCTCACAGGTCTCATGTGTTGCCAAATGGACAGAATGGAGGTGGTGAGAATTAGGTCAATCATACACTCTTGTCTCTCTAAAGGTGTGTGTCAGGGGCTCATGTCTACAGTTATGTGTTGTGTCTTCATCCAGGGCAGTGTACTCTGATGGTTAGACTGAACTACCCGCTATTATAAGAGCAATTACTTATGCCAGGCACCATGGTGCTGGAGATGAGTGGAAGTAAGTGCAGGAAGTAAAAAACCATAGGTATTTAGAAATATTGTTAAAGTTGTAGACACATGAGAAAGAGAGAAACAGGGAGACTTTTGAGGCAAGGCTCCCAGGGAGGATAATCTTCAGTGAATTCACAGTAGACCATACTGTGAATCCTGACATTGCACAGTGAGACTCTTATTTTGTTTCCAGTGTGCTCAGAGTTGATTAGGGTCTGGAGGATTGATGCTATTAAAACCACAGAAGTTGATGTATAAGCCAAACAACAATTTATTCTCTTTTAATGAAAATTAACTGCCAAGAAGGTAGAATACTTTATGTCAATTTGTTAGCAAATTTTCTCCCCATAACAGAATTTATATGGGAAAGTAATTAAAATCAGATTATATCTTAGAGCATGGACTCAGAACAAGGGGGTTAGGTGGCAATCTTAATGGCTAATGGCACAAATTGAGATGACCTGGGGCCTGTGTCCCAACGTAGATGGACCTGTGAAATCATCTGCTGGTCAGCATCCTCTCTCTGACTCTGGAGAGATTACTGATGCCCTATGGCTCTTTAGCTGCTCCCCCCACTACATCTAGATCCCAAGCAAATGATTCTCATGTTAACAATTCCTTCTTCAGACTTGTAAAATGATTAGATTCTTTCTTGCTTGGTGATATCAACCATGTAGCAGATATGCCCCCCTAAACTACAACCTTGGTTGGACCTGAGGATTCCCCAAGCCTTTTCAATTACAGACTGCATCTTTGAGTAGGGTACATGACATTTGTTCTTTATAGATTTTAGTTAGTTTCACTCTCAGAGAAATTCACTTAGGTATAGGACTCATCCATGCAACTCTCTTTATGCTAAGTAATTAACTGATTCTAATTGAAGAGGATGGTGTCACTATAACAAAATGTTTAAGTAGTAAACAAAATTCTTGCTAGCTAGTAGGCAGTAAAGCATTGTCCCAGCATCCTTTTCATACACTCAGTCTGGCTGTTGGATTGCACAAGATAGAGTACAAGAGATCCCTGACTGGAAATTTCTCAAAAAGGGACTTCTAGAAGTAGGAGGTGAACAGAACTTCATAGCCCAGGTTTTTTTTTTTTTATTTTATTTTTTAAATTTTTTTTTAAATTTTTAAATCTTTAATTCTTACATGCATTCCCAAACATGAACCCCCCTCCTACCTCCCTCCCCATAACATCTCTCTGGGTCATCCCCATGCACCAGTTCCAAGCATGCTGTATCCTGCATCAGACATAGACTGGCGATTCAATTCTTACATGATAGTACACATGTTAGAATGTCATTCTCCCAAAGCCCAGGTTTAATTATCTGCTCTGATAGGTGATGAAATCTGAGGAAGAAGGTAATGTTGCTGCAGAGGGAACATTTTCCTCATAACTTAGTGTGTATGATAAGTCACTTTAGTCATTTCTGACTCTTTGTGACCCTGTGGACTGTACCCTGCCAGGCTCCTTTGTCCATTGAATCTTCCAGGCAGGAATATTGGAGTAGGATGTCTTTTTCTACTGTAGGGGATCTTCCCAACCTAGGGATCAAACCTGAGTCTCACGTCTCCTGCACTAGCAAGTAGGTTCTTTACTACTAGTACCACCAGGGAAGTCTACATGAAACAGTGAAATTTTTATATGTCAAATTTTTATATGCACATAAAGTGTACATAATAATAAATTGTTGTCATTGTTTAATTGCTAAGTTGTGTCCAACTCTTTTCAATCCCATGGACTACAGCCCACCATGTTCCTACTCCATGGGATTTCCCAGGCAAGAATACTGAAGTTGGTTGCCATTTCTTTCTCCTGAGCATCTTCCTGACCCAGGAATGGAATCTATGTCTCCTGCTTGGCAGGTGGATTATTTACTACTGAGCCACCTGGGAAGCCCATGATAAATTGTGGCCCTAAGATAAAATTGATGGTTAAGTCAATTAAATGCTCCTATTAACATATCAGGACCACACTGAAGTCAGTAACAAAAGTGACTGGAGTCCGCTGGGTTAGCCGTTTATGACAGAATTGGTGGTGGTAGATTAGGATACCTGCAGGTAATGCCAGAGTCACTTAAATTTCAAGTAGAGCTACCTATTAGAGGCTCTCATACAATCCCAGTACACTAGTGGGAATTTTTCACCGCAATAGGAATTTGTGCATTCAGGTCTCCTTGTTGTAAGAGCATATGAAATAAGGTGGATAGGATATATAGCAAGCTATTGATAAGGGAGACTCCTTGCAAATACAAACCAGAATTGACACATTGGTTAGTGTGGCACTGGTGGGTGAAAAGTGCTGTTGTTAGTGCTATAGGCTAAGACTAATAAAATCCTAGCTGGGCCTAGGTAGGGTCAAAGCATAATTTTCTAGGACAAACTACAGTGGTGCTTCATGTTCTGAGAGGTCTTGGTGGCTGCTGCTGCTGCTGCTGCTAAGTCGCTTCAGTCGTGTCCGACTCTGTGCGACCCCATAGACGGCAGCCCACCAGGCTCCTCCATCCCTGGGATTCTCCAGGAAAGATGGTGGCTGCTAGGAAATACTTATTTAATGATTTTACTTCAGGGAATTCATTACAGGGATATACTTCAGCACCAAGAAGGGAACTAGGAGCATATAGTTACCAGAAAACACCAATTATGCCTGCATAGCCTTAACGTTTTAGGGATTTTTACCTTTCAGCATAGCCCTAGTTTTGTTCAGTTCCATTAGGAATCCATATGCAGAGTGGAGGGATGCCAAAAGCATAGCACAAGCAATGATACCCCCATTTCGTGATTTTTTGTAAAGATGATGTTGATGTATATACCCCAGGATTTTAAACATGAGATGGTTTAGAAAATTATCATTAATTGCTCTTTAAGAAACTCAACTAGGTTAGAGTCCCCAGAAGTGATCTATAGGGGTAGAGCTTAGCATCAATGGGCAGAGATCCTAGATGGTGACCATGCTTAGGCCTTTAGAGTCAGAAACGACTGAAGGGCCTGATTCTCAGTCTACACTGGAGATTTAGTCAGCTACCGCTGCCCCTCCCCCCCCATCTAAGGCAGCAATGACATGCTTCAGACATAGTCATTATGATGTAACACATTCTCCAAATCTCACTAAATAGTTATCAGAGGTCATTATCCTAGAGCATTTTGAATTGTCCCAAGACATGCTGGAACCTGAAGTTGGTTTGGAGCAAAACGGAGGAGGCTAGGGCTTGGCTAAAAGCATGTTCCTGCCTGAAGGGCTAATTTTAAAAGAAGTGGACCCAAAGTTGCAAGCAGAGAGCTTGGAGGTCCATACCATCTAGTTTGTCAATAGCAAAAGATCCAGGTAGTTGGGCAAGTAGAAGCATTTAAATAGTAATAAAATAAATAATCATGAAACGGTGGCAGTGTTGTGGTTCCATGAAATTTGGTTTATTTTAAGATAAGTTCTAGTGAACAGATAGAACATGAATCAGCTTCTAGTAGAAAATGTTGGTAAGATATGGAAATACAACTGGGACTTCAGCAAAGAGTCCTAAACCCACAGGGAACTAGCATACAGGCCAGTGAGAGTGAGGGTAAAAGGCTTGGGCCACAATGTAGGCACAAAGACTTGGGCCACAACTCTCAATCTAGGTATCTATCACCCATTGGTGAGGATGGAGTTTTCCAAGGCATTACCAGGATGGTTTCCATTGGGTCTTAAAGGGCAGAATTTTGCCTGCAGGCTTCAATACTCTTGGAAAATTAGTCCAAGCTGCAGAAAGTACCTGGAAGTTGTTTTCATCATTGCTGGATCAGGTTTGGTGATGAGTCACCTAATAAACAAGATCTGTTTGCTGAAATTCTCAGAAGCATGAATTTATGACTGTCTATAAAGCGGTATCATAGTTCCCCATCTGTATTTTAAATGTTAATGCAGAATATAAATCAGTAAGGCTGAAGGTGAGAGGGGTATATTAACAATGTGAATTGTCTGGGCTCCTCTTACTGATGAGTTAGGTCATTTATCCTTGCTTGGGCTTGAGAACTTTTGGCAAGGCAATCTATTGTGAACTGACCAGCATGGCTGCAGTAGAGGCATGCCTGAATTTTTTTCTGGTGGGCTTGTTTGACTGGAGTGAGAGGTGGCTCACTTGCTTGCAGCTGTATAGGGTCTTCCTTGGGTGTTGGCTCTGTAGAGTTGAAGAAGCTTGGTAGAAGCTCTGGCTGGTCATTATGCTTCTTGCCCAACTGAATACACTGAGTTATGACAAGGTCTGGGAGATTGTCCATCAGATCTGGGCCACTAACTTCATCCTGAATGGAGTCAGCTAGTTCTTTTTGGAAATGGTCACTTTGATTAGATTCATCATCTCTCAGATTCTTAGGAAGGAGCTGAAAAGTAGTAGCATCCTGCTGAGAGAAGTTGGCTTGCTTCTCTGTCAAACTTAGTATTCACCAGGGGGTTCATTTTCTGTTTTGTGGGCTCACCAAATGACTGCGGAACTCAAGAAGAAATTTCTCATACTGCTTTAACAGAGCACTCTGATAGGTGGTGATTCTGTACAGTTGTCTATTGTATCTTCTGGAATCAAATAAGACTAGGCAGAATTGAATACCAGGACTGGATACCGGTGAGCAGACAGTGGTTTTGCTGTCATTAGAAGGACAGCGTCATGAGCAAGTAGCCAAATCTATTAGCTATGAGGTCACAAAGGTATGCTGAGAGCTCAGAGATGCTCAAAACTGTTGTTCACTTTTCAATGTTGCCTGTTCTTCATGAAGAATAACAATGTTTTGCATATTCAGAAGAAATTAATTACCTTAGGACACACAGAAGATTTGGAATTAAGATAAAAGAAAAGTTATAGTAGATTACTTTTTCCCTTCCCCTTCTTGATAATACCGGGGCATTTGCCCTCAGACTAAGCCTTTGGTTATAAAGTTTCTTTCTTTATAAAATAATCAATTGATTTTATAATCCAAAGTGATCTTAGAAATCATCCAGGCCACATTCATAATTTCACAGAGGATAAAAACAGACCCAGAGAGGTAAACATGTTTACCCAAGGTCACACAACTAGTTAATATCTGAGGTGGCATGTTCAGCAGGAATGCTGTCTAAAACAGCACTTCCTCCAGAACTACAAACATACTTAAGCTGCTGCTGCTGCTGCTAAGTTTCTTCAGTCATGTATTACTCTGTTGGACACCATAGATGGCAGCCCACTAGGTTTCCCTGTCCCTGGGATTCTCCAGGCAAGAACAATGGAGTGGGTTGCCATTTCCTTCTCCAATGCATAAAAGTGAAAAGTGAAAGTGAAGTTGCTCAGTGGTGTCTGACTCTTAGAGACCCCATGGACTGAAGCCTACCAGGCTCCTCCATCCATGGGATTTTCCAGGCAAGAGTACCAGAGTGGGTTGCCATTGCCTTCTCCCATGCTTAAGCTACTTGAGCATAATGACAGTTCTTTACCCTTGCTACTCCAAAAGCTCTCAGGGAACCATCAGCTTTGGCATCACCAGGGAGGTTGTTGGATATATGGACTCTAAGGCCCCATTCTAGACCTACTGGAACAGTATTCCATTTGAACAAGATTCTCTAGGTGATTTGAGTGTTCACTGAAGTTTGAGAAGTGTTGCTCTAGAGGATACTTAGCCAGAAATGGAATACTTACTGGTTGAACTTGATTCTCAGTGCATATCCTGCAGTGCTCTGGGGATCTGATTGCTGTGCTGATTGTTAATGTATTTTTTCTGGGTTTCTAGTCTGTGTTTGAGGTCACATGGTTGCCATGGAGATGATTAAGACATCACAGACAAAATGAAGAGGTGAGATTCACAACCTAGGAAACAAGAACAGAATATACTTAAAAGTATAAAGATAATACTCCATTGTGTATATGTACCACAGCTTTCTTATCCATTCATCTGCTGATGGACATCTAGGTTGTTTCCATGTCCTGGCTATTGTAAACAGTGCTGCGATGAACATTGGGGTACATGTGTCTCTTTCAATTCTGGTTTCCTCGGTGTGTATGCCCAGAAGTGGGATTGCTGGGTCATAAGGTAGTTCTATTTGCAATTTTTTAAGGAATCTCCACACTGTTCTCCATAGTGGCTGTACTAGTTTGCATTCCCACCAACAGTGTAGGAGGGTTCCCTTTTCTCCACACCCTCTCCAGCATTTATTGCTTGCAGATTTTTGGATCGCAGCCATTCTGACTGGTGTGAAGTGGTACCTCATTGTGGTTTTGATTTGCATTTCTCTAATAATGAGTGATGTTGAGCATCTTTTCATGTGTTTGTTAGCCATCCGTATGTCTTCTTTGGAGAAATGTCTACTTAGTTCTTTGGCCCATTTTTTGATTGGGTCGTTTATTTTTCTGGAATTGAGCTGCAGAAGTTGCTTGTATATTTTTGAGATTAGCTGTTTGTCAGTTGTTTCAGTTGCTATTATTTTCTCCCATTCAGAAGGCTGTCTTTTCACCTTGCTTATATTTTCCTTTGTTGTACAGAAGCTTTTAATTTTAATTAGATCCCATTTGTTTATTTTTGCTTTTATTTCCAGAATTCTGGGAGGTGGATCATAGAGGATCCTGCTGTGATTTATGTCTGAGAGTGTTTTGCCTATGTTCTCCTCTAGGAGTTTTATAGTTTCTGATCTTACATTTAGATCTTTAATCCATTTTGAGTTTATTTTTGTGTACGGTGATAGAAACCCTCAGCCGTTAAAAAGAATTCATTTGAATCAGTTCTGATGAGATGGGTGAAACTGGAGCCAATTATACAGAGTGAAGTAAGCCAGAAAGAAAAACACCAATACAGTATACTAACACATATATATGGAATTTAGGAAGATGGCAATGACGACCCTGTATGCAAGACAGGAAAAAAGACACAGATGTGTATACCAGACTTTTGAACTCAGAGGGAGAGGGAGAGGGTGGGATGATTTGGGAGAATGGGAATTATAACATGTATACTGTCATGTAAGAATTGAATCTCCAGTCCATGTCTGACGTAGGGTGCAGCTTGCTTGGGGCTGGTGCATGGGGATGACCCAGAGAGATGTTGTGGGGAGGGAGGTGGGAGGGGGGTTCATGTTTGGGAACGCATGTAAGAATTAAAGATTTTAAAATTAAAAAAAAAATAAAAAATTAAAATAAAAAAAAAAAACTTCCCTCTCCAAAGAATACTCCATGTGTTGAAAATGGCGATGCTGCAAATAGAGGAAAAGGAAAACACTCTTTATGTATTTACAAATAAATGTTTGGAATTTCAATCAGAAGTTTATATATCCCATGGAAAAAAAAAAAGTATAAAGATAAAAATCGTCAGTCTCCCCTTCATTGATAACACAAATTAAGAAACCAGGTAAAGTTTAAAAGACATCCAAACATTGTATATTGGTTGCACTCTTCTGTTATATATTTAATTTCTCTTATTGTCCTTTACTTGTGCAGCAAATTGGCCCTTTGAGGGCAAAAAAAAAAAAAATGTGTATCACTGAGTGTAAGAGTTGATTCTCTAGGTTTTATTTGATGACACCTCCTCTCTAGACCTATAGAAGATATTATTGGAAAAATGAAATTGTTTAAGATTGGAGACAGAAACTTGGGCTGGAAACTTACCCAAATCATCAGTTGGATGATTTGATTGAAGAACTTGTTTTCTTCTTAATTTCCTCTTTTATAATGAGGATGAGTATACTGTCAAAAGGGTGTTGTGAATCTCAATGAAACAATAGATAGGTGCTCTGAGTAGCAACATAAAAAATGAGTGATTTCCTTCCAATATTTTCCCAATGCAGCTGAACAATTCCAATGTTGAGACTCTATCCTCATCACATAATACCAAAGTAGGAAGATCCTGTCATACATCCTTTCTCCTTTTCTATATCTCATCTATATATTTTCCTATTCACCTTTCAGAGATCTTTTACTTTCTAAGGCCCATCCATGAGTTTATTCCTGCCTACTCAGCTAGGTTTCAACTAATATAAGATGTTAATTTTTGAAGGTAAATGATTGGCCTTTCTCAGGGCATTCATTTCCGCCCCCCCCCCCTCAAACTTTATTGTGTGTAAGAGTCTGCTTGGTACTGGTCTCTAGCAATTTTGATTCAGTATGTCTGGAGTGGATACCAGGAACCTGTACCAGTTAACTAGGAGATTTCTTTTGCTGATGGTCCTTGTGAGAAAAGCCATACACAAACATCATGGAATAAACCCATATTAGTTGCATCTCACAGTAGGAATGGGGAGGTGACATTTGTAAGTAGGAGGTTGACCCTCATGTGACATACAATGGGTGATAGCCTATTCCACCTCCATATAAAGCCCACAAAGAGCCCTCACTGTCCTTAACAACTGTTCATCTCTTTATGGTAGTAGAAAGCAAGAGTTCAGCATAAATGTTCTAGAGTCATAATAATCTGGGTCCAAACCCTGGCTTGCCAAATGCCGTGTGGCTCTGGACAAATTATTTAACCTCTGTAATAATCAGTTCCAAACTTTAAAATGGAGATGATTTTAATATCTCATGGTATCATTAGTATTAAATGAGATGAAAAGAGATTAGCAAAGCTCCATGCAGATGGCAAATGCTCCATAAATGTTAGCTATCATTATTCTAGGTCCATAGTCTATGTTTTAGAATTTAAATTATTTTCATATTTTAGACTGCATGTATGTACTGTTTATTACATAACACCCCCAACAGTGTCTGGGAAAACATCCCATAATTTATCCATTAACATTTCTGCAGGAAAAAATGTCTAAATATTCAGAAACTAAGTTCATGTCAGTTTAGGTCAGGTTTTTGTGCCAAATAAGTTTTGGCACCAAATTGATAAAAAAAAAAACTTCTGTTGTATACAGCATTTTGATTTAAAAATTGAATATAAGGGTTTGTGCACCGCTACCAAACTCTTTTGGGGGGAGATGTGCAATTATAACTTTTCCCTCTCTGTCCCTGCTTTCTGCCCTTTCTCTCTACTGTCAGAAGTTTCAGAATATCTGTTAAGGTCTCCTGTTTCTTTACAGAATTATGTATTCAAAATGGCAGAACTTTTTCTAATTAATGTGTCACTGGTGAAATGCTTGCTAAAATTATAAGCCTTAGCCCAAATGCAAATCACACAATGACACTGTTGTCAATGGCAATTGCTTAATCCCTCAAAGAAAATCTACCTTACCTTATTATTTTGGAAATTTCTTTTCCTCTAGATGTGAATGGCTTCCTATTGGATTGTTCCAGCAGATCCTTTTGTGCGAGGCTGACAATCTAGAGGAGTTCCAGATCACAATCTTTTGGAGATGAAGTTGAAACAGAGCTCATAGCTCAAATGAACAGGCTTGAGAGATCCAACTCATGAGCCTAGACTAGGTGTGATAGAAAACTGCACGTGCTTAAACTTTTCCTTATCAGTATGAATTTCAACTATGAAAACAACAGCATAGAAATAGGTTTCGTGAACTATTGCAGGTCACTTGGGTATTTGTGTTCAGTTTGACTCAAAGTGATAGTTAAGAGTTTGCCCAGATATATAATTACTCCATTCTGGAGTTCCCTGAGACTTATTTGGAGAAGGGCCTGTCATACCCTGCTGCTTATAAGAGAGCTTTGATACCTTACCCTGCTTTATTTTCAGGCTGTTCTACATAACCCATTGGTAGTTGCATTCTTATTCTTGGTCACCAGATCTTATAAGGGATGCTACTAATGGGAGCTAAATGTGTATGCGTTAGTCATTCAGTCATGTCCAGATCTTTGCTACTCCATGGGCTGTAGTCTGCCAGCCTCCTCTGTCCATGGAGTTCTCAAGGCAAGAATGCTGGAGTGGGTAGCCATTCACATCTCCAGGGGATCTTCCTGATCCAGGGATTGAACCTGGGTCTCCTAATTGCAGGCCGATTATTTAAGGTCTGGGCTACCAGGGAAGCCCATAGGAGCTAAACTGATACACAGATAACCCTCATAAGGTGACCACAGGGCATACTGTTAGGACGTATCTGAAGACTTGGCTGTGACCCCCACCTCTGCCACCATCTATATTTACAACCTTGGGCAAGTCACTTCCTCTCTCTGGGTCAGTTTCTAAATCTATATAATGAAAGCATTGGGTTTTTCTCAAAGTTTATCAAGAAAAGAAATCATGATTCAGAAGGGTTAGCAAAAGACCTTGGAATCTGAATTTTTATGTTTGGCTACCGCCAAATTATTCTGTGTCAAGAATTTTTCACATTTCACCTTTAGAATATTGGGGTACTGATTACTGCAAAATTCAGACTTAAATTGAAGAAAGTAGGGAAAACTGCTGGATCATTCAGGTATCACCGGAATGAAATCCCTTACAATTATACAGTGGAAGTGACCAATAGATTCAAGGGATTAGATTTGATACACAGAGTGAAAGTAGAATGATGGACAGAGGTTTCTGACATTTTACAGGAGGTAGTGATCAAGTCCATCCCCAAGAAAAACAAATTCAAAAAGGCAAAAGGGTTTTTTTGAGGAGGCCTTACAGTTAGCTAGGAAAGGAGAGAAGCTAAAAGGCAAGTGAGAAAGAAAAGATATACCCATCTGAATGCAGTGTTCCGAAGAATAGCAAGGAGAGAGAAGAAAGCCTTCCTAAGTTACCAGTGCAAAGATATAGAGGAAAACAATAGAATGGGAAAGATTAGAGATCTCTTCAAGAAAATTAGAGAACCAATGGTACATTTCATGCAAAGATGGGCACAGGAAAGGACAGAAACAGTAGGGACCTAACAGAAGCAGAAGATATTATGAAGAGGTGGCAAGAATACACAGAAGAACCATATGAAAAAGATCTTAATGACCCAGATAACCACGATGGTGTGACCACTCACCTACAGCCAGACATCCTGGAATGCTAAGTCAAGTAGGCCTTAGGAAGCATCACTAGGAACAAAACTAGTGGAGGTGATGGAATTCCAGCAGAGCTATTTCAAATTCAAAAAGATGATGCTGTGAAAGTGCTACCCCCAATATGCCAGCAAATTTGGAAAACTCGTGGTGACAGGACTGGAAAAGGTCAGTTTTTATTCCAATCCCAAAGAAAGACAATGCCAAAGAATTTTCAAACTATGGCCAAGTTGCACTCATCTCACATGCTAGCAAAGTAACGCTCAAAATTCTCCAAGAAACACTTCAACAGTACGTGAACTCAGAAGTTCCAGATGTTCAAGCTGGATTTAGAAAGGGCAGAGGAGCCATAGACCAAATTGCCAACATCTGTTGGATCACAGAAACAGCAGGAGAGTTCCAGAAGAACAGTAACTTCTGCTTCATTGACTATGCAAAGACTTTCATTCTGTGGATCACAACAAACTATACAAAATTCTTAAAGAGGTAGGAATACCAGACCACCTTACTTTCCTCCTGAACAATCTGTGTGCAGGTCAAGAAGCAACAGTTAGAACCAGACATGCAACAACAGACTGGTTCCAAATTGGGAAAGGAGTGTGTCAAGGCTGTATGTTGTCACCCTGCTATTTAATTTATATGGAGAGTGCATTATGAAAATGCCAGACTGGATGAAGCACAAGCTGGAATCAAGATTGCTGGGAGAAATATCAATAACCTCAGACATGCAGATGACACCACCCTTATGACAGAATGTGAACAGGAACTAAAGAGCCTCTTGATGAAAATGAAAGAGGAGAGTGAAAAATCTGGCTTAAAACTCAACATTCAAAAAACGAAGATCATGGCATCTGGTCCCATCTCTTCATGGGAAATAGAAGGGGAAACAATGAAAACAGTGACATACAATTTTTGGGGCTCCAAAATCACTGCAGATGATGACTGCAGCCATGAAATTAAAACACACTTTCTTCTCAGGAAGAAAGCTATGACAGTCCTAGAGAGCATATTAAAAAGCAGAGACATTACTTTACCAAAAAAGATCCATCTAATCAAAGCTATGGTTTTTAGACCATAAAGAAAGCTGAGCACCAAAGAACTGATACTTTTGAACTCTATAGTTGGAGAAGACTCTTAAGAGTCCCTTGGACTGCAGGGAGATCAAACCAGTCAGTCATAAAAGAAATCAGTCCTGAATATTCATTGGAAGAACTGGTGCTGAAGCTCCAATACTTTGGCCACCTGATGCGAAGAACTGACCCATTGGAAAAGACCCTGATGCTGGGAAAGAAGGCAGGAAGAGAAGGGTACAACAGAGGATAAGATGGTTGGATGGCATCACCTTCTCGATCAACATGATATTGAACAAGCTCTGGGAGTTGATGATGAACAGGGAAGCCTGGCATGCTGCAGTCCACAGGATTGTAAAGAGTCGTACATGACTGAGTGACTGAACTGAACTGCGTACGCAAAATTCCTATATTTATCAGAGTTTTTCAAATTTCAGGATATATCAGAATCCCCAAGAATTTTAAAATTCACATTTTTCTGGTCTCATCCTTTGGCAATGTGATCTAATGGATCCAGGATGCAGATAATTTTCATTCCAATCAAAGTCCATAGATAACGTTGCCGTGAAAGTGTCCCCATAAACACTTTCCAAAAGCTCTAGGCTGAATAGTCTTGAAAGGCATTTTCTATTTTAGCACTCTTTTCATTTTTGACTGTAGAAAGTATTTGACTCCAAAAGTGGCTCCTGACATGTGTGAGATGTGGATTCCTTCCTTCCTGGACTCTGCTTGAGGCTGCATGGTCACCTCTAGACAGTGGGCTAGAACAGACCTGGCTCAGGCTTGGGACATATAACACCTCAGAGGAAAGAGAGAGGATAGCAGTTGAGTTAATCCTGTTCTAAGGACCCTCCAATTCCTACTGAGTGTTATGCACTATTTTACTCTGTCCTGTCAATGAGTGAGGTAGAAAAAGTATCCTCATATACACGTATAAGAGACAGAATAGTCCAGTTGGGATTAATTTGCCTATTGCTATGACTCAGATCAGACCTAGAGAATGCAATGGCAACCCACTCCAGCACTCTTGCCTGGAAAATCCCACGGATGGAGGAGCCTGGTAGGCTGCAGTCCATGGGGTCACTAAGAGTCGCATACCACTGAGCGACTTCACTTTCACTTTTCACTTTCATGCATCAGAGAAGGAAATGGCAAGCCACTCCAGTGTTCTTGCCAGGTGAATCCCAGGGATGGGGGAGCCTGGTGGGCTGCCGTCTATGGAGTCACACAGAGTTGTACACGACTGAAGGCGACTTAGCAGCAGCAGATCAGACCACACAACCTCCTTTAAGCATCAACCTTCCTCTGGCTCAGTTGGACCCATGGCCTAGCTGCATATGAAGTTCAACACATCATGAACACTCTCTACATGTATTCATTGTCAGTTTCCTAATTTTCCTTCCTAATGTGCACAGCACTATTAAGGAGCCTCAGCAGCCTTCCTGCTCAATGGCCCTATTTAACAATCCTCTTAAGGTCATGTTTCCCAGTCTCTGCCATCACCTAGCTTCCCTCCTTTGCCTACTCTCTGCTGGCAGCCACATCACATGTCTGAATGATTCTACTCAGTCGCCAGCCAGGATAAGATTGTCCCTGGAATACATGTCCAATAACATGGTCCTCTCAATACATGACCCACTTGCACTGTTGATTTCTCCCTGTCCAACAAAGAGAAGGTCTAGAAGCAATGGGAGAGTTTTTCTAGGTAGACAAAGATCTGGATGTCTAATTAGATCCAGATAGGATCTGCCTAATGGCAGATTAGGCAGACATCATATCACTAGGGTTGAACATAGAGCATTACATGGTATCAAGAAGAAACCCCAAAGACAGACTGTATTGCTTCTTGGTTGTACTTGCCAATTTGATTCAGGCCCTGAGGGATACCAACATTTCTATGTGTGGTAAATGAAAACATTAGGGAAAGTAGCCATGTCCTTGAGGTTTTTCAACCTAAAGATCAAGTGTGCTGCTACTTATAGCTCATAAGAGATGTTACAACATATGGCAGATAACCTTTGTAGCAGGATTGGGTCTCAGTCTCATGGCAGACCTTCAAGGGCAGAAGACATGGCAGGCCTCTGACACACTGTAAATGCAGAGAGTTTCACTTTTATTTGGCAAGAATAGGAAGGATAATTCCTGCATTCTTTCAGTTGTATCCAACATTTTGTGGGTCTCATAGGGTTATAACACTTAAGACTTACTGAGTACCTAATTTATGCCAACTGCATGCTCCAGTTGGTATTGGGCTGCCTGGAGCTGTATGTAAGAGAATTCTGGGCCTGTGACTGGCCTCACTGGTAAAATGTTTTAAAGGACTGTCAATGTCTGCCATGGGCTCTGGAGGAATAATGGGATTACACATTTGTATATATATGTCAAAACTCAGCCAACATATCACTAAAAATTCATACTTTTGTTGGCATGTAAGTTTCACATTAAAAGAACAAAAGAACCTTAGGAAATTACTGAACTCTAGCTAATAACTTGCATTCTGAAATGATCTCAAAGGAGATCTCAAAATGATAAATACAACAGATGTCTGTATTAATAAGGTGGCTAGATGGAAAGTATATTATAAAGCAAGTATAATAAAATGGAAACTCTAGAATCTATATGGTGGGTATACAAGTGTTCACTGAAAAATTCTCTCACCTTTTCTGAGTCTTTGAAAGTTTCCTAATAAAATGCTGGAAAAAAATTAACAGGAATCTTCCCCTCCCCTCCCCAAAAGCAACAACAAGATACTTCAAGAATCCCAGTCAGCAGGGCTCATTTAAAACTGAAACACATCACATGCTTTCAGCCTTAAGTAAGAACAAGGTGAAATAAGAAATTAATCAAGGGCAAAACTTGGTGTCTTTGCAAATGATTTTCAGGGCTTTGATTTATTGTTTAGGAGGGAGGTAAGCACTCATTCCTCAAAAGAATCAGCATTTCTAGAAGAGAAAAGGGAGCCAAGTGCCTATTTTCTTGATTCATTTGTAAAGCTGTGTGGGCAAGTGCAAAAAAATAAAAACAGAAAAAAAAAACAACCACCATGCACAACCATATCCCCGGAGTCTTTCTCTCAGTTCCTAGTTTATGCACTGTGTATTTTATCAAGGATGTAACAAAGGGCCTCCTGCTCCCTCTCTGAATCTTCCAAATTCTATCCCTGTCCTTTTCCCTAGATTGAAACCTGAAATCCATTTACAGATCCTAGCCTTAAGGTAAGGCTTTGATCCCAGCTAGATGCAGGAAAGACTGTATAACATAATTGCAAAATCTAAAGGCAGATACAAGGATGTGGTGGGGTAGGGTGGTATAAGAGTCTGGTAGGGAGGTTGGTTAAACAATCTGGGAGTCTTGTGGGAAGGGCGAGAAGAAGAAGGAGGAAGGAGAAACCACTTTGATGATCCCCACACATCTGCACGAATAACCCAAATTAATACACAAATAATACAATTTATATTAGACAAATTCAAAAGTTGTTTAAAGCCCAAAGGAAAAATACATTCTGCAATAATATAGTCACTCACATATAGTACATCTCCATCCAGAATGGAGATATATCCATCCATTTCTTTCTATGCATTCTGAGTTTTTAAATTTAATTTTTTCTTTTGAGATAATTATAGATTCATATGCAGTAGTGAGAAAAAATGTGGAGAGGTCTCATGTAACAATTACCTAGTTTCCCCAAAGTTAACATCTTGCAAAACTATAGTGTAATATCAACACCAGGATATTGGCATTGATACAGTCACGAAACAGAATAGTTTCATCACTGAGAAAAATCCCTCATGGCGTTCATTTATAGCTTCATCCACTTCCTTTATATATCCACCCACACAACCTCTGGCAATCATTAATCTGCTCTCCATTTCTACAATTTTGTTATTTCAAGAATGTTATACATATGAAGGATATAGTATGTAACCTTTGGGCTTGGCTTTTTTTCGCTTAGCATAATCCTCTGGAGATTCATCCAGGTTGTGTGTTTTAAGAGAGAGTCTCTTGTAGAAATATATTATAGTTGGATCATGTTTCTTAAGTCCATTCTAGAGTTTAATCCCTTCGTTTGAAGTATCTGCTGATAAGGAAAGGCTTCTGCCATTTTGCTTTGTTTTCTATATTACCATAACTTTTCTGCCTCATTGCCTCCTTTACTGCCTTTTTGTGATTCATTTATTTTTCCAGCATACTGTTTTGATTCCTTTCTTGTTTGTTTTTATGTATATTTTAAAGTTGTTTCTTTTACTGGTTGCCTTGGGGAATTACAATCACCATCTTAACATGTTTTTTATAATTCTGCCTCCCTGACTCAATAGCTACGTGACCTTGGGCAAGTCTATGCTCCAGTTTCTTTTTTATTTTTTTTTAATTAAAAAAAATTTATTTACTTATTTTTGGCTGTGCTGGGTCTTCATTGCTGCAAGTGGGCTTTCTCTACTTACAGTGCACAGGCTTCTCATTGCGGTGGCTTCTTTTGTCAAGATGCACAGTCTCTAGGCACAAAGGCTTCAGTAGTTGCTGCACACAGGCTCAGCAATTGTGGTTCAAGGAATCCAGAGTACAGGCTCAGTAGTTACGGCGCATGGGCTTACTTGCCCACAGCATGTGAAATCTTCCCAGAGCAGGGATCAAACCCATGTTCCCTGCATTGGCAAGTGGATTCTTAACCACTGGCCCACCAGGGAAGTCCCCATCTTAACTTTATAACAATCAGGTTTGAATTAATAACAACTTAGTTTCAATAGTATAAAAACTATTTTATATTTAAAAGTTTTTTACAGTTGCATACTCTATGTTGTTAGTGTTGTACCTTATACCTTTACTCACTGTATGCCCAATACTATTGATTTATAACTATTGCTTTATTTACTGTTTTTTTTAAATCATACAGAAGGAAAGATGTAGTTTCACACAACAAAGTGCAATACTATTGGCTTTCATTTTACCTACGTGGCTATTAATATGTTTATCTTTGAACACATTCCATAGTTCATGATGTATAATTTTTTATATATTGCTTTGTTCTTAACTGTTCAAGGGTTTTTTCATCTATATTCATGAAGGATATTGATCTGTAGTTTTCTTTCTTCCTTCCTTTCTTTCCTTTGTTCTTTCCTTCCTTCCTTCCTTAGTGCTATAACTTTCCCTCTCAACACTGCTTTAGCTATGTTCCGCAAATTTTGACATATTGTCTTTTCATTTGCACTCATTTCTATATATATATATATATATATTATTTCTTTTGGTCCCATGGATTATTTAGAATACGGTTGTTTACTTTCCAAGTATTTGTTGCTTTTCTTATTATCGTTATGTTGTTAATTTCTTGCTTGATTCCTTTGTGGTCAAAGACTACATTTTGTATGATTTCTACTCTTTTTCTCTGAGTGCTTTCAAGGATTTTTCTTTCCCTAGTTTTCATTACTTTAATTATGATGTATCTTGGCATAGACTACTCTGGGTTTGGCCTGAGGTTCACTTCTTGAATCAGTAGGTTTATGTTTCTTGCTAAATTTAGGAAGGTTTAAGCCATTATTTTTTAAAGTACCTTTCAAGGATTGATCTCTTTTTCCTTTGCTTCTGGGAGTCTGAAGACACAAATATAAGATCTTTTGCTGTAGTGCCACATGACCGTGGCTCTTTTTTCAGTCTTTTTTCTATCTGTTGCTCAGATGGTAATTTTTATTGCACTGTTTCCCTGTTCACAGAAACTTTCTTCTATACACTGCACTCTGCTGTTGAGCTATCCAGTGGAACTTTTTATTTCAGTTACTCTATTTTTCAATTCCAAAATTAAAAACAAAATTGGTTCTTCTTTGTATCTTCTATTTAGTTGCTGAGATTTACTGTTTCTTGGCTGAAGCTTTCCTTTTTAAAAATGATTTGATTTAACAGTGTTCAAAATTATGTTTTGGAGTGGTTCTATAATGGTTGCTTTAAAAGTGAAAGAAATGGTCTCTTGTAGACAACATATATAGGGGTCTTGTTTTTATATCCACTCAGCCAGTCTTTGTCTTTTGGCTGGGACAAGATCCCTATATATGTTGTCTACAAGAGACCCACCTCAAAACAAAGGACACATACGGACTGAAAGTGAAGGGTTGGAAAAAGATATTCCATGCAAGTAGAGACCAAAAGAAAGCAGGACTAGCAATACTCATATCAGATAAAATAGACGTTAAAACAAAGACTGTGAAAAGAGACAAAGAAGGACACTACATAATGATCAAAGGATCAATCCAAGAAGAAGACATAACAATTATAAATATATATGCACCAAACATAGGAGCACCGCAATATGTAAGATGCTAACAAGTATGAAAGGGGAAATTAACAGTAACACAATAATAGTGGGAGACTTTAATACCCCACTCACACCTATGGATAGATCAACTAAACAGAAATTTAACAAGGAAGCACAAACTTTAAATGATACAATGGACCAGTTAGACCTAATTGATATCTATAGGACATTTTACCCCAAAACAATGAATTTCACCTTTTTCTCAAGTGCACACAGAACCTTCTCCAGGATAGATCACATCCTGGGCCATAAATCTAGTCTTGGTAAATTAAAAAAAATTGAAATAATTCCAAGCATCTTTTCTGACCACAATGCAGTAAGATTAGACCTCAATTACAGGAGAAAAACTATTAAAAATTCCAACATATGGAGGCTGAACAACATGCTGCTGAATAATGAACAAATCACAGAAGAAATCAAAAAAGAAATCAAAATACGCATAGAAATGAATGAAAATGAAAACACAACAACCCAAAACCTGTGGGACACTGTAAAAGCAGTGCTTAGGGGAAGGGAACGCATGTAAGAATTAAAGATTTTAAAATAAAAAAAAAAAAAAGCAATACAGGCATACCTCAAGAAACAAGAAAAAAGTCAAATAACCTAAATCTACATCTAAAGCAACTAGAAAAGGAAGAAATGAAGAAGCCCAGGGTTAGTGGAAGGAAAGGAATCTTAAAACACAGGACAGAAATAAATGCAAAAGAAACAAAAGAGACCATAGCAAAAATCAACAAAGCCAAAAGCTGGTTCTTTGAGAGAATAAATAAAATTGACAAACCATTAGCCAGACTCATCAACAAACAAAGGGAGAAAAATCAAATCAATAAAATTAGAAATGAAAATGAAGAGATTACAACAGACAACACAGAAATACAACAGATCATAAGAGAATACTATCAGCAATTATATGCCAATAAAATGGACAACTTGGAAGAAATGGACAAATTCCTAGAAAAGTACAACTTTCCAAAACTGAACCAGGGAGAAATAGAAAATCTTAACTGACCCATCACAAGCACGGAAATTGAAACTGTAATCAGAAATCTTCCAGCAAACAAAAGCCCAGGTCCAGACGGCTTCAGAGCTGAATTCTGCCAAAAACTTAGAGAAGAGCTAACACCTATCCTACTCAAACTCCTCCAGAAAATTGCAGAGGAAGGTAAACTTCCAAACTCATTCTATGAGGCCACCATCACCCTAATACCAAAACCTGGCAAAGACGCCACAAAAAAGAAAACTACAGGCCAATATCACTGATGAACAGAGATGCAACAAGTTACTTCAGCTCAACTGAGCCTTGTGTTTGTCAACTATGTCTTAAGGATAATGTTATATACCTCACAGGGCTGTTGTGAGACCTAAACTGGATGAGTGTAATGTGGCAGAGTGACTGGCACAGTAAGTGATTGACAGTAAGTAAGTGGCACACACTGTAACTCTCGGGAGAGAGAGAAATTAGGGACGGAAACTCCCTCCTCCCAGCCAGAGTAAGAGCTCTGGTGTGGATCAAGAGTAAAATGAAGTTCTGGAGTCCACAGAGCCACACAATTAGACCACCCTGCTAGGGGTGGAATATAGGAATTATAAATAGAACTGGC
Source organism: Capra hircus (assembly GCF_001704415.2). NCBI lineage: Eukaryota > Metazoa > Chordata > Mammalia > Artiodactyla > Bovidae > Capra > Capra hircus. Next base: position 31,211,740 of record NW_017189517.1, read on the forward strand.
TTAAGGCAAACAAACCCTTGCTTTCTTTTGGCTCTCTTGGAGCCCTTCTTTTCTGCATAGCTTGTTCTTTTTATTCTTTCTGATCCCAGAGGGCTGGAGCAATAAGACACCATTCCCAGAATCTTGGAAATTTGGGCAGGACCAGGGTACAGAGACAGAGAGTGGGTGGCTTAGCCCATTTAGGTCTTATAGAAAAGAGAGGGTTGATGAGAGACAGAGGGAATGGCAGAACAGTTTTCCTTATGGCATCCCTCCCTTCCCCCTTAGGCCAGGTTCTAAGATCCAGTGATGGGAGATACGGTGAGGGCCATGGAGAGGGGGACCAAAGAGCCTCCTCAGCATCCTGCTCAGCTTGATCTCCTGTATGAGCTCCATGCAGGAGTGGGAAAAGGGAGTCCCTGGCTGCACACGCAGTCCAATCCAGGATTGACTAAACAGTGTTCCCTCAGTGCTATTTATCTCCTGAGTACTGTAGAGGTTTTGAAAAATGACCAAAAAACCACTGGAGCTCCTCCCATCAAGATGTGGAGTCTATCTTCCCCTCTTGGAGTCAAGGTGGCTTGTAATGGCTTCAACCAATACAATCTGACAGAAGTGATATTACACTACTTCCGATGTTAAGTCCTAAAAAACCAGGCAGCTTTTACCTGGTTCTTTTAAGATAGTCTCTCTGAGGGAAGTCAGTTGCCCCTTAAGAAGTTACATAACCCTGAGATTGCCATGCTGGAGAAGCCACATGTGTAGTAGGCACTTTACGCAATAACCTCTGTTAATGCAGTCTTCTAGCCACTCCCACCAAGGCACTGGACATGGAAGTAAATCCATCCCATCCATCACCTAAGTATCTTGAGTGCCCTCATCTGACATCACAAGGAGCAAACATCCCAGAAAAGCTCTGCCCAAATTCTTGAACCACAGAATCCATGAGCACAATAAAGCTGTTGTTGAGCCACAAAGCTCAAAATGGTTTACTATGCAGCAACTTATACTGAAACAAGAACTTAAAGTCAGCAGATGGTTAGTTGAGGTTTGAGGGACCCAAGATACCCCACCCAAATCTCTCTTTTCCTATAGAACATGACCCTGGCTTGGTGGTGATGCTTCCCTGCCACCTCATTTTAGCTCATTTAAAAAAAAAAATTAGACCATAGCCAAACACTAAGTGGTGATAGAGACAACTTGACCTGGTTCAAGAGATGGGCAAGTAGAAGAAGAAAAAATAAATACCGGGGGTAAAGTTAGTACTCCCTAGGTAATTCTGTGAGAAGGAAATGCCAGGTGGACTGGGATTAGCTTCTGAATTTGTCCCTAGCTCTCTTCATCCTGGGAGAATTTACCTGTTTGCTCCAGCTCCAGGGGGACAGTCAAAAATGTTGGTTCCTCCCACTGTCAGCAGAGCTGCCCTCTCCTGTTGCTTCACATGGATTCATTTTGAAAAACTAGGAATGGTGATAATCATGACCATTCCATTTCAGAATCCTCGGAAGGGCCCGTGAAGCTGGTGCAGACCAAAAGGAGGAGTTGGAAATGGCCAAGGTAGTCAGTGCCTTACCACTTGGATTTTCAATTGTAATCTTTGCTGATCTGAAGGAAGTCTAGGTGTTTTAGAAGAAGTTGTTTCATGCTAAAGAAGCATACAAGATCAGGTGTGCACTGTTCATTAGAATTCTAGAATTTGGAGGCATAAAGACCCTCAGACTTTTTCTAGTTCAATTCTCTCATTGTACCCAGGAGAAAACTGAAGCACAGAAAGCAGAAGTGATTTGGATACACTTTTTAAGCCACTAAGTGACAGAAGCAGAAAGAGAAACCTGGTTTTCCAAGTCCTAATCCAGAGTTATCCTCACCATACTTGACATCAATGCCTCACAAACTTTCATGTGCATACAAATCACATGGGGATCTTGTTTATCTTCAGAAATGCCATAAGGGTCTGAGACTGCATTTGTAATAAATTCTCAGTTAATGTCAATGCTGTTCATCCTTGGACCACACCTTAAGTTAGCAAAGCTATTGGGGATAATTAGAGGGAGAAGCTAACAAATCATCTTTCTCTCGAAGTGTCAGCATCACAATCACTGTTTTATCATTTGCATCTTTAACTACATGATTATTTTTCATTTGCCATCTCCTTATATTCCCCCTTCCTTTTGAGGGTTTTGCCAAGTGCCTTGGTATTAGCACCAGGGGAAGGTGAAACAAACATGCATAAGAAAAAAGATAAGAAGAAATGTGATGGTTCTCCTTAGAAATTTTGCTTCTCCTTAGTGGATTTTGCAAAAGGTCTGTTGAAGGTAGAGGTAGAAATTGGCTCCAAAACAAGTTTGGGGGTTATTTCTGGATTTCCTGTTCCCTGTATTCATGGAAAATCCAGAGCATGCAGTATGAATATATAATAGTGTGCCCAGTTTTCTTGTGTGGTTTGTGGAAACTGGTCACATTGCTTTACAGCCGCACCACATATATTTAAAGGCTATAGCTATGCAATGGGGCTTCAGTCCAAATGATTCAGAAAATTGCTTCAATCCTTTACTCTGTCAGTAGAGTTCTTGCTGGTACGTACAGAAGTGGATGAAGAACAGAAACTTATGCCTTCTATTTATGCTAGCGATGACCTTCAACTTAAGTAAGATTATTTCCCTTCCCAATTTTAGAAAATATATGCTCACATTGAAGCTGGTTCGAAGTCTTTTCAGCTCTGTCACCCCATGATCTAACACAGTTCACTTTCCTCTCTGCATTTCAGTTCCCTCATTTGTAAAATGAGGGATCGGACTACTTCTAAAGTGCTAATATTCCAATAACCATCTTCAGGCCTGGATAGTGGTCACTGATGAGCAAGACAATGGTTAAGGCCAAGAAAATATCTGCTTCAACCTTGTCCTCCAGGTTCTCTTACTTCCTAACTTCCTAAAGAGAGACATATGCATTAGAAAGATTTTTAGCCACAAGAATTGAAACAATGCTTTTTCTGTTTATACCTTGGTTACCCAGAAACATAAATAAACCAGAACACTTCTCTCAGACATAAAAAAAAGGAGTTCTGGTAACCTAAGGCTTCACTCTGTTGAGCTTTTCTGCTTGTGTCCTTTATGCTTGTTGGTGACAACAAGCAGGACTAGGGGTGGGACTGGAAGCAGCTGGAGTCTGAACTCGGTGGGCTGCAGGGCAGGCTGACAATCATGTTTTCTTAAGAGGTGTCAGGAATGATCTTAGTCACATTTAAAATGTGAGTGATGCCAGGAAATGTTTAGCAGTTCTTTCAAAGGAGATTCAGATTCAAATTCCTTTGTCACGAGTTTAGAAACAGAGCAGAGAAGGAAATGTCAGGCTAAGGTTGCCTCCCTTACCTTGAAACGCAGACCTTGGGGAGTGCCCTTGGTGAAGGAGTTCCGTGACTGCCTAGCGCACTCAGTGTTTTAAGAACTGACTTGAATGCTTCTCGTCTCAGAAGAAATAAAAAAGCAATATTATATTATAAAATAGGAACTAACCCAAATGGAATTGCACCGTTTCTCTATAGGTCCTCACTTCCCTATGAGTCCTCATCCTGGAGTTACACACTGAGTGATTCATTTGTGTTTCTCTGGTGGTTTTGGGGTTTTCTTTTGGGGGGTCTGGTTTTTTAAAAACTGGCTTCTGTGACATTATTTCTCTGGGATCCAATTTTATAGAGTGCGGGGTTTCTCAACCTCGGCACTGTTGACATTTGGGGCTGGGCAATTATTTGCTGTGGGGGATCTCCTGTGCATTGCAGGATGTTTAGCAGCATCCCTGGCTTCCATTCACTAGAATCCAGTAGTACCTTCCTCACAGTGTGAGAACCAAAAATGTCTCCAGGCACGGCCCAAGGTTCCCTGGGGTGCAAATCCACCCTCCTTCTTTCAATCCACCTGGCCCGTATATATGAAGCCCAACTTTCAATCAGAGATTATCAAAGATTTTTGTGCATACTGTAGAATCTGCTGAGGGTCTTCCTCTTCTGCCTGTTGATGTCCTTATCCATCAAGGAGCCTCTCCAAAGGCCCAAGTTAGACGGACAGAAATCTTTCATCTTAGTTTGACACTTTCATCTCCTACATGGGCTCTCCCTTGCAAGTCCTTCGCAACAGTGACAAATATATTTCGACACAGGGCTGAGGTCTGGTCTGTTCAAGAACGACATTACACTTGATTTTGAATATTTGGTTCTGAGAGGCATTGGGGGCTCCTGTGTTTCAATCAGAGATATGAGACAGTAATGAAGGAAGGAAGGAGGAGAGGAGAACAAAGAAGCGAAGAGAAGGAGAGGAAAAAAACAGAGAGGGTATCTGGTCTATCTTTCACATCTAAGGAAGTAGAAACCTAAGCCAGCTCACACAGTCTAAGCCATATGATATTTTAAATTATTCATATAAGGAAATTTCACACTGCAACCTGTCAATACTGCCAGTTCTAGTCATGAATTTTCCAGTCCATTTGAGACTTCTGCTTTTTGGAGTTATAAAAGGAGAGGCACTTCTTGGTAAACATCTTATTCTAGAATATGGTAGAAAGGAACCAGAGTTGAAACTATGCATTTTCAGTGTGGCAATGCAAGCTGATAGCCTTGAAACCTGGGTTTTCAGCCTAGGTCTTCTAATCAGCAGTGTGATTTTGGATAAATCATCTTTCTATGGCCTTGTTACTCTCATCTAGAAAATTAGAGTAAGTTGGACTGTAAAATCTCTAAGTCCTCTTCTTTGAAGATATTACACTAAATATTTGGTTCTCAAAGAGCACCTTTCGAATTTGATTTCCAAGCAACTAATGCCGCCATCTTGTGGCCAAAGAAGGGTTTCTTTTTGGCCTTCAGATAGGGTACCAATGATTATTTGCCTTCACTCAGTACATTTTCTATCTATCCACTTGCCTACTTATCTATCCATCCATTCATCCATTTTATATTTTTTTCTATTAAAGTATAATATTCACAGGGTGATAAATTTTGACTGAGCACACCTAGCACTCAGATCAGGAAAGAGAAGATTACGAGATCCCAGAAGCTCCCATGTGTCCCTTTTCAATCACTCTCACCCCCACCCCCAAACATACACGCAGACATGATGAATTTCACAAATGTAAGGAACAGAAGGAAATGTACGAAGCAGAAGGAACCAGATGCATGTTACTACCTGCTCACTATCCTGATTATTAATAACATACTTTAGTTTTGCTTGATTTTGTACTTTATATAAACTGAATTATGCACTGTGCACTATTTTGCACCTGGCTTCTTTTGCTCAACATTATGCTCATGAAATTCATCCATACTGTTGCATGTAGCTGTAGATCGTTCTCATTGCTGTATAGTATTCCTCAAGAGCCTTTTAAAAATTATTCTGTAATTAAATTAAATTTAATTTTTTAAATAAAAAAGTAATTATGTGTATGATAGAAAATATATTAAAAGTCATAACTCTCCATCTAAAGGCAACCATAATTAATATTTTGGTGTATTTCATTTTAATATTTTTCCTATGCATATTTTTCAACATATTAATAGTTATACAGAATCATATATGTAAATTTTATTACATTAATACTATAATGTAAACACTTTACTGTGTAGTTAAAATATTCATGGATATTATTTTTAATATAGACATTCTCTTACTGTTAGACATTTGGGATATTCATTTTACTTTGTTTTTTGTTTGTTTTGTTTTTTACTATCAACAAACACAATGAACATGTTTGACCACAAAATGTTTTCTGTTCTTTGAGGGAGTTTCCTTGGAATGAAATATCAGAAGTAGGGTTACTGAGTCAAAGCCTTTAGCAACAGGAGACCATTCCAGTTTGTGCCTAGAATGCAGTGAAAAGAGACTGAGGAAGGAACTGGCTCACACTGAACACCTAGCAGTGCATGACTCGGACACTGTGCTAGGTGCTTTGCTGACATTCTCTGACTTAGTTCTCACAAGAACTCTAAGAGGTACCTAGAAGCTGCATTTTGGAGGGAGAAAAATCAAGGCTCGGAGAGGTAAGGTCAGCTGTCCAAAGCCACACAATGAGTAAAGCAGCAGAAGCAAGATTTGGACTCATGTCTGTCTCCTACATCATGAGAAACGCTGGGCTGGAAGAAGCACAAGCTGGAATCAAGATTGCCAGGAGAAATATCAACAACCTCAGATATGCAGATGACACCACCTTTATGGCAGAAAGTGAAGAGGAACTAAAAAGCCTCTTGATGAAATTGAAAGAGAGTGGAAAAGTTGTCTTAAAGCTCAACATTCAGAAAACTAAGATCATGGCATCTGGTCGTATCACTTCATGGGAAACAGATGGGGAAACAGTGGAAATAGTATCAGATTATTTTGGGGGGGTTCCAAAATCACTGCAGATGGTGATTGCAGCCATGAAATTAAAAGACGCTTATTCCTTGGAAGGAAAGTTATGACCATCTAGATAGCATATTCAAAAGCAGAGACATTACTTTGCCAACAAAGGTCCGTCTAGTCAAGGCTATGGTTTTTCCAGTGGTCATGTATGGATGTGAGAGTTGGATTGTGAAGAAAGCTGAGCGCTGAAGAATTGATGCTTTTGAACTGTGGTGTTGGAGAAGACTCTTGAGAGTCCCTTGGACTGCAAGGAGATCCAACCAGTCCATCCTAAAGGAGATCAGTCCTGGGTGTTCTTTGGAAGGAATGATGCTGAAGCTGAAACTCCAGTACTTTGGCCACCTCATGTGAAGAGCTGACTCATTGGAAAAGACTTTGATGCTGGGAGGGATTGGGGGCAGGAGGAAAAGGGGACAACAGAGGATGAGATGGCTGGATGGCATCACTGACTCGATGGATGTGAGTCTGAGTGAACTCCGGGAGTTGGTGATGGACAGGGAGGCCTGGTGTGCTGCAATTCATGGGGTCGCAAAGAGTCAGACACGACTGAACGACTGAACTGAATTGAACTGTCTCCTACGAAGCTTGGGATCTTTAAACTTTACCACACTGCCCCCCAGAGTGCAATTTTAATAATGCAATTGAAATACATCCACTTTTTCCAGTTCTCTTTTCCACAAGCCTGTCAGTTCTTAATAACCTGCAAATGTTCTCTGGCAGGGGAAAATTACACATATTTCAGCCTTTACACTGAACCAAGGTGTCAGAGTGGTTCTGGTCTTCTAGCCGGCCTAAGAGATAGAGATTAAGTACCAAGACAGTGTGAGCCATGTTTCTCAACTATGTTCATACTTCTTAAATTTCCTCTAGAAGGAAATGGGAATTTCCTTGTTTGTTTCCTCTCTATTAAAGCATCTGAGTGTTTTATCTTCTTTGCCCACTGCCACCCCCTCTAACTTTTCTCCAATGTTGTCTTGCAGCCACCTGTTGCACTACTAAAGTTCTTCTGCCCCTCCTCTCTACAAATGCTAAAGCCTCACTGCTGGATTTCTGGATGCCCTTCTTGCTCCTTCCTAGGTACCTTCTAGTTTCTCTATTTTTCACCTCCTGCCAAGTCCATCTTCTTTATTTTTCCCCATCTCTTCTTATTATCTGCTGCTGCTACTACTACTGCTACCACCACCACCAATAGCATCTTAGTTGATCTCCAAGGTTACTTGCAGCCACTTTGGGAAACAGAAAGGGGAGAGTCCTGAGAGAATGAGAAGGGAAAGAAGAAAAGATTGGTGCTTGGAGCCATGAGCAACCAAAGCTTCAATCCAACCCATAAGTTGCACGTTAGATAAGTGTCAGGCAAGTGGAGAGCTTTATAAGCATTCTAAATGCCTGCCATGGAGACAATTGCCAGCCTTCTTTGCTCTCATTTAGGGCCGAGGTCTGAGGGAGATGTCAGTATGTCCTGCCTTGCTCTGAACTGCCCAACAAGCAAGACCTTTCTCAGAATGCTGTACACCCTGCTTCTTCAACCTGACACCAAAATAACACTCCATGCAATACCCTCATCCTGATGCTAAAGTCTACACAAAGTTTGGGAGGACTGATAAACACAAAGCTAATGGATGTCAAAATCCTATTGCTTTCATATCTGGTACAGGGACTATTGGATATCCATAGTGAAGTGAAGTCAAAGTCATTCAGTCGTGTCAGACTCTTTGTGACACAATGGACTATAGCCTCTGTCCATTTATGCAGAAATGAATAAACTTCAATCCTCCTCTCATACCGTAAACAAAATTAACTCAAAATGGACCATCGAACTAAATACAGGAGCTAAAACTGTAAAAGTCTTAGAACAAAACGTAGGAATAAATCTTTATTACCTTGAGTCAGGCTACAGTTTTGTAGATATGATAAAAGCATAAGCAACAAAGGAAAATAGAAAATTGAACTTAATAAAAATTTAAAACTTTTATATGACAACAAATTCTTAGAATCAAATTACCAAATGAACTCAAGAATAAATGTAAAATCTGTATAGACCTATAACAGTTAGGAACGATGAATCGGTAATTAAAAAAAAAAATAAGTCTCAACAAAGAAAAGTCCAGGACCAGATGGCTTCACTGGTGAATTCTACCAAACAGTTAAAGTAGAATGAACACCCATCCTTCTCAAACTCTCCCCCCCAAATAGAAGTAGGAACACTTCTGAATTCATTCTATGAGGACTGTTTTCCCCTGATATCAAAGCTGGGCAAAGGCATCACAAGGGAATTAAAGGCAAATATGCCATATGAATACAGACTCAAACAATTTCAACAAAATACTTGGAAACAAATCTATCAGCATATTAAAGGGACCACAATAAGTGAAATTTATCCCAGGAATGTAAGGGTGGTGTACATAAGAAAATTAATCAATGTAATACAGTCTATTAACAGAAGATTTTAGTTAGGGTAGAAAAAGTAATTGATGGACTCCAACCACCTTCTCTTGATAAAAACTTTCAACAAAATAAGAATAGAAGGGAACTTCTTTAGCATGATAATGACCATTGATGAAAACCCCACAGTTAGTATTACACTCAATGATGAAAGACTGAAAATATTTCCCTAAGATCAGAAATGAAGCAAGGATAACTGCTTTTACTATTACTATTTAAAATGTTAATTATACTAGAAGCTTTAGTCCAGATCAGTTAGGCAATAAAAATCGTCTAAATTGGAAACACAAAAGTAAAAGTATCTCTATTGCAGATAACATTGATATATATTGTTTTGTATATCTATAACATTCAAAAGAATACACACACACACACACACACACTACAATAAATATATTCACCGAAGTTACAGGGTACAAAAACAAAAACAAAAATTATTTGAGTTTCTACACACCAGCAATGAAAAATCTAAAAAGGAAGTTAGAAAAAACAATTCTATTTATAATAATATACAAAGAATAAAAGACTTAGGAACAAATTTAACCAAGGAGGTAAAAGACTTGTACTCTGAAAACTACAAAACATCACTGGAAGATATTGAAGAAGATCTGACAAAATTGCAAGATATCTCATTTGTGTGGATTAGGAGACAATATTGTTAAGATGGCAATACTACCCAAAATAATCTACAAATTCAATGCAATACATATCAAAATTTCAATGATCTTTTTTTTTTGTTGAAATGGAAAAGCAAATCTTCAAATTAATATGAAATTGCAAGGGGACCCAAATAGCCAAAATAATCCTGGAAAAGAAGAACAAAGTTGGAGGACTCACTCTCCCCAATTAATTCAGCCATTTAAAGAAATGAAGGACTGACACAAGCTACAACGTGCAAGATCCTGGAACACATTAAGTGAGTGAAAGGAGCCGGACACAAAAGGTCACATACTGCATGATTCCATTTATATGAAATAGTTAGCACAGTAAATCCATAGAGACACAGCATAGATTGGTTGTTGCCAGAGGCTAGGGGGAATGAGGAATGGGGAACAACTGCTTAATAGGTACAGGGGGTTTTTAGGGGGTGATGATGAAAATGTTTGGGAACTAGATAAAGGGGGGGTAGTTGTACAACATTTTAAATGCACTAAATGTCACTGAATTATATTCACTTGAAAGTGGTTAATTTTATGGTATGTGACTTTACCTCAATAAAAAGTGTAAACTTTTGTGTTTCAAAAGATATCATCAAGAAACTGAAAAGACAACACACAATATGGGGAAAATATTTACAAATCAAGCAAATGTCCACAGTACTCACCTTTTACAACATAACAATTAAAAGAAAATACAATTACAAAATTAAAAACACAATGGCCAAAGATTTGAAAAGATATTTCTCCAAAGAAGATATAAAAATGGCCAAGAAGCACATGAAAAGAGGTTTTCTAATAACATCATTAGTTACTACGGAAATACAACTGTAATGAGATACCGGTTTATACCACTAGGATGGCTAGAATTAAAAAAAAAAACATGGAAAATATCTAGTGTTGGTGAGAATGAGGAGGAATCTGAACACATGCATTGCTAGTAGAAATTAAAAACGGTGCAGCCTCTTTGAAAAACAATTTGGTAGTTCCTCAAAAATTGAAACACAGAGTGATCATATAGCCCAACAATTCTACACCTATGTATATATCCAAGATAAATGAACATACATGTTCACCAAAACAGTGTGTACATGAATGCTCCTAGTGGCATTATTCATAGTAGCCAAAAAAGTGGAAACAACTCAAATGTCTATCAACTGATGGGTGGAATAGAATATTCTTCACCTTTTAAGAGACAAAGTCTGTAAAGCCTTTTCTAATTCTTTGCCACTCTATCCCCAGGGTTCACTGGGCACTCCCTCCTCCATGTTCCCTCAGTATCCTACATGCGCACCGACAGTGCTTTGTTGTACTTCTTTATGAGAAGTGAAACAATCTACCACCGCAACAATTTATTGTCTACATCCTTTGCCTTTACTATTCTACTGTCTTCATCAACATAACTTTACTATTTCAGGAAATTCTTGCCTACAAAGGTGAAAGTTGTTAATAAACTTTATTACCAGGACCTTGGGCTTCCCTGGTAACTCAGTTGGTGAAGAATCTGTCTGCCATGCAGGAGACTTGGGTTTGATCCCTGGGTCAGGAAGATCCCCTGGAGAAGGGAAAGGCTACTACCCAGTCCAGTATTCTGGAGAATTCCATGGACAGAGAAGCCTGGTGGGCTACAGTCCATGGGGTTGCCAATAGTCGGACATGACTGAGCAACTAAACCACCACCACCACCACCACCACTGGGACCTTACCAAGAGAACCATCAACTCCTCAACAAAAATCGTCAACCAATAGTTTACACCCCAAAACTCTTTGAACCCCTCTCCTCTAAATCCTCACCTACTAGGTCCACCAGTCTTAAACTATTGCATTATGATCCAGGCCCTTCCCCATTGAAAGACGCACTATAAACAAGACTGCACAGTCTCCTGACTTCACCTTCACCCTTTATAGATGCTACTGAGTCTCTACTGAGCTAGTACTCCCCCTTACCTGGAGAAAATAAACTCAGCCTTGTGTCCTCAATGAGTGGTTTTGTTAATATTTTGAAGGAAATAGAATTCCACATTTGTGTGCATATTTATCTCTACTAGATTTGGGGTTCCTTGAGAGCACAGACTATGTCTGCTTCTCTTTTAATGTTCCATATCTAGCATACTGCCTGGAATATTATTAAGGATTTAAGCAAGAATTGTATTGAATGAATGAATGAATGAATGAGAGGTAAGCAAATCTGTAGTCTGTTAAAACACTTAGGCTATTGAAATAACACAAGGTAAAAAAATGAAGGCTTCAATCAAGGTGGTCTAAATAGGGAAGAGGGTGAAATACATTTAGAAGGAAGAATTAATGAGACTATATAATATATTTAATGTGGTAGGTAAAGAAGAGGACAGAATTAAAACTGCCTTTGAGGTTTCTCTCTTGGGTGACTGGGTAGATGCCACATAATTTTTTTAATGTTGATAATGAATTTAAGAGGAAGAAAAAGTGTTGGGGGCAAAACGATAAAGTCTACTTGGACATTCAATTTGAACTCTAGTGTTTTTATACTTCTATATTGCCATTCTGATTAAAAAGCACCGAACTTGGAGTCTAGAAGCTTGGATTTTGGTTCTGGTTTGACTGATTGTAGGCACTTTGCTGGACTTCCCAAGTGGCTCAATGGGTAAAGAATCCACCTGCTGTACAGAAGATGCAAGAGACTTGGGTTCGACCCCTGGGTCAAGAAGATCCCCTGGAGGAGGAAATGGTAGCCCACTCCAGTATTCTTTCCTGGGAAATCCCATGGACCAGAGGAGTCTGGCAGGATACAGTTCATGAGGTCGCAAAAGAGTTGGACACGGCTAAAGCAACTGAGCACACACACGGGCACTTTGCCATTATGTCCGTGCTTTGCTCTCATCTTTAAAATGAAACTAATGGATCTTCATGTATCATTCCCGCTATAATAATCTTGGATAGAATGATGATTTACACCATGTCTCTTGCATGATCTGAAGTAAAGATATATAAGAGAACAGCAGAGGGCATCATTATATTAAAGGTACACAGAATATATAAAAAAAAACAGTTTTAAGAATAGATCAGCATTTTTAGGCTGTAATGGGTCTTTGTAAATAACCTTATATTTGCATAATATTTTATAAAATTAACAAAATAAATTCAACTACGAGTTTTTAAATATGTGATTTGTCCTCACCATAATCATGTGCTCTGCATTGGAAATAGATCACCCTATTTTATGGTTGAGGAAACAAGTTCTGAGAAACTAGTAAGCTTTCTTGGCCCATAAAGCTAGTAAAAAGCAAAGACAAGACTAAAGCCAGATCTTTAAACTCATATGTTTTGATTCACTGGCTTGATATTTGACCAAAAGACGAGAAAGAGGGTTAAAACGGCTTAGTTAAAACTAAAGATGTTAATGTCCTCTCTTCTGTGAGGTAAATGATTCATATACTACACATAGGTATACAAAAAATATGGCTTCTTTATTTACTGTAACTAGTTTAATTTTTTCAGGAATCTTCCACCCCAGTGCAATATTGGTGGTACAGAAGCAAACGCACATATCCTCTTAGAAATTGGAGGATGGCTAGCCAGTTTTCAGTGCCATCCCTTTGTGCTTGTCTCTGCTGGTGTTTGCTGTAGGATGGCTGGTCTGATCTGGTATCTGGCCTGATATGTATTGCATGAGGCTTACTTGGTGGCTCAGATGGTAAAGAATCTGCCTGCAATGTAGGAGACTTGGGCTCCATCCCTGGATTGGGAAGATCCCCTGGAGAAGGGAATGACAACCCATTCCAATACTCTGGCCTGGAGAATTCCACAGACAGAGAAGCCTTGGCAGGCTGCAGTCCATGGGGTTACAAAGAATCAGAGACAACTGCACGACTAACACACACACACACACACACACACATAGTGCATGCATGTAGTTCCATTTGACTTTTTGACATGAAATAGCATCCACTGTTGCTGCCTTATTACACTATTGCCTCTAGACATCAAGGTCCCTACCTTCAGTAGCCCTGTCCAACTTCCAGGCCTCTGTGTGTCCAGTGGCCCTATTAGTATCTTCCTGATTCTTCAGTGGGCACGTGGTAGGTGGGTGAGTTTGGGTCTTTCAAAGGGCAGATACCAAGGTGGGTTTAGAGGTATAAGATATTTATTGGAAGAAATGCCTCTGAGGGATAAAAGGAAGGGAGCAGGACTAATTAGGGAGAATCTTCAGACCTAATGCAGGTCTGACCTTTGTACAAAGAAAGAAGGAAAGGAGGCTTGGGTAAAAAGACTCTCAGACTGTAGCACCATTCTAAGAAAGCTTTAGCCAGGTCCATGGATAATCTCAAAGCCAAAGTTATTCAGCAGAGGAGTCCTGCATCGCTCAGTTCTGGGACAGCTATAGGGTACCTGTCATACCCAATCATTGGTTAGGAGCAGCCTGGGAAAAGCATGCATTTGGTATCAATGCAATGGTGTATCCAGAGGGGTGTAAGCTGGGGCTGTCAGTTATACTTCCTACAAGAGGTTCTCTTGAAGAAAATCTGAGAAGAGCATTTATACAGCTGCCACTATAGGGGAAACAAGAAAACAAATGCATAGACAACTAAATGTAGAATATAATACCCATATCAATATCACTTAGCAATGATTAGTGCCAGAAAGAAAGTAAAAATCAGAGTAAGGCCATAAAAAGTGACTTTTGCTTGAAAGGGACAGGGGAGATCCTATGTTAAATGACATGGTCATAGAAGGACTTTCTGAGGTGGTGGGGCTTCCTAGTGGCTCAGTTGGTAAAGAATCCACCTGCAATGCAGGAGACTTGGGTTTGATCCCAGAATCCGGAAGATCCACTGGAAAAGGAAATGGCAACCCACTCCAGTATTCTTGCCTTGAGAATTCCATGGATAGAGGAGACTGGCAGGCTGCAGTCCATGGGGTCACAAAGAGATATGACTTGGCAACTAAACTACCACCACTGAGGTGGTGACATTTGAGCAGAGGCCTAATGAAGAAAACTCTGAAAATCTCAGCAAAGAACATTCCATAGACTTATGGACATGGGGAGAGGGGAGGAGAGGGTGAGATGTATGAAGAGTAACATGGAACTTACATTATCATATGTAAAATAGATAGCCATTGGGAATTTCCTATATGGCTCAGTAAACTCAAACAGGGGCTCTGTATCAATCTTGAGGGGTGGGATGGGGTAGGAGATGGGAGGGAGGTTCAAAAGGGAGGGGATATGTGTATACTTATGGCTGATTCATGTTGAGGTTTGACAGAAAACAACAAAATTCTGTAAAGCCATTATCCTTTGATAAAAATCAATAAAAATAAAAAGAGTATTCCAAGTGGAATGAATAGTTTGTAAAAAGGCTCTGAGGCAGGAATGAGTTCAGTGGTTTGAGGGAACAAAAAGAAAACCCATGTGTCTAGAGCAGAGTGAGGAAAGGGGGAGTGGTAGGAGATATTAACAGGGGCCTTGTAGGCTTTGATAAGCAGTTTGGATTTGATTCTGAGAAGGGGAATCATTACAGGTTTTCAGGCAGGAGAATAACATAATCATCATTCTGCTTTGTAGAGAACTGACTGAGGGTCATATGACTGGATAACCAGTTGGGAGAGAAGTTAGGGAGACCAGTTAGGAGGCTATGACAATACAGCTGACACAAAGAGATGGCTTAACTAGAATGGAAGTGGTGGAAGTGAAAGGAGACAGTTAGATTAGTGATATATTTTAAAGATAAAACTGTCAGAACATGCTGATGGATCTGATGAGGAGTAAGAGGTAAAGGGAGGAGCCCATGATGATTCTTAGGCTTGGAGGTTAAAAATACTCCATGAGATCAATAAGAAAGAAGGTAGGGTGTTTGGGGTGGTAAGGTGTGAATCAAAGGTCTGTGCTACATTACCACGAATATTGTAAGAACTATCAAATTGTACACTTTAAATGGGTAGATTGTATGGTATATGAATTATATCTCATTAAAACTATTACCAAAAAAGAAAAGTCTGTGTTAGATCTGTAAGAGGCCTCTTAGCCACCCAGAAAAGTTAGACACATGAATCTAAAGTTCAGGGGAGATAGGTCAGAGCTGGAGATATAAATTTATGAGTCATCAACATGTTGATGGCATTTGTTTTGTTATCTATTCCCATGTTTTAAAGACACCCCAAAATTTACTAGCTTAAAGCAATGATGAATTATTATTTCTCATGATCCTGTGGGTTTCTCATGACTCCATGGCTACAGTTATCTGGGAGGTCTGCTGTCCCTGGTACATCCACGTCTCGGGCCTTGGTGCTTACTGTCAGCTGGAGCACTAAGGTCCTCCTCTACATGGCCTTTCTCTCCCCATGTGGCACCTTATCATTTTCTCAAATAGTGTAAGTTTCATACATGGGAGCTGGCAGAAGGTACCTGGTCTCTCATAGGCCCAGAATTGCCACATTCTAATTTCACCCATTGTATGGGTCAGATCAAGTTACAAGGCGGGCCTAAATTTAAGGAGGAGGAGAAATCAGTTTCTGTAGAAGGCAATGGCACCCCGCTCTAGTACTCTTGCCTGGAAAATTCCATGGATGGAGGAGCCTGGTAGGCTCCAGTCCATGGGGTCCCTGAGGGTCAGGCATGACTGAGCGACTTCACTTTCACTTTTCACTTTCCTGCATTGGAGAAGGAAATGGCAACCCACTCCAGTGTTCTTGCCTGGAGAATCCCAGGGATGGGGGAGCCTGGTGGGCTGCCCTCTGGGGTCACACAGAGTAGGACATGACTGAAGTGACTTCGCACCTTAGCAGAAATCAATTTTACATTTTCATTGGTAGTAATGTGCATGTGCATGTACAACAATGGAAGGAATTATTGGCCATCTTTGTATTCTTGCCTGGAGAATTCCAAGGACAGAGGAGCCTGGAGGGCTACAGTTCATTGGGTCGCAAAGAATCAGACACAATTGAGCAACTAATACACATACACACATCTCAATTTTTAAAAGATAGTAGATAATTCAACGTGTTTAAAATGCTGATAAAAAATAAATAAAATAAAATGCTGATGAGAAGGAGCTAGTATAGAGGGAGTGGCTGAAACTATAAGAGAAAGAAGGAATAACAGATGGGACATGGTGTTCAGAGTGTGAAAAAGATGGGATCCAAGTGGAGATGGGATGATTAAGTTTGGGCAGGAGTCAGGACTCCTGCAATATCCGAATGGAAACAGATAAAGGAGGAGTGCAGATAGGGATGAACCTGTAGGTAGTATCTGCTTTCTTAGTGACTCAGAAAAGAGATGGTCTGTGATGGAGAGAGGCTGGCAGTAAGGCAAACATCAATAAAGGCTGAAAGTGTATGGAGAATGAAAGATGGCTGAGGAGGGACAGACTCTAGAGTGGTTCCATGTTGAGGATTTAGATGAACTTGCAGATTATGCAGCACCAATGGGCATGCTGGTGTGGTGTGTACAGAGCGCTGCAGTGCTAGGAAAGGAGCAGAGATGGCCTGGATAGGGGGGCATGACCTAGGATTGAGATTCAGAGGGCAGACACTTTGCTAATGTTAATGCTTCCTTTTAGAAAGACTGGGAATGAAAAGTCAGGTAGGAGGTCTGTGCTGGGCTTCAATTCTTGTTCTTAGGAAAAAAACAGTGATCTGGAAATGTCCAAATATCCGGGAATTGAGAAAGAGGAGACAAGATTTCTGAGCATTTACCATTTACCAAGGCCACAGGATACATATGTGCATTTTCTCATTTAAACCTCACAACCACCATAAAAGGTGGATAGAATTATCCTGGATTTACACATGAAAATGAAGGCTCAGGGAGGTGAAGGAACTTGCCTGAGCCTGGTTTTCTTGTTGTGTTTCCTTGGGAATATGAAAGCAGACGGAATACTGATGGGGCAAAGTGCACATTGGGGCGTGATTAGCTATATATCATTATTTTGAGTCTCCACACATACTGTGTGTTTGGTGTTCCTATGGGAAATAACCAAGAGGGGGCCAATCAGCCGGCCTGTCTCTGCCTGGATAAGGGGAATATGCTCATTTATGATTCTGTCTTTTAAGATACTAGTATTGCTTCTTAGAAATTCCATCGAGTCTTATTCTTTTTCATTATATTTTCATGAATTTTCATTCTATATATATTCATTATATATATTTTCATATTTTCATTATATTTTCTTCTTTCTGCCAGCACTAGCCCAGACCTTGCCTTTTATTTTTTTGACCTTGTCTTTTAAAGCCTCATTGAACAGCTCCTCCAGTCCCCTTTTTTGAATGATCTTTCTTAAATATTGCTCTGACTGGGTCAGGATATCATTTCTAATGATTATATCTTTATATCTGATTACTGACGTCACTGTTTCCTTTCCTTACCAACTTCCTGACCAATGACAAAGGGAGCCTCTCACATTTTAGAGACAGAGAAACCAAGACATAGTGTCAGCCAAAACCAGGTTTGTGGGAGGTTTGCTGGTACCAGGTCTCTGTTGTGCCTGATCAAGCAACTAAAAAATCCTGAGTTAACTTCCTGCTGGAGCGTCTGTTCATCTTTAGTGCAGGGTTGAGAGTCAAAATAGGTTACTACCTGTGTTAGTCTGCAGTTACCAGTTAGGATGAACCATGGCTTAGCTCTGGAGCCCGTTGCTGAGCTATGCTTTAACCCTTTAGTTGCTAGATCATGAGTATAGTGCAGGGCAGAAGGGGATGGGCCAACTGGGCACGTGAGTGGGGGTTCTAGAGCTGTAGCTACTTAATAAACAACATGAAAGAATTTCAAGGGTTTCACAACTGGAAGAGTGTCATGAAGACCAACTTCAGTGGTTAAAAGGTTGTCTAGGTGTGTTTATGATTAGAAGATAAGCAGGTTAACGCTTTTCTCCTAAAAATTCAATGGTATGAACAATTTTTGGACTGTTCATTGTTCCATTATGTCCATTCTCCCTTTCTTCCAAAGTTAAAGGATTATTAGTTGGGCATATGGCCACCAAGCTGAAGAGTATATTCACCAGGCTTATTGTGGTCCTTGATTAAGCTATTGCCAATGGGATGCAGCTAGAAGAGAGAGGAAGAAACTGTTCAAACTTTTAAAGGAAGAGGGCACCTCCTCCTTCTCCTACTTTCTTCATCCTGCTAGTTGGTTCCTGGACATCATGGAAAGCCATTTTGAGCCAGGTGGACAAGGGAAACACTCTCAGATTGGTGCTTCCCTGGTGGCTCAGACAGTAAAGCATCTGCCTACAATGCGGGAGACTCAGGTTCGATCCCTCAGTCAGGAAGATCCTCTGGAGAAGGAAATGGCAACCCACTCCAGTACTCTTGCCTGGAAAATCCCATGGACGGAGGAGCCTGGTAGGCTACAGTCTATGGGGTCGCAAAGAGTTGGACACGACTGAGCGACTTCACTTTCACTTTCACTTTTGGTGAGCCACAGGATGAAAGGAGTCTGGATATCTGAAAACTCCATGCAGAAGAACTGCTAAGCAGACATGCAGCCTGGACTGACTGCCTCCAGATTGTAATATGAGAGAGGAATACACTTTTGTTTAAGCCATTGTCAATTTGGGCTTCTGTTACCAATAGCCAAAACAATATCCCAAGTAGTTGGGTTTTGTGGGTTTCTCTCTTTGCTATTCTTTTGATTCACCTGAACTACATGCATATATGTATATGTATTTCTAACTACCAAATTGAGAAGTAACGCTAGAAAGGCACAGGTGCTGAGATCTGATATTGATTGAAGGTCCACTGTACCCTCTTATTGAGCAAAGATAAGGCCATTTCGTTTTCCACTCAATGGCATTTCTCAGGTGTACATTAGGCACCCTTAGAGGTTGATCATTTAGATGCCCCCACATACCTCTTTAACATTAGGAAACTGATATTAATGAACCACTCTGGAAGTGGAATGGAACAGACCTTGACTTTACTTTCTCTAGTCTGTAAACAGGGACCAATTCATCTTCCCCTTGAGCCTTAATACTCCCATGAGAAGAAGTTGATATGACACAATACATGGAGTGGTGGGAGAAGAAAGAGCCACCTGTTCAGCCAGCCCAGGTTGAGTTAACCCTTGGGGATTGCTGGGTGAGAGGTAACACACTTAGAATGGAATGTCTGAA
The DNA here is from genome assembly GCF_001704415.2 of Capra hircus. Classification (NCBI taxonomy): domain Eukaryota; kingdom Metazoa; phylum Chordata; class Mammalia; order Artiodactyla; family Bovidae; genus Capra; species Capra hircus. The sequence continues at coordinate 31,231,285 of NW_017189517.1, forward strand.
CAAATTGGGCAATGGGATTAGTGATTCCCTACATTAAATTGTAACCTGATACCTGTTAGACATAATATTTACTTTGTTGCAGAGAAACTGCTTGCTCCTTGAAATAATCTATTTTAAGTCACAATTAGCAGAATTTAAAAACCCAAGATGTGAAATACTGTAGAGCAAGATTTGTGTGCTCTGGCTGTAGAATTTAAGCTGTAATTCCAGAGATGCTTATCAAGATTTTATTGCAAGGTTCCAGTCAGGAATTATGATTTTATCAGCTAAGTCTAGGGAATCATAGGGCAGGAACTAAGCCTCCAAATAGATTCAACAAACATTCTCCAACTCTCTTAACATTTACTGAGCATTTGCACACATGTGATCTCTTTTAACGTTCACAACAAACCTGCGAGGTAAATACGAATATCCCTGTCTCACAGATAATGGAATTGAGGTTTGGAATGGTTAAACAACCTCAAAATCACCTCCAGCAAGTACTGGGAGAGAGCGAAGGCTTGGACCCAAGCTTGTCTTCCTCCAAAGCACAAGCTGCCAGTTAAGTTCTGCAGCTGAAGTCAATTTGTGAAGGACATGCAATGGGGCATATTTACTTGCACAAGCTGGTTGACTTCTTGAGTCCTGAAGCTTGGAGTCAAGCAGTTCACTGGAGACATGTTTTCACAGAAATACCCCATTTCTTAGGATTCTTGAAATTGGAATGACAACTATCAAAGATGATATTTTAACTCTAGTGGGGCTGCTGACCTGCTATGGAAAGTCCTAAAACCCAGCAGTATGGGGAGACTGGGGAGAAGCCAAGTATCTGAAGAACCCACAACTTAGATCATTAGCTAGCCTAGAAAGAAAAATGATTCTATCTCCAGTTGTTTGGAGCTCATCATAGGGAGAGAGATACTTGATCAATGGACAATTTTATTATGGGAAACAGCTTCAGTTCTAGGTACAAGGATTGCTTATGTGTTTTGCAGAAAGTGGTCTTCTCCCCTAAAAGTAACTTGCAGTCCCTTAAAAGTAATCTGAAGGATCTGTAACAATCTTTTCGGCACTGACTGCTCTGTAATTCTCCACATTCTCAACTGAGCATGAAGGCAGGAAACTCAGTTTTAACACAAACTCTAGACATCAAGAAAGGAAAGGAAATGAACCTATCTGTTTTGTTTTGCTTTTAGTTTATTTGCTTTAAGGCAATCACTTCTGCCCACCCAAGTTGGAATCAGGACCTGGGCCTAGGGAACTTGCACACTGTCTGCTTCATTAGTGATTTGAGGACTTGGAGTCCAATGTGAGTGGACCATGTCTCTTTCCTCTGGGACCTGATGAGAAAGATCTGTTGTTTGGGCACTTAGCTCAGCCTGGTGATTTAACAACAAATAACAGGGAAAGAAAAGGTCCCTGAGGGAGGCAAGATAGAGTTTGCAAAAGAGTCTGAGTTTATAAGACAAGCCTCTAGGGCAACAATCAACTCCTGTGCATATTCACCATCAAACCCACAGGCTAAGCCAGTCTGGTGAGGAATACACAGCCCTGCGGGTCAGTACCACAGAAGCGCCAAACCAGGGAGGAAATTATAAACACAAGTCATCAAATCAAGCAAAAATAACCGTATTCATTCACTAATCAAACATTTAAGGGTGACTTCATAATGTACATGAGAATTTCTTTTCCTTGTCAGTTCCCTGTCATGCAATGACTGCCCATTATCAAACTCCCTAAACATGGTTGCTAGGCAGTTTTGAATTCACTGAGAGTCTAAACTTGGCTATTTTACTGTTGGTTTACTTGGTGTATCAATAAAGATGCCCTTGGCTGTAAATAACAAAATGACTTGGCCTCTTTTCTGATCAGGTGATTTTTTTTTTTTATTATTGAGATGTATTTAGTGACACTCTTAAACCGTTGAATGAACCAACCCTGAAGCCTGCTCTGACTTAAACGATAAGGTAGCATATGTTTCCCATTGCTGCTGTAACTAATTACCACAAACTTAGAGGCTTAAAATCACTGGGGCTCCAAAATCATTCTGGACAGTAACTGCAGTCATGAAATTAAAAGACGCTTGCTCCTTGGAAGAAAAGAAGTGACAAACCTAGACAGTATATTAAAAAGCAGAGACATTACTTTGCCTACAAAGGTCCGCATAGTCAAAGCTATGTTTCTTTCCGGTAGTCATGTATGGATTTGAGAGCTGGACAATAAAAAAGGCTGAGTGCCAAAGAATTGATGCTTTTGAACTGTGGTGCTGGAGAAGACTCTTGAGAGTCCCTTGGACAGCAAGGAGATCAAACTAGTCAATCCTAGAGGAAATCAACCCTGAATATTCACTGGAAGGACTGATGCTGAAGCGGAAGCTCCAATAGTTTGGCTACCTGATGTGAAGGAGCGACTTATTGGAAAAGACCCTGCTGCTGGGAAAGATTGAAGGCAGGAGGAGAAAGAGAAGACAGAGGATGAGATGGTTGGATGGCATCACTGACTCATTGGACATGAGTTTGAGCAAACTCTGGGAGATGGTGATAGGGAAGCCTGGCTTGCTGCAATCCATGGGGTCACAAACAGTCAGACATGACTGAACAACTGAACAGTGAATGAACAACAATAGAGGTTAAAGGGCTTCACTGGTAGCTCAGATGATAAAGAATCTGCCTACCATGCAGACAGACCTGGGTTCAATCCCTGGGTCAGGAAGATCGCCTGGAAAAGGGAATGGCAACCCACTCCAGTATTCTTGCCTTGAGAATCGCATGGACAGAGGAGCCTGCTGGACCCCAGTCCATGTGGTCGCAGAGAGTCACATATAACTGAGTGACTAATACACTTATGGAGGCTTAAAACAGCCAAATTTATTATCTTACAGCTCTGGAGACTGGACATCTGAAACACATTTGCAAAACTAACATCAAGATGTTGGTGGAGCTGCATTCTTCTGGAGAATCTGGGGCAAAATCCATTCCCCTTGTTTAATTTATGGAGGCAGCCCCCATCCCTTGGCTCATGATCTCATATCTCTCTGACCTTTGCTGCCATTGTTACATCTTCTCTGACTCTGACCTTGCTGCCTCTCATAAGACCCCTGTGATAACATGGGGCTCACCTAATAACCCTGATAATCTTCCCATTTCAAGATCCTTATTTTGCTTCATGGCAAATAGATGGGGAAACTATGGAAACAGTGACTGACTTTATTTTCCTGGGTTCCAAAGTCACTGCAGATGGTGACCACAGCCACGAAATTAAAAGATGCTTGCTCCTTGGAAGAAAAGCAGTGACTAACTTAGACAGCATATTAAAAAGCAGAGACATTATTTTGCTGACAAAGGTGTTTAGTCAAAGCTATGATTTCTCAAGTAGTCGTGTATGGACATGAGAGTTGGACCATAAAGAAAGCTGAGTGCCAAAGATTTGATGCTTTTGAACTGTGGTGTTGGAGAAGACTCTTGAGAGTCCCTTGGACTGCAGAGAGATCCAACCAGTCCATCCTAAAGGAGATCAGTTCCGAATATTTATTGGAAGAACTGATGCTGAAGCTGAAGCTCCAATACTTTGGCCACCTGATGTGAAGAACTGTCTCATTGGAAAAGACCCTGATGCTGGGAAAGATTGAAGGCGAGAGGAGAAGGGGACGACAGAGGATGAGATGGTTGGATGGCATCACCAACTCAATGGACATGAGTTTGAGTAGACTCCGGGAGTTGGTGATGGACAGGGAAGCCTGGCGTTCTACATACAGTCCATGGGGTCGCAAAGAGTCAGACACGACTGAGTGACTGAACTGAACTGAACTGAATCACATCTGCAAAGTACCTGAGAGAACATATTCACAGACTTCAGGGATTAGAACATGGATATCTTTTCAGGGCCATTATTCGGTCTACCACAGGCAGTTTACTAAATTACATCACTGGGAGTACAAGGTCAGAGCAGGCATCAGAGTTGGTTGATTCAGCAGTTTAAAAGTGTCATCAAGTACAAGTCAACAATCTGTTTAAGGCAAAGGACTTGTATAGACATTTATTCAAAGAAGATATACAAATGGCCAATAAGCACATGAAAAAGTGCTCAACATCACAAGTCATTAGGAAAATATAAATCAAAACCATAATGAGATACTACTCCATATCCATTAGGATGGCTATTATTAAAAAGAAAAAACAGCAATAACAAAACACAAAATGACCAGCATTGGCAAGGACGTGGAGAAACTGGAACTATTGCGCATTGGTGGTGGAAATGTAAAATGGTGCAACTGCTATAGAAAACAGTATGGCAATGCCTCAAAAAATTAAACGTAGACCAATCCAGTAATTCCACTTCTGGGTATATACCTAAAATAATTGATAGCAGGGACTTGAATAGACGTTTGTATACTTGTGTTCATAATGACATTATTTGCAATAGCAAGAAAGCGGAAACAACCAAACCATCCATAGAGAGATGAATGGATAAACAAAATGTGGTACCTACATACAGTGGAATATTATTCAGCATTAAAAAGGAAGGAAATTTTACACATGCTACAACAAAAATGAACCTTGAGGACATTATGCTAAGTGAATAAGACAGTCTCAAAGGACAAATCTTTATGATTCTTTTTATATGTTTCTAGAGTAGTCAAATTCTCCGAGACAGAAAGTAAAATGGTGGTTGTCAGAGGCTGGAGGGAGGGGTAATTGGGTGGTCAGTGTTTAATGAACACCAATTTTAAGTTGAGGAAGATGTAGAAGTTGTTGAGATGGATGGTGGTGATGATTGCACAATAATATGAATGTACTTAATGCCACTGATGGTAAATTTTGTGTTGTGAGAATTTTACCACAACTTAAAATAAATGTCACCGAGGACCCAGATTCTTTCCATCATTGTACTCTATTATCCAAAGATCAGCTTCTATCTAAGGCTAGAGTCTTCTCACAGTCATGAGAAATTTGTCAACAGCAATCAGAGCCACGTGCTTTCTTGTTCACAACCAAGGGAAGAGTCCATCTC